>NC_056736.1:592480327-592618513 GCF_019279795.1 Protopterus annectens | reverse complement strand
ATGAGGATGATAATGATGACGATTTATTTAGGATGATGATGATGACGAGGATGATGAAGAGGATGATGATGATGATGACGATGAGGATGATGATGATAATGATGAGAATGATGATGAGGATGATTATGATAATGTTGAGGATGATGATGAGGATAATTATGATGATGATGACGATGATGATGTTGACGATGAGGATGATGATGATGACAACGATGATGATGATGATGAGGATGATGACGATGATGATGACGACGATGAGGATGATGATGATGATGATGATGATGATGTTCAGACAATGGCATATCTGGAAATTATCCGGGTAGGATTTTAATTTTACTTTAAAGTGTTTGAAAAGATGCACCAGGCATAACGATGTGGGTATGGAGAACCACATTTTAGATACAAAATTGCCCCAGAGTGCATCCTAATGGGAGTTGTGTGAGGGTTTTACAATCATAAGGTGTTTGTCAGAAGAATGGAAGGTGCTTGTGGGATTTAATTGTTGAGTGAAGGGGCATGGGAGAGGCAGTGGAACAATTCTTCACACTTACCTTTCCACACAAACCATATAGATGGAAAATGAATTTATCTGCATCATTTATCTGCTCCTGTTCATCTATATTGCATTCTATAGATAGCATCATATTTAAACTTACTTCTTTTACCAATTGATTTTACCATAACTTTTTTTAGTATATTCCCCACATTCTTTCTTTTTATACATGATATAAAAGATGTTTTGTTGTTTCTTCCAGCCCATAGAAATGGCACAATCTTTGTCCTTCTTGTTAGACTTCATTAAGTGATAATTAATTTAATATAGTCCTCCATGGGATATCTTGCCATTCTTGTACAATGAAATAAAATTCATCACAAAGATGCCTTGCCTTTCCCATATATCTGCGAGTCTTTCTTTTATTACCCGTTTAACATCCTCATTTAAATTTCCCCAAAAATCTAGCTAACAAAAGTGCTTTGTAATCTCCCTGTATGTCTGTTTCCCTTTTTCCGTAATTCTTCCAGACTGAATTTGCATATCACAGACTTTCTCATATTCTTTTCCATTTCCAGCATCATTTTCTTCCCTTTTGTGCACAGCAGCAGATTTATATAATATCCCAGAATAATATCCAACAGTTTGTTTAAGAAGTCTCCCTAAAAACGTTTCTCTTTCTCAAGTGCTCTCATAATTCAATGCATGCATAATTATGGCAAATAAATGACTGCATTTAATAATACAAATCTAAACTTTTCCTTAATTTACGTACAATACCCATTTTTATGGGAATCAGCCTTGATACCCTTTATTATCCCCAGTAATTCATTTTCTCTGCCAAGAACATTCCTCCCACATATGCTAATAACACTGAAGGTATTGCATGCACTTTTTCATAAAAGTCGACTTAAACATTTTCATAAGTTCATAGGTTCATAATTCTGTACTAGGCTAATAGCCCTGGGGGCTTTACAAGCCTAGACCATAGGATTACCCTGGCATCGTGCCACCCAACCTTAGTACCCAGTGCCTCTGTCAAGTAGAGCCACTGGAGTGATCCCTGGGGTGACTTTTCTATCTCCCATCCACTCATCAAGATTTCTCTTGAAGACGGCCAGTGAGGCTCTTCCCTTGACATGTATAGGAAGTCTATTCCATAGCATGGGCAGTCTCTGGGTTATGAACCTGCCCCACCAGCTTGTTCTTTTCATTGTAGTAATGATGTTGAGGTCTCTGGAGCATGTGGTGTGGAGGAAATGGGATTTCTTTAGATGTAGCATTTCTAACAGAGCTGGGTCAGACATGGCTTTGTAAGTCAAGCAGAGATTCCCCCTAAGTAGGCGATATGAGATGGGGAATAGTTGGATTTTTTGAGTCTGTCCATATAGGACAAGTGTTTAAGGCCCAGGATCCTCTTTGTGAAGTACTTTTGTGGCCTCTCCAGTTGCTGCAGGTGTCTAGTGAAGTACATGCCAAATGGGACATTGCACTCAATGACTGGCCTACTAAGGGAAGAGTAGAGGGAGACAATGACCTCCTTCTTCCTGGATGCAAAATGCTTAGTAATGAGATGTGCCACATAGAAGGACTTTCTGACCACAGTGGCAACGTGGTGGTCATAAGAGAGGTTGCGGTCAACCTGTGTTCCCAGGTCTCTTATAACGCCTTCTGTGTTCAGTGGACTACCATTGATGTGGTAATTCATGGAAACTGGGTTTTTCCCAAAGAGGATGACAAAACATTTTTTGTTATCCAGCTTAAGGCCATGGTTCTGACACCAGTCGTTGGTCTCAGTGAGGCCTTTCTGTAGGATGTCAACATCACTTGGAGAGTTAATAATGGCTCCCAACTTGCAATTGTCTGTGAACTTTGTCAGCCAGAGTCCCTTCGTGTTGGCCTGAACTTCAGAGAAGTAGATACGAAACAGGAGAGGACCCAGGACCAAACTCTGTAGGACTCCACTGGTGACTGGTCAGCAGTCTGACTTGGAGTCAGCTACTTTCGCACTGTGGGTTCTATCTGTGAGCCAGTTTGTAACCCACCTAGTGATATAGGGGTTGATGCCTAGCTTAGTGAGTTTTTCTATGATTCCTGAGTGGGTAATGGTATCAAAGGCCTTGGCCAGATCAAGCTAGCCTGTATGAACCACCTTGCCTTCATCCACAGCTCTGGTGACTGACTCAAAGAAGTCAACCAGGTTGAGCAGGCATGCTCTCCCCTTCACAAAACCAAACTGTGTGGGATCCACAGTTTGGAGATTCCCTATATCCTTGTTTATTAGGTCCATGATGATCCGTTCTATAGCTTTGCATATCAGACTCATCAGGCTAATGGGGCAATAGTTCCCAGGGTCTGCAGTCACTCCTCCTTTGTGGAGAGGGATGACTGTAGCAGTGTGCCATTTGGTAGGGACAAAGCCTGAGGTGAGGCTGTGATTGAACAGGGCACACAGGTGAGGTGCCAGTTCACTCTATAGTTCATGTAGAACACATATTGTCAGGTCCCATAGAAGCTGCAATCTTGGCCATGGACAATGCTGTTTTAACCTGTGCAGCAGTAAAACTGGGTGCCTGGCAATCTACTGGTATTGTGATTGGTCCTTTGGTGTTGGAGAGAGGGGTAAAGTTGGCACTGAATCTGTTGGCCAGTACATTGGCAATATCTGTTGGCTTGGTATAGGAGGTGCCATTGTGCAATAGCTCCGAACAAATCTGTGTATTGCCGTGGAGATTCTTTACATAACTATAGAAGGCCTTGTGGTTGTCTTTACTATTTACTGCAATTCTGTTTGCATAGCTAGCTTTAGAGGATTTGATGAGGGATCTCAACTTTTTGTTGAGGCTGATAAGGGAGTTTTTCCAGTCTTGGGACTTCACCTTATTCCACATCAGTTTCATCCTTCTGTTGTAGAGTTTGTTTATGGCATGGGGACCACCAGATTGGCTTCCTTTTTTTGGAGGAGAGCGTCTTAGTTCTATTGGGTATGGCGAGATCCATGCATTTGTGTATGTGTTCGTACAGGGCATTAGTGTATTATTCGGCAGTAATGCAGCTGTTCTCCAATTTCATGGGTGCTGTGAAGTTAGCCACCTCTGTTTTTAGGAGCCCAAAGTTAGCTTTGGAGAAGTTTTTCATTGTGGTTACCTTTGTGGATTTCCAAGGTGATTAGTTTGTGGTCGGATCTAACCAGGGAGGAGTTGACTATTGGTATAAAGCAACAGTCGCCTAAGTTAGCAATGACCAGGTCAAGGATGTTGCTACCTCTAATGGGGGTAAGAACGAGCTAGTCTAGGGCATTGGAATTAATGAATTCCAGGAAACGTTGGGCAAGTGTATTGGTACATAAGTAGTTTTCCCAGTTAATGGAGGGGTAGTTGAAGTCACCCAGTATGAAAACGTTAGGTTGGACCCTGATATTCTCCAGGGTGCTTAGGAACATGGTGCATGGTTGCGGACCTATAGCAGGCTATGACCTGAATTACTGTCTTACCCAATATTAGCTGCACCTGAAGTATCTCTGATGTGTTATGTTGGGCTACTAGTCTGGAGGTGTGCGCATCCATTATGAATATGGAAACACCACCACCTTTGGAGCTTCGGTCCAGGTTCTGGGGCCAAAATGTGTGGAATGAGTTATAGCCTGGTAGTGCAGGGGTGCTTTCTGCTGCCTTGAACCAGGTCTCTGTTACAGCACAAACGTCAATGTCCAAAACCTACTATTGTTTTCACTTCCTTCAATATGTTTTCATTGTTTTCATATCACTCCCTTTTCTCTATATTCACTGACTAATAACATTTCCTTTCCTGAAAAGCACACACTCTTCTTTCACCACATTTCTGTACCCCTTACTTTTTTCTGTACACAAACTTAATCCTACATACATTAAAATATTCTTCCACATGGTTTATTCCTTTCTTTACCCACACTTTATTATTGCCAAATAACGGAATCATCTGAATTACTTAATGCCCATGGTAATTCTTCTCTTTCTTACATTTTTATCATAATTGCATTCACAGCTAAATTAACAAGTAATCCTATCATTGGATATACCTGCCCAACTAGTTACATGCACCATAACTGCATTCACAACTAAATTAACTACTACTCCTCTCACTGGGTATCCTTAACTAACTAGTTACATGTACCATAACTGCACTCACAACTCAATTAACTAGTACTCTACATATTGGGAATCTCTGCTTAACTGCTTACATGTACCATAACTGCATTCCCACATAAATTAGTAGTCCTCTCATGAGTATCCCTGCCTAACTAGTTGTATGCACAATAACTGCATTCACAACTAGTTAATTTAGCTGCTGCATTCACAACTAAATTAACTAATACTCCACATATTGGGCATCCCTGCCTAACTAGTAACACATACCATAACCACATTCACAACTAAAGTAATTAGTACCCCTCTCATTGGGTATACCTGACTATTAGTTACATGTACCATATTAACTAGTACTCCTCTCATTTGGCATCTCTGGCTAGCTACTTACATGTACCACAACTGCATTCACAACTAAATTAATTAGTACTCCTCTTGTTCGGTATACCTGACTATCTTGTTTAATGTGCCATAACAGCATTCACAATTAAATTAACTAGTACTCCACATATTGGGCATCCATGCCTTTCCTCTTATTTGTTTCTGTGTTTTCTCTTGTTCGTCTTGTTACCAGTACTTCAACCCATGTACTTCTGAAAATACTGTAAAAAAACTCAGCTCTTTCCATCCCATTATATATGCATTCAAATATCTTACATTTGTTCATAATTTACATTACAAAATGCTTTTAATATATCACAGCTATGGGCTTCCCTTCTATCTCCCTGTTGCTTATACAGTATTTATTTCATTAAGCTCAACAGATTTTTGCATTTCTTACTTTTATTATAAAAACTCCTTCTGGCTGTACTTTCTTGAATACTGTATCAAAGCTTTCATGTGTTATTTTTGTCATAATTTTAAAATGTATGCTGCATAATGCTTACAATCTCCAATTTTGCAATGTATACTTTTCTCTTTTTTTAGCAAAAATGCTATTATACATAAGCTAACCTCCACATTTTTCAAACCATCTTTTAACCATTCATTTATTTCTTCTAAACAGCATGTACTTTCTTCTTCCACATTTTTTAAATAAAATGCATATTCTGTTTCCACCTGGCACATTTTGCATTTATCCTTGTTTTGCCTCCATTTCCAAGGCTGCTATTGCTTCTTCTTTTCTCTAACATATTATTCATATTCTCATCTGTTCTTTGTATCTTCTAATCAACATTTGTCTCTGCCCTTCTCCATGTACCCGCTCCTTCTGGGAGACATTATTGACAAGAGGGTTATGCAGTATCACAGCTGCACTGATGTTACACTGTCACATCTCTTCTTCCCTGTAAATACTGTGTACTCCATAAACTTACTTACAGATGCGTCCAGAACTGGATGATTTGCAATCAGTTAAATCTCTGCTCCTCCAAGAAGGTCATCATCATCGTCACCAACACCACTTTTGGCCTTTCCCACACTCTGAGCTTATGCTCCAGTATCACAGCAAACTAGAATTCATGACAAAGGTGTATGATTTGGGGTTATTACAGACAGCAGGCTGATGCGTGAGGACCAGCTATTGGCTATTGTCAAGTCCTCTTCATTCCATCCGTAAAGCACCTGATTTTATCTGAGGACCCTCCCCAATAATCATGCATGTCTTTTTTTTCTTTTTTAACTTTGATTACCATAATACACTATTGCAGCTATCTGATTGTGAACTGGATTGCCTGCAGTGAGTACAAAATTGCATAACCTGACTACTTACGGGGGTTTCCTAAGACCACTATGTTATGCTGGCTCTTTACAGCAGATTTTGTAATATCTAAAAGATTCTGATTATAGTGTTTTGCCCCTACATGATTTCTGTACCACTGGTCTTCAGGAAATATTAGCCTGTATTGGGTGTATATTATGTTATTGAAAAACGTGTTCATTGGACATGTTTTCATCAACAACTATACAGCAAAAACACTAATCTCTGAACGGCCACTTCATCGAATTTTTTCCCAGGGGGAAAATTCACTTGGCCAAACAAAAACAAAGCAAACTTTCAAACGCTACAAAGTGGGAGCTTTGCCTCCTGCACCCCCCCTAACTAAATATACCAACTCCGAGATCACACTACAGTGGAGAAAAGGGGAAATCCTCAACGATGGCCAAGCATTTTTTCCCCTGGGAAAAATTTGCTGAAGTGGACATTCGGAGATTAGTGTTTTTGCTGTATTGTGGTCGTCGAAAACTTATTTGATATGCACATTTTACGATAACATAATATAGACCCGCCTGTATCAGCCCTCACATGCCTTATACTTATGCTTCCATGGGCACAGCTGTGGCCATCTGAAAACTTTCCTTTGCCTATTAGGTCTTGCATGCGTGAAGTTGGTTCCCTGCCTCAGGGAATCCCTGATACTAAGCAGATTTAAAAACTCCCTGGCACCTGACTTCGCTGGTACCGTCTCATGATTTGTTTCTTTAGTATTCTGAATTCAGTTTTATTAGTTGCGTTGTGATGTTTTATTTCAAAGTTATTGCCTGTTATATGTATGTGTTATTACTTATGTTGTAAAGAGCTTCATAATATGCAGTGCAGTCAAGTCGAACACGATACAAAAGACTATCCCAATCAACAGCTATTCATGTCAGCAATGTTGTCTTTATACATACAGTAGTAATGCTGAGAAACTTCAGTAAGCAGGTATCTTAGTCAAATAGATGTGTACCTACTATAACCTATTATACTTGCATACCAACAGCATCTAACACACAGACACATCTGCCAAACCAGGGATGAATGTCCTGCTCCCATCCAATTTTCCAAATTACACTTGAATTGGGTTAGGGAGGAATTCTACTTCACGTGGATGTGAAAGAAGAGAAAGGGTAGTCTCTTCGATACATACTTGCCCTGCCAACAGATCCTATTTATATCACAGGCAAGATTTAAGTCTTATTCTGTTCCTGTTTGTTTTGCAGGTATGCAGGAGGGCCATAAGAGTCGGGTCTGACATAGATCTTCCTTCAATAACCTGTGTAAGACAGAATACAAGGATAGGGCTTTGAGGTGGTCTGCAGAGGACATGTTACTTATGCCCTGTATTCTTTTAGAGAGGAAGCTATGTAGACATTCCAGTTGTTGGTTGCACCTGGTTAGGTACATACCAAATAGGTCACTGAACTCAATGATAGGTCTGATGAATGCTGAATATAATGGAACAATGACATCCATGGAGATAAATGCCATACCTTTGTTTATAAGTTGCACACTGTAGAATGATTTCCTCACTACTGTGGACGCATAATGATCAAATGCTAGATTACTGTCTATGTGTGTCCCCAAGTCCCTGACTACTGGGTTAACTCTTAGGGATATGGTGTCAATATGATAGTTACCAGGGGTAGATGACTTCCCACAGGATGGTATTATACATTTCTTGGTGTTTAGTTTTAGTCCGTGGCTCTGACACCAATTATTTGTCTGTATCACCCCTTCCTTCAGAACATTAGTGTCAGTGGAGGATTCTATAACTGCTCCTAATTTGCAATCGCCTGCAAATTTGATCAGTCACAAGCCCTTGGCATTAGCCTTGATGTCAGAGAAGTAAAAGCCAAAAAGGAGCAGTCCCAGGACTGATCCCCTGAGGGGTTACAATTGTGACTGCCCTCTTTGTATAGGTGGACTCACCAATTCTACCTTTCTGGGCCCTGTCTGTGAGCCAGCTGGCTTTCCACTAGGTGACATAAGGGTTTACACCTAACCTCTTGAGTTTGTCAACAATGCCCGAGTGGCATCTTGTGTCAAATGACTTGGCAGGTCAAGGTAGGCCGTGTGAACCATTTTGTCCTCATCCATTGTTTTGGTGAGCTTCTCAAAGACGTTCACCAGGTTGAGTAGGCATGACCTGTCCTTGACAAAACCAAATTGGGTTTGGCCCAGTGTCTGAAGTTTTCCTACTTCATTATTTTTTTTTAAATACCTTTATTGAATCATCACTTGTGACACAGGCAAATTTACAATTATACAAAACTAATCAAACTGTATAAAATTAAAATTAACAAACATTATGCTTCATATATATTGCTATGTATCATATAACTTAAGCAACATTACATAAATTATTTAATTCCTGCCTCTTTTTTTCCTATATCATTATTGATCATTTCCATGATAATTCTTTCCATGGCTTTGCATATGAGACTAGTGAGATTTATAGGTCTGTAGTTTCCAAGATCTGTAGATAGCCCACATTTGTGCAGAGGGATGGCTGTTGCTGTTCTCCATTCATGAGGTACAAATCCTGTTTAGAGGCTACAGTTAAATAGCAATTCAGAGGACCTGATAGGTCATGAAAGATGCTATTTAGAAGGCATCCTGGGATGCTGTCTGGGGTCATTGATGCAGTGTTCTTTGCCTTAGAGACAGCATTGGGGACCCATTCCTTACTGATAGTAGGGGAGTTATATTTGATAGTATTTCGTGAAGGGAGGTTGACAGGGATAGATGGGTACATTTAGAGCTAAATGTGCCTGCCATTAGGTTTGCTACATCTTCTGTCTCACTATAGGCGTCTCCATTAACAATGAGCAGTGCACACAGTTGTGTATTGCATTTGCCGTTGCAGACATATCTAAAGAATGCCTCGTGGTTGTCCTTGACCTGGGAGGCCAAATTTACCTCAAATTTGACTTTGGTATGGGATATTCAGTAAATCTGAGTTGGCGATTAAATGAATGAATTATAAGCTCTATATATATATGCATATTTATTTTATTATTTTAGTTTATTTTTTCCCTATCTCTGTCTCTCTCTCTCTCTCTATATATATATATATATAATAGATGTGTGTGTGTGTGTGTGTGTGTGTGTGTGTGTGTGTGTGTGTGTAAATAGCAACAGAACAGTAATTTGATTGATGTTCTCACAAATGCAAGTGAACATGGTAGCAGAATATGTTGTTGTTTGTCTTTCGGCTTTTCCCAGTTAGGGGTCGCCACAGCAGAACTCCGGTCCGCTAATGGTCGCAGAATATGTGCTAGAGATTAAGTAAGTGTGTACAGTGGTTTTATCCCAGTGAAAAAAGCTGATAAATGGAAATAAATGAAATTCATATTTTTAAATCTTCCTGGAAAATAAATCATCCCTGAAAGCTGAGTGTGGTGAGGGCAAGATTTAGTCACACTTACTATATCTTTGGATTTTGAGTTTCCTGGAGAAATATTGACTTTCTCTGGCAGTGTGTTCCAACAGAAGGGTGTTTGTTCTCAAACTATGAGATGGAAAGACAGGAGCCATTATGGAATGTTCTGGTAATGTTTGCCTTTGTTTTCCCCATGTGTTAACTACATTGGAAGCAAGATGGACAAATAGGCTTCCTGACACTGAAACACCAGTTAGCGCTGCTCTGCCACCTTCAGGTTAAGTTCTCTGTTGTTACCCATGCAGGTGTCCTTCTATTACTAGTTCTACAGTTACATTTTAAGCCGTGTACAACACCTATGTCTGTAGTTTTAAATAAATGCTGTACTTTCTATTTATTTTTCTTCTGAGTCTAGCATGTTGTAAAGAGCTTCTTGCATACACAGGAAGTGTACACCTTTTTTCCAGTATATACAGCTACCTTACGCTCCCAACCCCATTTCGGAATGTAGTACAGCAGCTGACACAGATTTTACATTTTGACAGTTATAGACAAAACTTTGTTTGTGCTTCCTGTTGAAACTGTGAAATCTAGAACTATGATCCCTCAAAATGATAAATAAATGAAAGTGAATCTTGAAATTCACTATAATGCCATATTTAAACATTCCCTAGTGAGTAGAGCTGAAACCCCAGCACCCCAAATTCATACATATACTAACTCTGAGACTGCCGTACCTGGATGTATGTACAATATTCAAATATACCGCAACCACAGTATGTGCTTTATATATTTGATTTTGCATATTAAATTTCAGCATGTCATGTGTGATGGTTACCTATTTTGTTTATTTTTATTTACTGGCATTTGATTACCGAGAATGTCCAATGGAGCCCATTTTCAAAAGAAGCCCAGTGGGAAAAGTTCCAATGTATTACAAAACATTTTAAGAACAATAATCTTATTACAATCTTCAAAAATAATACAAAAAAATCTACAGTTTAAATAATTATACCAAATTAGACATAATATGAAACCACTGGTTAAGAATAAGTACAAGTTATATGACAGTGATTTAATATTTCGAGAAATTTTAGCAGGTTTATGGAGAAATTAAAGGTAAGGCAGCATAATACAAACGGGAACTGTAATATGAAGTTAGAGAAAAGCAAGTTTATGGCATATTTAGAGAGAAAGTCAGGGAGAGAAAGTGATATAGATATAAGAAGTGAGTGAAGAAGGGAGAGCAAGGAGGTGTACGGTATGAAAAGGTACTTGTTCACATTTAGGGATATAGTTTATCCTGGGATTGAACAAGAACAGAGACAGCTTTTGGCTAGGAAGTCTTTCAGAATGTTTTTGAAGGATGAGAGGAAAGGTATTGACTTGATGGATACAGGTAAGGAATTCCAGGCCTTAGCAACATGGTACAAATACAGACAATACCCAGCAGATTTGATAGGTTTGTGGACAGACTGGATTTTTTGTTCATTGGATCATAATGAGTACTTTGAGGGGCTGATGAATGAAGAGAATGAGAGGGAGAGAAGGTTGGATGATGTGCGGATAGTGAATCATAAAGTGCAGTGGATTAGCAAGGAGGAAGTAAGGATAGCTATGAAGAGGATGAAGAATGGAAAGGTTGTTGGTCCAGATGACATACCTGTGGAAGCATGGAGGTGTTTAGGTGAAATGGCAGTGGAGTTTTTAACTAGATTGTTTAATGAAATCTTGGAAAGTGAGAGGATGCCAGAGGAATGGAGAAAAAGTGTTTTGGTACAGATTTTTAAGAATAAGGGAGCTGCAGTAACTACAGAGGGATTAAATTTAACAGTCACAGCATGAAGTTATGGGAAAGAGTAGTGGAAGCTAGGTTAAGAAGGGAGGCGATGATTAGTGATCAGCAGTACGGGTTCATGCCAGGAAAGAGCACTACAGATGCGATGTTTGCTCTGAGAGTGTTGATGGAGAAGTACAGAGAAGGTCAGAAGGAGTTGCATTTTGTCTTTGTGGATTTAGAGAAAGCATATGACAGGGTGCCTAGAGAGGAGTTGTGGTATTGTATGAGGAAGTTGGGAGTGTCAGAGAAGTATGTAAGAGTGGTGCAGGATATGTACGAGGGTAGTGTGACAGTGGTGAGGTCTGCGGTGGGAGTGACGGATGCATTTAAGGTGGAGGTGGGATTACATCAAGGATCAGCTCTGAGCCCTTCCTTATTTTCAATGGTGATGGACAGGTTGACAGACGAGATCAGACAGGAGTCCCCGTGGACTATGATATTTGCAGATGACATTGTGATCTGTAGTGAGAGTAGGGATCAGGTGGAGAAGACCCTAGAAAGGTGGAGATATGCTCTAGAGAGGAGAGGAATGAAGTTTAGCTGGACTAAGACAGAATATATGTGTGTGAATGAGAGGGAGGACAGAGGAATGGTGAGGATGCAGGGAGGTGGCGAAGGTGGATGAGTTTAAATACTTGGGATCAACAGTTCAGAATAATGGCGAGTGTGGAAGAGAGGTGAAGAAGCGAGTACAGGCAGGATGGAGTGGGTGGAGAAGAGTGTCAGGAGTGATTTGTGACAGACAAGTACCAGTAAGAGTGAAAGGGAAGGTCTACAAGAGGGTAGTGAGACCAGCTATGTTATGTGGGTTGGAGACAGTGGCCTTGACAAAAAGGCAGGAGTCAGAGCTTGACATGGCAGAGTTGAAGATGTTAAGATTTGCACTGGGTGTGACAAGGATGGACAGGATTAGGAATAAGTATATTAGAGGGTCGGCCCAGGTTGGACGGTATGGAGACAAAGTCAGAGAGGTGAGATTGCGTTGGTTTGGACATGTGCTGAGGAGGGATGCAGAGTATATTGGGAAAAAGATGGTAAGGATGATGCTGCCAGGTAACAGAAAAAGAGGAAGGCCTAAGACAAGGTTTATGGATGTGGTGAGAGAGGACATGCAGGTGGTTGGTGTGATGGAGCAAGATGCAGAGGACAGGAAGAAATGGAAACAGGTGATCCGCTGTGGCGACCCCTAACGGGAACAGCCAAAAGAAGAAGAAGTAGGAGGATCATAATGATTGACTGGGAACATAGTTGTGTAGAATGTTATTTACTACTGGAAAAGCAAGTGAGTGATGGATAATTTTATAGGTGGTAAGAAGCTGTGTATATGTTAGTTGTTAGTGTAGTACTAACCAGTTTAGGCCTTTTAGTGCAGTACAGGGGTGGGTTCTGAAATGTTATATTCGTTATATGTTATCTTATGTTATATTTCTCCACTTATCTACTCCGCTATCACCCCCACACTTCAGTGCACTATAAAAACTCATATCCCTTCATAAAACACACTTCTATAAAATTCTGATCTCCTACTAAACAACTTCTCTGTTCTTCTATGTATCTGATTAAAAATCTACTGAAAGTGCAGTTGTATCTGACTTACTGTAAAACTAGTTTTACATTCTTCACTCTGTACATATCATCTTTGTGTTATTTTGTGACAGTGTCTTCATTATGGTATTCACAAACAATTTGTAGATAAAATTCCCACAAACTCTATAAGTATTTCAGAAAACGTGTTAACAATAAATCTCTGTAAAAATGTCTAATAATTTATTTCTTTGTTAAATGTTTCAATCAGTTTTCATTATTTTGTAAAACTGTGTGTGGAGCTTTTCTCTCTGGGCCTATGCTGAAAAATGGTATATCCTGTCAGACTGTCCCGATAAACAAAGATAAATAAATAAATAAATAAATAAATATTTCTTCTCTTATGTGCTAAATCCTTGGGGTCTGGATGCTGACTATTGGCTTTTAATAATTCATAATATTATCTCTTTGAGACAATTTTGAATAATTTTGCCATACTGATAAATGTTTCATTAAAAGTAATGCTGTCAGGTGAAGAATAAACATATTATGAGGAGGTGGTATTATGGTCAGAGTCAGGATTTTAAAGAGAGTATCGCTGAAACTGATTCTCATCACTCTGAGGCAGCGGAGATGCGCTGTGTTTATATTTTCTTTGTTTTGATCATCAGAGATACTGGCAAAGATCAGTAAGCTCTGAGTACAGAGTTGGGACATGCATCAGTCCTCTGGAGGGAGCACTGTGGTTCCCTGCTGCTGCACAGGTGATTCTGAGACCACATTATGTAACAGGAGCCGATACTGCAGTGGTGGTGCTGCGGTAGCATTGACGCCTCACAGTAAGATGTTGTCCTGTTCGATTCTCAGCTAGAGCGTCTTCTGTGGGGAGACATGCGTGAATGGGCGTACCTTCGTTGAAGGCTGTGCATCAGTGCTGGCAACTCGGCACGTAAAAATCTACTGCCAGTCATTAGCGGACCGCAGTTCCGCTGTGGCGACCCCTAACCGGGAAAAGCCGAAAGACACAACGACATTATGTAACAGGAGCCATGATTTTGTATTTCATAGAAGATGTCAGGTGTGTTGGTGTTGGGTTAAATTCTGCTAGAAGTCTGTAGTGCTGTTCTTTGCTGTAAGCTCATCCAGGATTGTGCACTCTGGTTTTCGCTCTCTGTTGTAATTCTGAAACTTGTTTCTGTGAGTCTCATAATTATGGAAAAAAAGATAAAAAATACAGAGAAAGTTGAGCATCGCTGTTCTCCTTTAAAGTTATTTATTGAAGGGGGGCAAGCCCCCTCTGCACCACCGATGCGGCAGGCAAGCCCCTTGCACCCTCTCCCCCAAATGTATATATACCAACTCTGTGATTGCTATACCTCAGAAAAAAGGAAATATTTAGAGAAACAACAGTCCCTGACTTACTATGTGTAGGTTCATATTTTTGGTAAATATTTAGAGAAACAACAGTCCCTGACTTACTACGTGTAGGTTCACATTGTTGGTAAATATTTAGAGAAACAACAGTCCCTGAATTACTACATGTAGGTTCACATTTTTGGTAAATATTTAGAGAAACAACAGTCCCTGACTTACTACGTGTAGGTTCACATATATTTAGAGAAACAACAGTCCCTGACTTACTACGTGTAGGTTCACATTGCTGGTAAATATTTAGAGAAACAACAGTCCCTGACTTACTATGTGTAGGTTCACATTTTTGGTAAATATTTAGAGAAACAACAGTCCCTGACTTACTATGTGTAGGTTCACATTTTTGGTAAATATCTAGAGAAACAACAGTCCCTGACTTACTACGTGTAAGTTCACATTTTTGGTAAATATTTAGAGAAACAACAGTCCCTGACTTACTACGTGTAGGTTCACATTTTTGGTAAATATTTAGAGAAACAACAGTCCCTGACTTACTATGTGTAGGTTCACATTTTTGATAGGTATTTAGAGAAACAACAGTCCCTGACTTACTACGTGTAGGTTCACATTTTTGGTAAATATTTAGAGAAACAATGGTCCCTGACTTACTATGTGTAGGTTCACATTTTTGGTAAATATCTAGAGAAACAACAGTCCCTGACTTACTACGTGTAGGTTCACATTTTTGGTAAATATTTAGAGAAACAACAGTCCCTGACTTACTACGTGTAGGTTCACATTGTTGGTAAATATTTAGAGAAACAACAGTCCCTGACTTACTACGTGTAGGTTCACATTGTTGGTAAATATTTAGAGAAACAACAGTCCCTGACTTACTACGTGTAGGTTCACATTTTTGGTAAATATTTAGAGAATTTAGACTCCAGTGTAATGATAGGACAGTATTCATAATCTCAGCCTATGCCCCACAGCAGGGTTGTGATAGTGAGGAGAAGAGTGCATTCAGACAGCAGTTGCAGGACCTACTAGATAAAGCAGGACAACATGAATTGGTGCTGATAATGGGTGACTTAAATGCACATATCGGGACAGACAGAACAGGATATGAGGACTGCCTGGGTCCACATGGGTGGAGCAATAGGAATAAAGAAGGAGAAGCCATTCTAGACTTCTGTCTGACAAATGGCTTGATAGTAGCCAACACATGGTTCAGAAAGAGAGACAGTCACAAGATCACATACAAGAGTAGCCAACATGCAACTCAGGTAGACTTCCTCCTAGTAAGGAAAAGGCACTGGGGTAGAATCCATGATTGCAAAGTCATCCCCAGTGAAACAGTCGGTTCACAGCATAAACCAGTAGTTGCCACAATCAGCTGCAAGCAGTGGTCAGAGAAGACTCTAAGGTCAACAGAGACCAGGCTGAAGACCTGGAAGTTGACTGGAGAGAAAGTACAGCAGTTCAAGGAATTACTCAGGGCTCTAGCACCCCAAGAAGAGGAGGAAATAGGTGGAGCTGAAGAAGAGTGGCAGCGCCTAAAAACAGCATGTGTTAGGACTACAGAAAAGATATGTGGCCGAGTCAGGTATGGAAATAAGGTACATAAGGAAAGCTGGTGGTGGAATGCAGAAGTGCAGGAAGTAATCAAAAGAAAGAAGGAGTGCAGGAAGAAGTGGGAGATTGAAAAGACTGACCAAGCTAGGAAGGACTACTGGTTGGCTAACAAAGAAACTAAGAAATAAGTTGAAATAGCAAAGAATAGGGCATCAGAGGCACTCTATCAGCTTCTGGAAAGTGGCTCAGTAAGGGGCACAAAGAATCTATACCAGGTTGCAAGGCAAAGACAGAAAGATAAAGAAGATAGTCAGACACCCTTCATAAGGGATTCCAGCAACAACCTGCTTACCAGCCCACAGGACATCAAAGGCAGATGGAAGGAGTATTTCCAGCAGCTTCTGAATGAAGAAAACCCCACAGAAGCGGTACTGCCCCAGAAACAGCCTACAATGAGAGTAGAAGAGGAGCCCAGCTTAGAAGAAGTAAGAGCAGCACTAAGGAAAATGAAGTCAGGGAAAGCAGCAGGCTCAGATGAGGTCACAGCAGATATGATAAAGATGCTGGGTGAGCTAGGGGAGAAATGGCTCCTGAGGGTACTAATTGAAATGTGGAGAGAAAGGAGTATTCCAGATGACTGGAGAATAAGCATACTTGTGCCAGTGTACAAGAACAAAGGGGACATCCACAACTGTGGACAATACAGAGGCATCAAACTCCTACCACATTGCATGAAAGTTCTGGAGAGGGTGATTGATAAACGGATACGCAGAATAGTCGAATGTAAGATGGGAGATGAACAGTTTGGATTCAGATCAGGATGCAGCAGAATTGACCCGATGTTTGCATTGAGACAGATACTTGAGAAGAAACTAGAGAATAGGAGAGAGTCAAACTGGGCTTTCGTAGACTTGGAGAAAGCATATGACAAGGTCCCAAGAAAGCTGATCTGGGCAGTACTGTGGTGGTTTGAAGTCCCAGAAACATTGGTAGAATTAGTACAGGCTATGTACAAGGACCCAGTGACTCAAGTACGAACAGTGTTTGGCCTCACTGAGGGGTTCCCAGTGGGAGTGGGTGTACACCAGGGTTCAGCTCTGAGCCCACTGCTGTTCATACTGGTAATGGACTACATCAGCAAACAGGTTGGAGGGGTCAGAGCAACAAAGCTGCTGTATGCAGACGATGTGGCAGTACAGGCAGACTCTGATCTAGAACTTCAGCAAAGGATAGGAGAATGGAATGAAAATCTGGAGGCACATGGGATGAAACTAAGCACAGATAAGAAAGTGGTAATGGCAGCAGATTGGGGAAATCAGAAGAAGCTGAGAATAGAGATAGATGGGAAGATAGTGGAACAGGTAAACAGCTTCAAGTATCTGGGAGCGGTGATTGAGGAGAAGGGTAGTCTGAATGAAGAGGTCAAAGCTAGAATCAGAGGGGCTGCAGCTAACTAGCATAGAGTATCAGGTGTAGTATATGACAGAAGAATGCCAAAGAAGCTGAAAAGTAAGGTGTACAAGACAGTGGTGCGACCAGTACTACTGTATGGTACAGAAACCTGGGCAGTAAAGGCAGAACAGTTGAAGAAGCTAGAGGTGATGGAAATGAAGTGCCTGAGAAAGGTGGTAGGATGCACATTGTGGGACAGGCGAAGAAATAAGGACATAAGAGCAGAAGCCAAATTAGCTCCAATTGCAGAAAAGATCAAAGAAAACAGATTACGATGGTATGGGCACATGTGTAGAAAAGCAGAAGACAATCTGGTGAGGGAGATTTGGGACAGACAGGAAGAAGGTAAGAGGAAGCGAGGGCGTCCAGCAAAGAGGTGGATGGATTGTGTGAAAGAAGATCTGCGACAGTCAGGCATGAGTGTTGAAGAAGGCAGGAGAGTGGCACTGAATCGAGAGAGTTGGCGACAGTTAATACGATACCCCGACCCCATGTAAATGGGAAAAAGGGGATGATGATGATGATGATGATGATGATTTAGAGAAACAACATAGGTTCATAGGTTCATAGGTTCATAGGTTCATACTAGGCTATCTGCCCAAGGGCATTTATAAGCCTAGCCCATAGTTATGTGGCTTTCGCCACCCCTTTAGTTTGAATAAAAACTATGCCTATCATTTTTCTGTGCCTCTGTCAAGCAGTGACACTGAAGTAATCCCTGGGGTATATCTGCGATCTCCCATCCATTGGTCAAGATTCCTCTTGAACAAGGCCAGCGAGGTGCTCTGCCTCACATGTACCGGGATTTTGTTCCACAGCATAGGGAGTCTCTGGGTGATGAATCTGTCCCTCCAGCACGTTCTATTTATAACCGTGTCAAGGTTTAAGTCTCCGCCCTTGTGGTTCTGAGGGATCTAGATTTTTGAGGTGAAGCATATTCATCAAATCTGGGTTTGACATGGCCTTATATGTCAGGCACAGGTCACCTCTGAGCAAGCGGTATGAGACTGAATAAAGCTGGAGTTCTTTCAGTCGGGCAGCATAAGACATATTTTTGAGACCCTTTATCCTTTTGGTGAGGAACTTTTGGGGCCATTCAAGCTGCATCAGGTGTCTGGTCAGATACATTCGAGCGGGGCATTGTACTCAATCATAGGTCTAATGAGTGATGAGTACAGGGGACGATGACCTCCCTTGATCTAGATGTGAATCCCTTCATGATCAGGTGGGCGATATAGAAGGTTTTCCTAACTACTTTAGCAACATGAGTGTCAAGCGAAAGACTACTGTCAACTTGGGTCCCCAGATCCCTGATGACTTTTCTGTGCTCAGTGGATTGTCACCTATATGGTAGCTAGGGGTAACCTTGTTTTTCCCGAAGGGTATGACTATGCATTTTGGCGTTTAACTTCAGGCCATGGCTCTGGCACCAGTTATCCGTTTCTGTGAGGCCCATCTGGAGGATATCTGTGTCAGATGTGTTTTCGACTATGGCCCAGTTTGCAGTCATCTGCAAACTTTGTCAGCCATAACCCTCCTGTGTTTGCTTGTACTTCAGAAAAGTAGATGCTGAACAAGAGTGGACCCAGGACTGAGCCCTGTGGGACACCACTTGTGACAGGCTTTGAGTCTGACATGGCTCCAGCAACTCTGACCCTGTGGGTTCTGTCGCAGCCAGTTTGCAACCCATCTTGTGATGTATGGGTTTACATTCAAGCTGATGAGTTTTTGATGATACCTGAGTGGGGTATTGTGTTGAAGGCCTTTGCCAGGTCGAGGTAGGCTGTATGGACTGCCTTTCCTCATCAATGGCCTTGGTGACTGTCTCAAAAAGTCAACCAAGTTTAAGAGGCAGGATCTGCCTTTGACAAAGCCAAACTGGGTTGGATCCAAAGTCTGCAAGTTCCCTATGTCTTTATTTATGAGTTCCATTATGATCCTCTCCATGGCTTTGCAGCTAAGGCTTGTCAAGCTAATGGGGCGGTAATTTCCAGGGTCTGTGGAGGCACCGCCCTTATGAAGTGGGACCACAGTCGCCGTGCGCCACTCCTTGGGTACGTATCCTGAGGTGAGGCTAAGATTAAACAGCTGTCCTAACTGTGGGTTTAATTCCTCATTGAGTTCATGAAGCACACAGCCGGGGACACCATCCGGTCCCATGGATGCTGTGTTTTTTACCTTAGTGAGGGCAGTTCTCACCTGGGCATTGGAGATGTTTGGGGGGCTACAATCCTCTGGAATAGATATCTCTCCTTTTGGGGGGGGAGAAGTTTGCACTGAACCTGTCAGCCAGTATGTTAGCAATGTGTGTAGGTTCAGTAATTTTCACATCATTTTGAACTAATTCTGAGCATATCTGGGAGTTTCCTCCTAGGTTTCTAACATAGCTAAAGAAGGCCTTATGATTGTCTTTAGAGTCCTTGGCGATTTTCTCTCAAAATTTGCCTTTGATGATTTTATGAGAGCTCTTAGTTTTTGACTTATAATGATCAAAGGTGTCTTACCTTTCAAGGATTTTGCTCTATCTTGTAGTAGCTTCTTCCTTTTGGTGTAGAGCTTGTTTATGGCTGGGGTCCACCAGACTGGGCTTGCCTTTGGTACAGAGAGTCTTAGTTTTGTTTGGGATTGCCTGATCCATGCAGTCCTGTAGGTGCTGGTAGAAGGCATTTGTAAGTGATTCAGCGGTTTGAGTAATGTTTACCACTGGCTCAGGGGCCTTAAAGGAGACCACACTAGTTTTTAGAAGTGTGAAATCGGCTTTTGAGAAGTTTTTCACTGTGGTCTTTTTTGTTTCAGGTGGGGCGGGATGAGGACCTCCAGCGAGATTAGTTTATGATCTGATCTCACCAGTGAGGGGTATACTTCGGTGTTGAACATTTTGATCCCTTGTTCGTGATGATGAGATCAAGTATGTTTTCACCTCTTGTGGGGATGGTGACTAGTTGTTCCATGGCATTTGAGTTTATGAACTCCAGGAATCTTTGGGTTAGAGTGTTGGGCTTGAGTAGTGTTCCCAGTCTATATTAGGGTAGTTGAAGTCACCTAGTATGATGGTGTTTGGAGATACATTTATCCCTCAATGTTTTCAGGAAGGCCATGTGAGGTTCCTGAGTTTGAGAGGGTGGCCTGTAACATGCTACAAATTGCAGAGCAGTCTTGCCTATGGTTAATTGCACCTGGATGGTCTCCGATGCATCGTGCGTTGCCACCAACCTTGAGGTGTGGGTGTCCTTTATGAATATGGACACCCCCCCTCCTTCTTGGTGTTGTCCGGATTTTGGGGCCGGAACGTATGATATGAGGTGAAACCTGTTAGTGCTGGGGTGCTCTCAGGAGCCTTGAACCAGGTTTCTGTCACAGCACAGACATCGATGTTCTCCATTTTGAGAAGGGCCTCGAGTGCGTGCATCTTGAGATTGAGACTTCTGGCATTGAGCAGCATTACCCACAGTCCCTGACTTACTACGTGTAGGTTCACATTTTTGGTAAATATTTAGAGAAACAACAGTCCCTGACTTACTACGTGTAGGTTCACATTTTTGGTACATATTTAGAGAAACAACAGTCCCTGACTTACTATGTGCAGGTTCACATTTTTGGTAAATATTTAGAGAAACAACAGTCCCTGACTTACTACGTGTAGGTTCACATTTTTGGTAAATATTTAGAGAAACAACAGTCCCTGACTTACTATGTGCAGGTTCACATTTTGGTAAATATTTAGAGAAACAACAGTCCCTGACTTACTACGTGTAGGTTCACATTTTTGGTAAATATTTAGAGAAACAACAGTCCCTGACTTACTACGTGTAGGTTCACATTTTTGGTAAATATTTAGAGAAACAACAGTCCCTGACTTACTATGTGCAGGTTCACATTTTTGGTAAATATTTAGAGAAACAACAGTCCCTGACTTACTACGTGTAGGTTCACATTTTTGGTAAATATTTAGAGAAACAACAGTCCCTGATTTACTACGTGTAGGCTCACATTTTTGGTAAATATTTAGAGAAACAACAGTCCCTGACTTACTACGTGTAGGTTCACATTTTTGGTAAATATTTAGAGAAACAGTCCCTGACTTACTACGTGCAGGTTCACATTTTTGGTAAATATTTAGAGAAACAACAGTCCCTGACTTACTACGTGCAGGTTCACATTTTTGGTAAATATTTAGAGAAACAACAGTCCCTGACTTACTACGTGTAGGTTCACATTTTTGGTAAATATTTAGAGAAACAACAGTCCCTGACTTACTACGTGTAGGTTCACATTGTTGGTAAATATTTAGAGAAACAACAGTCCCTGACTTACTACGTGTAGGTTCACATTGTTGGTAAATATTTACAGAAACAACAGTCCCTGACTTACTACGTGTAGGTTCACATTTTTGGTAAATATTTACAGAAACAACAGTCCCTGACTTACTACGTGTAGGTTCACATTTTTGGTAAATATTTAGAGAAACAACAGTCCCTGACTTACTACGTGTAGGTTCACATTTTTGGTAAATATTTACAGAAACAACAGTCCCCGACTTACTACGTGTAGGTTCACATTTTTGGTAAATATTTAGAGAAACAACAGTCCCTGACTTACTACGTGTAGGTTCACATTTTTGGTAAATATTTAGAGAAACAACAGTCCCTGACTTACTACGTGTAGGTTCACATTTTTGGTAAATATTTACAGAAACAACAGTCCCTGACTTACTACGTGTAGGTTCACATTTCTGGTAAATATTTGCAGAAACAACACTCCCTGACTTACTACGTGTAGGTTCACATTTTTGGTAAATATTTACAGAAACAACAGTCCCTGACTTACTACGTGTAGGTTCACATTTTTGGTAAATATTTAGAGAAACAACAGTCCCTGACTTACTATGTGTAGGTTCATATTTTTGGTAAATATTTAGAGAAACAACAGTCCCTGACTTACTACGTGTAGGTTCACATTTGTGGTAAATATTTAGAGAAACAACAGTCCCTGACTTACTACGTGCAGGTTCACATTTTTGGTAAATATTTAGAGAAACAACAGTCCCTAACTTACTACGTTTAGGTTCACATTTTTGGTAAATATTTAGAGAAACAACAGTCCCTGACTTACTACGTGTAGGTTCACATTTTTGGTAAATATCTAGAGAAACAACAGTCCCTGACTTACTACGTGTAGGTTCACATTGTTGGTAAATATTTAGAGAAACAACAGTCCCTGACTTACTATGTGTAGGTTCACATTTTTGGTAAATATTTAGAGAAACAACAGTCCCTGACTTCGTGTAGGTTCACATTTTTGGTCATTCATTCTCTCTATTGCATGACACACACTAATAAACAGTTACCACCTCTTTCACCCCTATCATTTCAGAAGATTTGCCCAGGGCAGGTGCTGAATAACGTGCCTGCTAAAACTTAAACTTAAATATATGAAGCTTCAGAGACAGTTCTGGTTCTTTTGGCAACTACTAGACCAGCTGGCACTGATGGGGTACCTTCCTTTATGGAGCCTGGAAAATAAATTTTCTTATCAGAGTATAAGTTTTGTTTCTTTCTTTCTCAAAGTTAAGTTTAGTCTTTTACCATCTGACTAATTTTGGTCATTTTTTTTTTAATTTTTTGCCCTGTATATATTGAAAGACATGCTCTTTGCCTGATATTTTCTGCAAAGATTAGAACTTTTCTTTCAGTTAGATAAGAAATTACAGCCTTTAAACTTCTCACTCCAGGAGCCTGCTTAAATCTAAGTTCTCATAGTATTATTAAGGCTATAATTTGGGCATAAACAAAACAAGCACTGGATGAAGTAACATTTAGGCACTGTTTTTAACAGCTTATTGCTTTATTGCTTTCAGAGAAGTAAATAAAATGAGACCTATTCTTTGAAAAAAAACTTCCCCTTCTGTTGGCAGGAATGAAGAATTGTTAGCATTTTTTTTCTTCTCTGCTTTCTGATCCAGTATCCTATAAATCACCGGGTCTATCAGCCCGTTTTCATTCCTTGGACTAATGCTGATTTTTTTCAAGATGGGATCAATGTAGAATGTAAGGGCATACCGGGGAAGGAGAAATCCTGCTGGCAACTGCTTCTCAAAGGGGGGGGGGGTTATGTTATGCCCTACTGTCTTGTCATTCGCCCTCCCCTACACCCCCTCAGAATCATCTGAGGGCTATTCCCCTCTTCATGAACCACAACTTCCCTCAAGAATTGCTGAGATGAATATCTCTTCTCCATGGTCCCATAGGACATGTACTCCCATCCCTATGTCAGTGACTCAAACACCCGAGCTGTCGAGTAAATTGGGGTGTCCTAGGTGGCAGTCTGCCCTACAATTTATGAAGAATTTTAATGAAATATGACACTGACATGAAGTACTACATACCACAACACAATTACATTTCTCCTGAACAAACTGAAGCATCAGTGATTTTTAGACAAAAGAAATGAAGACAGTGAGGAACAGTAGAGGATATATAAGGGAATCTCACACCACCTACGTCAGTACCTTCAAAAGCACGCTACCTGCACTGGTCCTTACAGGGAACAGAGGCACTGATGAGAATAATTCAGCCTAAAATAGGAAAGTGGATAAACCCAAGTGCTATTATTTACTGTTACAGTAACCCTCCACAAAGAAGATCTATCTGTCTCCAGTTGTGTAAGTTCTCAACACAGGTTCATCACATCCCTTCTTCTGTGTAAATGTACAGAACAACATCACTGGTAACTGTAAAGTTTAAAGAAAAGGGCCAAAACCAGCGTCTATGTTTGTAGGTGCATATAGTACAGTCAGTACCCCTAGCTGCTTTGTACATTCACAGAACTGGACGGCAGCCTCCCACCTGCTGGACAGATGTAGAGAACAGGGGTAGTTCTTCTCACCTGCTGTATACATATAGAGAAACGTGTTGGTGTGTGCTTTTGCAGGGGATCAGTGACTCCCACTTGTTGTGTAGGTGGACATAATGGGGTCTGTACCTCCCAGCTAATGTGTAATTGCATAGAAAAAGGTCAAACCATGCTGTGTAGATGCAAAAAGGAGGGTTAGTACTTTCCACTTGCTGTGCAGACAGACAGAACGGTGTCAGTACTTATGCCTGCTATACAAGTATACTGAATACAGTCAGTGCTTCCCACCTGCTGTCTAGGTGCACAGGAGTCAGTACTTCCAAAATGCTCTGTAGATACACAAAATAATGTCAATAGTCTCCTACCTTTTCTGTGTAAGCATATAGAACAGAGGCAGTGCTTACGACCAGGTGTGCAGGCAAACAGAACAGGATCACTGCCTCCCACCTTCTCAGAAGAGGGTCAGTACCTGTTGTATAGATGTACACAATGGGTCTATATTAGAACATCAAATGTTCTAAATAGCGAACGCTCAGATGAGCGAAAATGCAGGACCTCGAAAATGTTATGGGGGGGGCTGCACCCCCCCCCACCCCCAGCTAAATATATATTCCAACTCTGAGATCGCACTACAGTAAGGAAAGGGCAAATATTCCGATCTTCACTGTACTGCGATAAAAAAAAAAACCCTTTGAGGTCCTGCATTTTCGCTCATGTCAGCGTTCGCTATTTAGAATATTCGATGTTCTAATATAGACCCGTACACAACAAGGTCAATACCTCTTACCTGCATTGTATAGGTGTACAGAGCAGGATCAGTACCTCTCACTTGGTGTATAGGTGTACAGAACAGGGTGAATGCGTTTCACCTACCGTGTTGGTTCACAGAACAAGGTCAGACCCTTTTTGGGTTTTTATGGCTGCTATAATGTTACACTTACTTCATATTAGACTATCAGGACAACAGTAGAATGATCTCTGAATCACCCAGGTTCAGTGCTGTGCAGCTTGCACTTAGCCATGCCAAAATACTTCCTCACTGCACTGCGTAAGTCAGCTTGGGATGACTGTAAGTCCTAGCTACTCCCACCTTTGTTTCCTTCTTCCCTAAGAACATCTGTCTTAATACATTTTATCTGGTTCATCCTTCCTAGTTCTTTTGTACTAACTACCATTTATCTATACACTGAACACGCCACACTAGGTCTTGTTGGCTACGATCTCCTTCACTTGTGACCTCTGCACCAGCCTTCATATCATCACCAAACAAATTTGTCTTCCTGTCAAACCCACTGTGGTAGCTGAAACAGATATGACAATTCAAGTTTCTAGAACTGAAAACTGCAGCATACCGTAAGTTAATATCTCTGTCTAACTTTTACCCTGCTGCCCTGGTGTACTTCAGCCCGGTCATCTGTTTTCAGTTTTAAAGGGTATCAATGTACCACATATAATCTGTTGGGTTTAGCAGTTACCAGTTTGTGCACTGCTCCCTGTGGCTCACTGAAGAATGGAATGGGAACCCCAGAACAATTTCATATCAAATGTTCTCCGGATTCCCTGTACATTTTGTATTCCACACTTCATTTCTTTATGCTTAATTTTGTAACTAAAAGACTAATAATAATTAAACTAAGACTTCAAATCATGCTGTAGAGTTCCTTAATTCAGTTTTATCACTAATTTGTAAGGACTTGCATGGTAAGAGATCTCTGACTTTGTTTGCCATCACATACAGTTTCAGTAATGTGCTGTGCCTTTAAATGTTTTTCCTGGAGGCAGTGACTATAAATAGTTTGGCTTATACTTCTTACATCCTGTAAGAAAGCACTCCATCAGAAACCTGCTGAGGTTTTGTCAAATACAGTAAGTTAACTTATGAACTAATTTGTAATTTTATTTAACTTTGATGTAGTTTTTAAGTGTTGTCTTGGGTCCTTGTTATTATAACTTATGAACTAATTTGTAATTTGTTTTAAATTTTGATGTAGTTTTTAAGTGTTGTCTTGGTTCCTTGTTATTAATATTGTTGTTGGTTTTGCTGAGTATAACTGATTGCAGCTAGCAAGCAGAACAAGTAATCGAGTGTTTGGATAGATCACAGGTAAATCTGCTAAGCGGTATGGTGTAGGTATTGTTTAGAAAAATTATTAAATGTGGAGTTTATTTAGCTGATGTTGAATTTTTATTTATTTATTTTTGGGTGGGGGAGTGCTTTATTAACTTATAGACTGAGTACAGCAAAACAGTTCCATACTAACTTTTCTAAAGATGCTAGATAGAGAAAGAGTGACAGCATTACATACTGGGAGGAGGGGAGAGGACTTTTAAACCCACTCAGAAAGCTGTTTCTTCTCTTTCCCATCATCTTTTACCCCATCCTTGTAGCTTGCTTGTGGTTGTATATATTCATAGCACAGACAGACCAGAAGTAGTTTCAGACTTCAGTCATCTGAATTTACATTCTCTCCTATAGACAGCATCTATTTACTCTATTTACATATGCACAGATTTCAAGGATTTGTACACAGTAGACTGCATTATGTTTTTCTTTTCATACACTTAACCTATTGATATGTAGAGAAAATAAAAAATACACTTTAGAAATATACTGGGGTGTTCGTCAACAGCATGCCCTTGCGTGACATCCAGCCCTGATCTGTCATGTTGATTTACAGGTTTTACAGGTTTCTCTGTCATTTCAGTAAGCACCTTTGTGGTGTGGTGCTTGACATATACTTTATTTTCATGAGTTCATTTGGTACTGCCAGCCAAATTTTACAATAACAAGTAATCCACAATATGATACTTTTATTACATGCTACACAATAAATTATATTTGTAGTACAGATATATAAACTATAGAAAATATTTAAGGTTATATGAGTATATATTCTTCACACTAATTTATATTTTTGATAAGATATCTGTCTTTAGTTGCTATTATTGATAAATAGTAAGTGGCCATGGTGGCGCAGTGGTTAATGTTGTTACCTCACAGCAAGAGGTTCTCTGGTTCAATTCTCAGCTGGAGTGCCTTCTGTGTGGAGTCTGCATGTTCTCCCTGCATTTGAGTGAGTTTTATAGACATGCAAGTAACTACATGTGTGCCTTCTGTGATGGTGGGGTGCCAGGCTGGCAACTTGACACTGCAAAAACACCACTGCCAATCAATCTGTGGACTGGTGATTTACTGTGGTGACCCCTAACTGGGAAAAGCTGAAAGACATTGCACTGCTACGAAGAGTACCAGAGATGAGGTGGAAAATCAGACCAGAAGGGGTATGGATGTGAGAAAATATTACTTTAGTTATTTAGAAGTAGAATATTAGTGGTATTAAATAGGTTATGATGCAAAACAGGGAAATCTGGAGGCATAGACAAATGGAGGATGGCACTAACCTTCTGTTTCAGGGGGTAGATAGCAGCATTGTATGCACAGGAATCATGAAATACTATTATAGCTTAGCCAGGAGTTGAGCAAGAACACAGCCAACAGTTTTGTAGGTATTGTTTTAGCTGAGTTCTAAAAGTTTCAGTTTTTTTTGTTTCAACTGAAGTGGTAAGGAGTTTCCTAGTTTGGAGACATAACAGGAGCAGATGGAATCTCCTGCAGTATTGTTTGAGTTGCTAGTGAAGGACTGGTTAATTTTGAGAATATACTTCTCTGACTTTGATGTACTGATTTAGGGTGTTTTTAGTGCTGGGCAGTTTCTGATTTATATATTGGACTATGGGTTCTGAAACATTTTAAGCAGTTTAGGTTTTAAGGTAGCTCATTGTCTGATATCCCTGAGAAGAACCAAGTAATAACTCAGTAGCATTTACTTTTAAATCTTATTTTGTCAGTAGAATGTCAGCAGAAATACCACCTGCAATACTGATAAAAACTCATTAAGACTTTCTTCAGTGTTTCAGACTGACCACATCTGTCTTAAGCCTATAGAGCATGGTCAGTGCCCATCAACTGATATGCAGATGTGTAGCACAGGATCAGTTGATGGGCACTGACCATCAACTGATATGTAGATGTGCAGCACAGGATCAGTTGATGGGCACTGACCATCAACTGATATGTAGATGTGCAGCACAGGATCAGTTGATGGGCACTGACCATCAACTGATATGTAGATGTGCAGCACAGGATCAGTTGATGGGCACTGACCATCAACTGATATGTAGATGTGCAGCACAGGATCAGTTGATGGGCACTGACCATCAACTGATATGTAGATGTGCAGCACAGGATCAGTTGATGGGCACTGACCATCAACTGATATGTAGATGTGCAGCACAGGATCAGTTGATGGGCACTGACCATCAACTGATATGTAGATGTGCAGCACAGGATCAGTTGATGGGCACTGACCATCAACTGATATGTAGATGTGCAGCACAGGATCAGTTGATGGGCACTGACCATCAACTGATATGTAGATGTGCAGCACAGGATCAGTTGATGGGCACTGACCATCAACTGATATGTAGATGTGCAGCACAGGATCAGTTGATGGGCACTGACCATCAACTGATATGTAGTGCAGCACAGGATCAGTTGATGGGCACTGACCATCAACTGATATGTAGATGTGTGCAGATCAGTTGATGGGCACTGACCATCAACTGATATGTAGATGCAGCACAGGATCAGTTGATGGGCACTGACCATCAACTGATATGTAGATGTGCAGCACAGGATCAGTTGATGGGCACTGACCATCAACTGATATGTAGATGTGTAGCACAGGATCAGTTGATGGGCACTGACCATCAACTAATATGTAGATGTGTAGCACAGGATCAGTTGATGGGCACTGACCATCAACTGATATGTAGATGTGTAGCACAGGATCTTTCTCTGCTGTGTAGCTATGTGGAAAAGGATCAGTACCTGCTGTGTAAGTCTACAGAAAAGGGTCATTGCTTCCAACCAGATAAGGAGCACACAACCGGGTTAGTACTTTCCATCTGTTGTGTAGATGTTCTGAACAGTTGCTTGTATGTATATTGTATCTTTATATCATTAATGATATAAAATAAGGTTTATGCTTTATAGTCCACCCACATGTTTAACAAAGTCAACAAAAGTCCAGTATTTTTCTGCCACTTTTTCTTGCAAAACCATGTTTCACAAAAGTGATAGATGCTTTAGAGTCTTCCATTTATTCACTAATTTCAGAGTCGCTGGTCTTCTTCCTATTCCTCTGGTTCAAATCCACGGTACTGCTGATTCTTCTAGTCAACTCCTGTGCCGTTTTCTGTCTCAAGCATTTTCCATTGGAACATTGGAAAAGGTTTCTTTGGCAATGTCTCGGGTTTATATTATATGAGCGAAAGTTCATATGAACGAACGCTCTTATGAACGAAAGTGCCAAACATCAAACCTTATATTGTGGGGGGCTGTGCCCCCCCCCCACTAAGTATATATTTCAACTCCAAGATCGCACTACAATGAGGAAAGGGCAAATATTCCTATCTTCACTGCACTGCGACCCCAGACAAAGCGTTTCGATGCCTGGCATTTTCGCTCATTAGAGCGTTCGTTCATATGAACTTTCATTCATGTAATGTAGACCCGATGTCTCTCTATGAACCTTATCATATTAGAGTGTTCGTTCATATGAACTTTTGTTCATGTAATGTAGACCCGATGTCTCCCTATGAACCTTATCATATTAGAGCATTCGTTCATATGAACTTTCATTCATGTAATGTAGACCCGATGTCTCTCTATGAACCTTGTCATATTAGAGCGTTCGTTCATATGAACTTTCGTTCGTGTAATGTAGACCCGATGTCTATCTATGAACCTTATCATATTAGAGCGTTCGTTCATATGAACTTTCATTCATGTAATGTAGACCTGATGTCTCTCTATGAACCTTATCATATTAGAGCGTTCGTTCATAGGAACTTTCGTTCATGTAATGTAGACCCGATGTCTCTGTAATGTAGACCCGATGTCTCTCTATGAACCTTATCATATTAGAGTGTTCGTTCATAGGAACTTTCGTTCATGTAATGTAAACCTGATGTCTCTTTATGAACCTTATGATATTAGAGCGTTCGTTCATATGAACTTTCGTTCATGTAATGTAGACCCGATGTCTCTCTATGAACCTTATCATATTAGAGCATTCGTTCATATGAACTTTCGTTCATGTAATGTAGACCCGATGTCTCTCTATGAACCTTATCATATTAGAGCGTTCGTTCATATGAACTTTCGTTCATGTAATGTAGACCCGATGTTTCTCTATGAACTTTATCATATTAGAGCATTTGTTCATATGTACTTTCGTTCATATAATGTAGACCCGATGTCTCTCTATGAACCTTATCATATTAGAGCATTCGTTCATATGAACTTTCGTTCATGTAATGTAGACCCGATGTCTCTCTATGAACCTTATCATATTAGAGCGTTCGTTCATATGAACTTAGGTTCATAGGTTCATAGGTTCATACTAGGCTATCTGCCCAAGGGCATTTATAAGCCTAGCCCATAGTTATGTGGCTTTCGCCACCCCTTTAGTTTGAATAAAAACTATGCCTATCATTTTGCTGTGCCTCTGTCAAGCAGTGACACTGAAGTAATCCCTGGGGTATATCTGCGATCTCCCATCCATTGGTCAAGATTCCTCTTGAACAAGGCCAGCGAGGTGCTCTGCCTCACATGTACCGGGATTTTGTTCCACAGCATAGGGAGTCTCTGGGTGATGAATCTGTCCCTCCAGCACGTTCTATTTATAACCGTGTCAAGGTTTAAGTCTCCCGCCCTTGTGGTTCTGAGGATCTAGATTTTTGAGGTGAAGCATATTCATCAAATCTGGGTTTGACATGGCCTTATATGTCAGGCACAGGTCACCTCTGAGCAAGCGGTATGAGACTGAATAGAGCTGAGTTCTTTCAGTCGGCAGCATAAGACATATTTTGAGACCCTTTATCCTTTTGGTGAGGAACTTTTGGGGCCTTTCAAGCTGCAGCAGGTGTCTGGTCAGATACATTCCAAACTGGGCATTGTACTCAATCATAGGTCTAATGAGTGATGAGTACAGGGGACGATGACCTCCCTTGATCTAGATGTGAATCCCTTCATGATCAGGTGGGCGATATAGAAGGTTTTCCTAACTACTTTAGCAACATGAGTGTCAAACGGAAGGCTACTGTCAACCTGGGAGCCCAGATCCCTGATGACTTTTCTGTGCTCAGTGGATTGCCACCTATATGGTAGCTAGGGGTAACCTTGTTTTCCGAAGGGTATGACTATGCATTTTTGGCGTTTAACTTCAGGCCATGGCTCTGGCACCAGTTATCCGTTTCTATGAGGCCCTTCTGGAGGATATCTGTGTCAGATGTGTTTTCGACTATGGCCCAGTTTGCAGTCATCTGCAAACTTTGTCAGCCATAACCCTCCTGTGTTTGCTTGTACTTCAGAAAAGTAGATGCCGAACAAGAGTGGACCCAGGACTGAGCCCTGTGGGACACCACTTGTGACAGCTTTGAGTCTGACATGGCTCCAGCAACTCTGACCCTGTGGGTTCTGTCACTTAGCCAGTTTGCAACCCATCTTGTGATGTATGGGTTTACATTCAAGCTGATGAGTTTTTCGATGATACCTGAGTGGGGTATTGTGTCAAAGGCCTTTGCCAGGTCGAGGTAGGCTGTATGGACTGCCTTTCCTCATCAATGGCCTTGGTGACTGTCTCGAAAAAGTCAACCAAGTTTAAGAGGCAGGATCTGCCTTTGACAAAGCCAAACTGGGTTGGATCCAAAGTCTGCAAGTTCCCTATGTCTTTATTTATGAGTTCCATTATGATCCTCTCCATGGCTTTGCAGATAAGGCTTGTCAAGCTAATGGGGCGGTAATTTCCAGGGTCTGTGGAGGCACCACCCTTATGAAGTGGGACCACAGTCGCATGCAGCCCACCCTTGTACGCATCCTTAGGTGAGGCTAAGATTAAACAGCTGTCCTAACTGTGGGTTTAATTCCTCGTTGAGTTCGTGAAGCACACAGCCGGGGACATCATCCGGTCCCATGGATGCTGTGTTTTTTGCCTTAGTGAGGGCAGTTCTCACCTGGGCGTTGGAGATGTTTGGGGGGCTACAATCCTCTGGAATAGATATCTCTCCTTTTGGGAGTTTGCACTGAACCTGTCAGCCAGTATGTTTGGCAATGTGTGTAGGTTCAGTAATTTTCACATCATTTTGAACTAATTCTGAGCATATCTGGGAGTTTCCTCCTAGGTTTCTAACATAGCTAAAGAAGGCCTTATGATTGTCTTTAGAGTCCTTGGCGATTTTTCTCTCAAAATTTGCCTTGGATGATTTTATGAGAGCTCTTAGTTTTTACTTATAATGATCAAAGGTGTCTTACCTTTCAAGGATTTTGCTCTATCTTGTAGTAGCTTCCTCCTTTTGTTGTAGAGCTTGTTTATGGCTGGGGTCCACCAGACTGGACGCTTGCCTTTGGTACAGAGAGTCTTAGTTTTGTTTGGGATTGCCTGATCCATGCAGTCCTGTAGGTGCTGGTAGAAGGCATTTGTAAGTGATTTAGCGGTTTGAGTAATGTTTACCACTGGCTCAGGGGCCTTAAAGGAGACCACACTAGTTTTTAGAAGTGTGAAATCGGCTTTTGAGAAGTTTTTCACTGTGGTCTTTTTTGTTTCAGGTGGGGGCGGGATGAGGACCTCCAGCGAGATTAGTTTACGATCTGATCTCACCAGTGAGGGGTATACTTTCGGTGTTGAACATTTTGATCCCATGTTCGTGATGATGAGATCAAGTATGTTTTCTCCTCTTGTCGGGATGTAATGTAGACCCGATGTCTCTCTATGAACCTTATCATCAGAAGAATGGGAAGCAGAGTCCCCGTCTGCTGCTGACTCACTTTTTCCTTGGATAAACTTTTTTATATTTTCTCCTTAGCATGTTCTGCATCAAAAAATGACTTTGATCCTCCAGGAAAAAAAAAAAACACTTTGAAGACAGCTGGATACAGCAGCTTGAATCTCACATTTGTCTCTCAACTTTCCCAGTTGCTAGAATAAATTGGTTTCACTTCTGCGTGGTGTACAGTGCAATTTTCTACAAACACTGTGCTAGCTCCAATTTTAAATACTTTGCCCTTTTGCCACAATTTTGTCAGGATGAACTCTTTCAGCTGGTATGATTGCATCTTTACTAATACAGTTCTAGGCTGCCTTCTCATGAACCTGTTTGCAGCATAAACTCAATATGCCCTTTCAATTAATATTTGCCATGGAACACCAGTCCATTTGCTTATTTGTGCTTTTATCAAATGAATAGTCTGCTCCTTCCAGTTTCTCTGGTACAACAGAAATTCTAAGGTTTTCTCTGTGTGCTCTATCTTCTAACTGTAATATTTTAAACAGTTCTTGAGAAACCTCATGTTCAGACAGCCTTTTTCTTTTTTTTTAAACACATTTATTGAATTATCACTTGTCACATAGGCACATTTACATTTATACAAAAGTAATCAATCTATCAACAAATTAACATCAACAAACATTATACTTCACATATTTATTTTATTTTATTTATTTTACATTTGGTTACTGGGAATGTCTGACTGGATACAAGTCCTTTTTAAATGGAGACCTGGGGAGAAATGCTCCACATATAACACAGATTAATAAAAGTACATTTTACAGGTACAGAAACATAATGCTATAATGTAACATCAAATCAAATTAGGATAATAATACTTTAAGATGTACAACAACTATGATTAAGGTGATATAAGAAACACTATACAGGTACAAAAAATAAACACCTTAAGCTGTACACTTTAATAACATTCCAGAATGAAATAGTAATTATAATAGGATAATAATATAAAGTATACACCTAGTGTCTATACTTAGGAGAAGGAGTAACTGTTGACAAGAAATGAGAGGTATGAAGAAGGAGACCCGCAAGATAAAGTGAGGTCTACTGCCAGAAAATAAGGGAGGAGTAATTACCCTGTGTGAGCAAGAAGAAGAAGAAGATGGAGGTAGACTGCTGTATATATTGCTATATATCATATAACTTAAGCAGCATTACATAATTTATTCAATTCCTGCCCCCTTTTTTAAATAAGAAACATCTTTATTAAACCATCACTTACAACATAAGCAATCATACATTTACATAAATGAAAACAAACCACACTGACACACTCCCAGTTGCAAACGTTATACATCACTTATAGTCTACCCAATCATTTTCAAACATTACATATCTCATTTAAGTCCTGCCTTCTTTTAAACATCATTCTTCTCCTGTATGTAGTGTTCACACAATTCCCATTTTTCCTATGTAGTTTATTTCTATCCTTTTCTAAAGATCTCAATTCCAGTTGTTTATCTCTGTTACTATATTCACTACTTCTAATATAGTTGGTGTAGATTTTGATTTCCATTTTCTAGTAATAACATTTTTGGCAGCCACCATAATTAGAGACAGCAAGGCCTTACCATGTCTAGACAATTCAAATTCCGTATCATAGCTCAGAAAAAATCATCTGCCTCATCCCACCAATCCGTCCACCCAGCATCTCTGCTGTGCATCCTGCAGGGAATCCTTAAAGTCTGCCAACCCACAACACTCCCAGAAAATATGCTCCCAAGTATCTCTTTCTTCCCCCTCACACTCCAACATTTGCTATCTAACTGAGGAAATTTTTTTTCTGGAGTCTACTTGGGGTATAAAAAAATCTGTGTCAACATTTCCAAGCAAAAATCCTAACTGTTCTAGATTTTGTTGCATATTTGGGTGACATACATATATCTTCCCATTGTTTCTTTATGAATTGCTTATCCAGTCTCTCTTCCCGATCCTTTCTAACCTCCTCTGATTGATTCTTATAGTTATGCAAAATTTCATATGCTCTACTAATTATTCCTTTTTTAATGGCAGCTTCTGTTACAGATTCTACTAAAAACTCTACTAGTACTGGTCTTTCATTTAGGATCCCCTTATTTCTTTCTCTTTGCATGTAGTCTGATATCAATCCTTGGTAGGGAAGGCAATCTCTAACCTGCGTCTATATAAATTCTTGGCCTCTTCCCATTCTATTACCTTTCCCTCTTTAGTTGTTTGTTCTCAGTACCTTGGTTGATTTGCCAGTTTTCTCCAATAAATTCCAGCCCCCTCTTACTTATTGTCTGTATCCTTAACTGCAGTCATCCCTATTGGCAGAGTCTCCTTTCTCCATTCCTGTGTTGGTTTAGTTCTTACAATACTTTCTGCTACTTTATGGATATAATATTCTCTATGATTATTGTTATTCTCCTTAAGGATCTGCATCCATAATCCCAGCCTCTCCTTGTTTCTTGAGCCCCCCCCCCCTAGTTTCAACATCCACTCTGAATTATAGTTTTCTGCTTCTGCTATGTATAGGAGCCTTAACTGTGTAGCTCTGAAATACCCCTTCAAACTGGTTTAATCCCAATCTGCCCTGATTTACTGGAAGAATCAGTTTATCCCACTCAAGTCTTGCCATCTTCTCCTCCTAGATAAAGTCCTTCAGCTCTTTATTAATTGCTAAAGGGAATAAAAACATTTTGACTGCTTGTATCTTACTATCCATATCCATATAACAAAGATTCCATTTTCTCAAATTTTTATTAGCTTTTGTTTAGTCTCTTCTCACATATCCTTAGCTGCCACATCACAATCCTTTGAATCCATACTCCTAAATACTTAAATATGGATACTGCTGAACCAATGTGTAGGTACATCATTTACCATTATTGCTTTTGTTTTAGCTTCATTAATTTTGTATCCCAAAAAGACTTGAAACTGTCTCAAAATGTTCCACAGCACTGTAATGTCTCTTTCCGGTTTTATCAGGTACAAAATAACATCATCTGCAAATAGAGCCAGCTTTTCTTGACTACCATACCAGTTATATCCTTGAATTTCTGAGTCCCTTATTTTCTTTGCCAGTGGTTCTAAATGTAATGCAAATAACAAAGGGGAAAGAGGACACTCCTGCCTGGTTCCTCTGCTCAAGCAGAAATTATCAGAGAGGACTCCTCCAAATTTAATTTTCACATTTTCTTTGCCAATAGTTCTAAATATAATGCAAATAACAAAGGGGAAAGAGGACACCCCTGCCTGGTTCCTCTGCTCAAGCAGAAATTATAGAGAGGACCCCACCAACTTTAATTTTTGCCTCTGATCGCTTATATATATCCTCCTAATAATCTTTTATCTTTTTTTTCAGGAAATGCAAATGCTTTCATTGCCCTGCTCATAAAGCCTCAGCTGACTGTGTCAAATGCTTTCTCTGCATCAAGACCCACTAACAACAATGGTACATTCTTGCATTCTGCTTCCCTCTGGATCATCGATGTTCTGTTAATGTTGTCAAATGTTTGGCTCCCCCACACAAAACCACATTGATCCAGATCTATCAATTTTGGCATTACTTTTGTTAAGTAAATAACCACCAACAACAGCCAGATTTCAAGTTCACAAATTAAAATCAAATAAACTAATTCCAAAACACAATAGGATTCAAAAGTGGCCAAAAACACCCCAGTATATCTTTTGTTTAATTTAGTAAAAATCACATAAGTGCTTTCACAGTTTCCTGCTTCATCAGACATGATATAACATTCAATTAACTCTCTTTAAATACTAAAATCAATTACAACCATCTAAATCACATGACTTACAGACTTAAAGATACCATACATATAATAACACAAAAACTTTCATGAGACTACTTTAACATTAAAAACATTAACTATAAAAATGCACATCATTAAGAAGAAATCATATTCATCCCATGACAATAAATACTTTTCATTCATTTCAATAGGGGCCTCACCTTTAGCACAGGTTGAATGGGAACTTTTTCATTAAGGCCATGTCCAAAATCACCCCTTAACCTAATAATCCACTTGGCCTCAAGTTGTTCTGTGAGGTTTGTAATATCCCCACCTCTAATACTCTCCATAATTCTGCCAATTACCATAAATTTAAAACTATGTTCATGGTTCCCTATTAGAACCGCAAAGGTCCACTTACACGAATACGGAAACCTCGCCACTTATTCAGCGAACAATGAAAACATTGATCGTTCTGAAGCTCGAAATTCGAAATGTCAAATCGTCGTAGTTGGCCCTTCTGCGGTATAGCTCCTTAAAGTAAGTGTGCAATAGTTACGGACCTTAGGGTTAGGGTGGGGGTTAAGGTAAGTGCATAGATAGTAATGTATGCAAGGTTTAGTGTAGGGTTAGAAGTAGGGTTTTGTTTACTGTATGTATGTGGTTTATTTATTTTGTTTGGTTAGGTAGTATGTAGCAGGCATTGGGGTTGGCCAACTATGATGATTCGAGATTTAATTTTGCGGTTTAGGGCGTTTGGTGTTTTCGCGGTTCGTACAATATGTGTCGCTGTTTTTTGTATTCGCTGAAAAGGTCTTTCATGCTTATAATACAGACCCCATGCTCATTACTAGTCTCCGTAATATGTCTAGCCAGGGCATTAAAACTATTTAATTTACTAATATGGTAAAGATGTTCTTTAATCCTGTCTTTAAAACATCTGTCTGTTTTGCCAATATAAAACTTTTGGCAGGACAAACAGTGTGCTAAATAGAAAACATGTACTGTATCACAAGTAGCAGAAACATTAAACGTATATGTTCTATGTTGGTCCAGATGTAAAACGCTTCTTGTCGCGTCTGTGCTTGCATGCTATACATTTCCCACACGATTTAGTAAAGCAAAAGCCACCCTTAGCATTAATGTCCCTAGGATAGCATAACTGCCTTTTTAAGGACTTCATATTTTTAAATGCAAACTTAGGATGAGTATCTATCAATTTTCCAGTCTCAACATCCGTAGTTAACAAAGGCCAAAATTTCTTAATAACGTGTGTATAAGATCTAGCATTACTCGAATAATGTAAAGGCACCTTCAGCTTCCTGTCTTAAATGTACCTATTTCATTGCTCCTACTATAAACTTCTGAAATATATGGCTTAGCAATGCTACCTCTTAATTTTGTAACCTCACCTTGGTGACTGCATACTCATTACAGCCTCTATTTGCAAATAACAGGTAAATTCGTGGCATGGCTAATACAATCTTGTTCTTCTGCATTCAATCTGGAGATTCTAAAAACCGCATTCTTTACTACATTCCTGAATATGTGTGATGGATGCATACTCTCACAAAACAACAAATGGTTACAGTGGCATGGTTTCTAGAACAACTTAGTGCTAATGCTGTCCTGATCATTAATAACAATATTAACAACCAGAAAATGTATGCTCTTATCAAAAAAGCCTAAAGAAAATCATAAAAAAGAAGTACTTGAACTGATATATTCCTCAAAGGCACAGATCTCTGAAAGAGATCCACACCATAAAAAGAATATATAGTTCACAAATCTATGATAAAAGAATAAATTTGCAATATGGACCATATATAATATGCTCATGTTCCCATGTGGCCATAACCACATTGGCATAGCTTGGGCACAGGATGTGCCCATAGCTACGCCATTCTTCTGCCAATAAAAAGCCTTATTAAAAACATTATTGTCCAAAATAATTCTCAAAAGAACACTGTACAAATCAATCTGTTCATTAGTGAAACAATCATGTTGACACAAAAACTGTCTAAAACTCAATATACCAGCATCATTAGGAATGACAGTAAAGAGGGACATCACATCAAGAGTGACCAAAAGCACAGTGCCAGCAATAACAAGCTCTCGACTAGCTGAAAATAAGTCAGTCAAAAATGTTTTCTGGCTTTCAAAATATACATATTCATGTTCAGAATAGGTCTAAGAGCTTTCTTGATGTAAACAACCATGGGCTCAGTACGCCAGTTGTGTCCTGCAACAATAGGACGCAGCGGAGGATGTACAGGATTCTTATGTAGGTTAGGTAGCCCTTAAATAATAGGTATCAGCGGGTTGGTCATAGAAAAATATTTAAATAAAGACCTATCTATTTTATTACTGGTTAACAAACCTTTTAATGTAGAGTCTATGTTCTTGACCATATAATCCACCCTACTTTTGTTAACTCTAGCATAAAAAATGGTGTCTGATAACATTATGCACATTTCAGTATTGTACCACTCTTTGTCAAGCACTACAATTGGCCCACCCTTGTCAGCTGGTCTTATTACAATGTCATAATTGTTTTGCAATTTTTTCAAAGCGAAATATTCCTCTTCTGTCAGATTAGAGTGTTTAAAAGACTTGTTTCCATCATCGTTCATCTTATGAAACTCATCTATGCACAGTTTCTCAAAAGCCATGACTAGTGGATTCAGTACAGGTACAAAGATGCTAAGTTTTCTAAAAAAACAATCATTATGGCCAGCAGAAGTGTCTTTATAATTTAATTTTAACATCAAATTTCTAATGAATGTCTTCAATCCTAAGATTACCTCTGTAAAGTCAGATTTCTGAGTGGTGATGAACGAAAGCCCCTTTGACAGAACACTGCATTCAGCTTGTGTCATTGTGCAAGAGGATAAATTCCAAATTAAGACACCTTCCCTATTCTGAGCATTTTATTTATGCTTGGTGTCCCTGTAAGTTCTCCCTCTGGTTTTCTTTTCACTCTCGGGCGGCTCCTGGAATGACATTTCTCGGTCAATAAATCTTGACTCTTGATGGGAAGAGGTTAAATTCCTTTGTAAAAACGAAGATGCAGCAGGTTTGGAAACATTGTCACTGTTTTCTCTTTCTTTTTCTTTTTCACTCAAGGTGCACGATCTATGCACCTGTGCCTCAACAGTCTTTCTCTAGCACCTAAATCCCTAGGAGAGTCCGCCACTGTTATTATGTTGCTGACTCTATGAGGAGGTGTGCTATTACAGAATGGCATATGAATAATGGCTGAAGTAGCAGTTGTCATGGCAACCTGGGACTCTTCTGATTCTAAATTTCGATGAATAGGAAACATCATTTTCGGCCATGTAAAAACATTGCCACTATAAGTCAGTTTGATCCCTGGTTAATTTCTTTAATTTAGTCTTAAACAGTCTCCTCTCAAACATTGAGACTGTATCTGCCAAATCACAGATATATTTATTCAAAACATCCACTGGAAACTGTTCCTTTAACTCAGTATATTGCTGCATCACATTACAAGAAAAATGTTCAGCTTCACTTTGTGAAAAGTTCAGTAGAAGCTGCATATATTTGATACTACATTCTAGGTTAACCCTCTGCCATTCAGTCAGCATCTCAGGATAGTGACTGCCCTGTGTGGGCATTTTCAAGACATGAAGTCCTCTAGGAGCTATACCTTCATGGATGAGCATTGTAATTGGTGTCTTTTAAACTTAAAGTCGCTCTCTAACAAATATATCTTGGTCTTCAAAGATACAATATCAACAGCAGCATTCTCATTCACATTAGAAGTAATTGTAGAGTCTAAAAGAAGGTTACCTGAGCTCTGCAAATATAGCAAAAGTCTGTCATGTCCATTTTTGGTAGAAAAAATTTTCGGTATATAATCTAGTTCAACCAAAGCATCTTCTCCTTCAGCAATGACTCTAGCGTTGTTGTTGCAAACCAGTAATTGAATAATGAAATAAATAACCACCAACAGCAGCCAGATTTCAAGTCCACAAATTAAAATTGAATAAACTAATTCCAGAACACAATAGGACTCAAAAGTGGCCAAAGACTCCAGTATATCTCTCAATTTATTTAAGTAAAAAACACATAAGTGCTTTCACAGTTTCCTGCTTCATCAGATGTGATATAACACTCAATTAACTCTCTTTAAATATTAAAGTCAATTACAACCATCTAAATCACATGACTTACAGACTTAAAGATACCATACATATAGTAACACAAAAACGTTTATGAGACTACTTTAACATTAAAAACATTAACTATAAAAATGCACATCATTAAAAGCAACAAATCATATTCATCCCATGGCAATAAACATTTTTCATTCATTTAAATAGGGACCTCACCTTTAGCATAGGTTGAATGGGAACTTTTTCATTAAGGCAATGTCCAAAATCACCCCTTAACCTAATAATCTACTTGGCCTCACATTGTTCTGTGAGGTTTGTAATATTCCCACCTCTAATACTCTCCATAATTCTGCCACTGCCAATAACCATAAATTACTTTTGCTATTGTTTTAGTCATTGTATACATAAACACTTTATAATAATGGTTTAGTACTGAAATGGGCCTGTATGAAGCTGGGTCTGATGGATCTTTACTCTCTTCAGGTATTACAGCTACCACTGCTTTCTTCCAGGATGGTGGTACTTCTCCTCCTCTTTAAATACTGTTAAACAAAACCTTCCAGATCTTTATCAGTTTTTTCCTCCTAGCTTCCAATTTTCCACAGGAATACCATCTATTCCTGGGGACTTTCCTGTAGCTTGGTTATACATCACAATCTTTATCTCATCTCCTCCTATCCTAATCATTAGTAATTGAGCCTCATCTACCTCTAACCTTGCCATATTTAACTCTTCCATAAACATTTCCATTTGTATATTTTTTATTTCCCTATTTCTCTGCTTTATACAGACTTTCATAGAATTTCCAAAATATTTCTAATACCTCTACAGGATCTCTTGTTATCCTGCTTGTTATAGGCTCCCTAAGCTTGGCGATAGCCCTTTCTACTTTCTGTTGCCTGAGTTTTGTGCTAAATGTTTTTGTGCTTTACTGTTATTATCAAAAAGAGTTGCTTAACAGTAATCTTTCTAAACTCATGCATATTATCGAAGTAATCCCTTATTTCTCTTAGCATTCTGCAGTTGATCCTCTTCTTGTTCTGTGTGATTCCCCCTATTTTGCAATAGTTTGAAATTTGTCAGTCCTTCTAAATAATTCTTGTTACTTCTTAACCATAACTCCCTTTCTTTTATTTCCACCCTATTTTTAAATTCCACATTAATTTTATCCCACTCCTTAGCTATATTTTCAGAAGAAATGTATATCCTCTCTAATAGCTGCTGAATAATCTCCAATACCCATTCCTTAAATTCCTCTCTTTTCAACAGGTAGGTGGGAAAGCCCCAGTGTCTCATTTTTATTTCATTACTCTGGGTTTTATTTTAGTTATTATTAGCGCACAATCTGAAATAGTTAGTGGGTGCATAGCAAGACTTTCAGTTAAATGCACATGTTCCTGTGAAAAGTAAATTCTGTCTAGCTTAGCCCAATTTTTATATCTTGGGGAATAATATGTAAATTCATTCCGAACGCCTGTTACAGAATTCACATTTTCTATGCCAAATATTTTCATAAATTTCTTCAAAAATCTACCCTCATTTATTATTCTTTCCCTTCTGGGCCCCCAGATACATCTTCACTGTTGAGAATCACATTTCAGTCACCATCTGCAAGTAATATTCCTTGCTTAAAAATGATTATTTCTTCCAGAATTTTCTTAAGCTCCATTATAGCAGTTTTATGTGGAATATAAATACATGCCAGTGTAATCCTTCTCTCTTGCCAGTAGCCCCTTAGCACTACAAATCTGCTATTATTATTTTTTTTTATCCTCTTCTATCACTATTGAAGCTCCTCTTGCAATTAATATTAAGTACTCCACTTTTCCTTTGTCCCAGGTATTCCACTGAATAACCATTATGAAAACCTTTCTTTATCAAAGTCACAGTTCAGTTCTTTCTACATGTGTCTCCTAGAACATAGCTATTTGCACTGTACATTTTTAATATAGATTACTACTCTTTCATTTTTGTATTTATCTGTGAGACATTAACATTTTACACTGTTTAACAGGTTCAACTCTTATACAGTTGTTTTTTACATACCCAGTTGAGCCTATGTCACATCTTACAAAACTTTTTGTTTTGCTGAAAGCCCTCAAACATAAAAACAAACCTCCTCGATACCCCTGTAAAACCTATTAACTTAATACTAACCTGCAGAAATATATGCATCTTCAAAAACTGAAGTTTTATCCTCTTAATAGGAACAAAAAGTCCAAACTGACAGCCACACTCCCAGGGTTGAGTTAACCTAAAAGAAAGGTTAAACATTTTAAGGTGCATGGTGCAGCCTGTGCTTCTACTAAGTGCTAATTGGTTTTGTCTTTTTTATAGCTCTGCTAGCTGGGAAAATCTCTGAATGCTTTCAGAGAACATTATACCCTAGCCAATTTCTCTACTCAGTTTTTTCTTCAGCCAATCACTATCCACCAGACTGTAACCAGTTTCTCTTTATCACAATGTCTCCATGGAGACATGAGAACCAGGCAGCCTGTTTCTTTTTATCAGATTGTTTCCATGGAATCACGAAGCCAGCTGTATAATTGCTACTGAGTATACATATATTTGCTAGAAAAAGCCTCATAATATTTTTTATTTACTTGCTAACTCTTAAAACTTATTACTAAATCAATCTAAGGTCCTTAATCCAGTCTTTTCCCCATGCAAGACTTATAAAAAGCATATTAATTTTTCTTTTGTCATGCTCTTTCAGCCAGGCTTTTTTCATTACATTACCTGGAGAGAAGGGAGAAAGAAAAGAAAAAAAAGAACAGGAGCACCTCTTTACACTTTCCATTACTTTCAAAAATAACTGAGAAAATTTTACTTTACAGCATGCAAAGAAAACCATATACCACAAAAATTGTGCTAGTAAAAAAAAAAAATATTTGCTTATAGTTAACTTTTTCCCACCTCTTCCCCTCCTCAAAGCATTTTGAATATTTATGACATGAAGCAGGGCATATGCTTTAATGCCCCCACAAGTCCAACAAATTCTGAAAAAGTTCAATATTTCCAATTTTTTTTGTTGTGTCATAATTATTGCATTGTAATCCCACATTGTTACTGGTTTTATTACTGCTCATCTCCATCTTCCAAATCTTGTTTCTGCTTCATTTCAAATATACTCTCGATTCTTCTAGTCAACTCTTGTGCTCCCTTCTTCACTCCAACATTTTCTGTTTAAACATTGGAAAAAGTGTCACAGGCACAGTCTCTCTGTGGTCTTTATTACCAGAAAAACAAGACACAAAATCTCTTTCTGTTTCACAGCTCACTATTTGTTGGGCAACTGTATGTATTTCCTCCTTAGGATGTACTTCATCAAAAAATTATTTTGTCCCTCCAGGGAAAAATACTTTGAAGACATCTGGGTACAGCAGTTTGAATCTCACAGCTCTGTCTCAATATTCCCTGAATAGTGGAATACATTTGCTTCTCTTCTGCCTGGTGTAGAATAAGTAATCATTCTCCACAAACAGTCTGCTGTCTCCAGCTTTTAGTACTTTGTACTTCTGCCACAGTTTTGTCAAAATTAACTCCTTCTGCTGGTAGGACTGCATCTTTACTATTAAAGGTTTAGGTTGCTTTCTCATAGCCAGGTTGGAGCATACACACATATGTGTCCTTTCAACCAGTCCAGTTGCTTATCAGTGCTTTCATAACATTAATGTTGTCTGTTCCTTCCAGCTTCTCTGGTATAACTGAAAATCTCAGGTTTTCCCTACATACTCTGTCCTCTAATCCTATTATTTTTTTAAGCATCTCTTCCTGACCAGTCTCATATTCAGAAGGTTTTCCCTACATACTCTGTCCTCTAATCCTATTATTTTTTTAAGCATCTCTTCCTGACCAGTCTCATATTCAGAAGGTTTTCCCTACATACTCTGTCCTCTAATCCTATTATTTTTTTAAGCATCTCTTCCTGACCAGTCTCATATTCAGTAGGTTTTTTTTAAGCATCTCTTCCTGACCAGTCTCATATTCAGAAGGTTTCCCCTACATACTCTGTCCTCTAATCCTATTATTTTTGAAGCATCTCTTCCTGACCAGTCTCATATTCAGCCGGCCTTTTCTTCATTTTGACCTCTAATTTTTGCAGCTTTATCACCTCATCTGAATATTTATTTAAAGCTTCTTCCATTTTTTCCAGCCTTTTGTTGTTTCTGTTGATATACTCCATCAGCGTTTCATTTATTTTCACCAGGTCTGTGTGCAATTGTTTTATATTTTCCTGTAGTTTACTGGAATTCATGCCTGGAGTTTGCATTGCTTTTTGCTGAACAGCTGCAGAACTTTTGCCAGTGAGTGTTTCTTCCTCACTCTTTGTAGCTGATTTTTCACAGGTCCTCTGTATTTCTTCATTTCTGGCATCCCAGGCAGTACACTTACTAGCCAGTTACTGAAATATACCCACAAACAAGCCCACTGGCCTTCTCTGCTGAGTTTCTGTTTTCACGCTGGGAGAGCTGAAGCCATGCTGGTGATCAGTGTGCAGCATTTTGAAGTCCAGTCCAAGTTTCTCCTTATTCTTTTGTTCGATTCCTGGGCTTATATTTGTCTTTCATACATTATTCTTTGAAACAGTTGTAATTGTTTCACTAGCACAGTCTCCACCTCTCCTTCTTTACTGGTGAAACACTGAGGAGCTGGATTCCTTACAGTTTGACGTTTAGTTTTCTGTTGAACAACTTTTTATCTCATCCATCACATGGTCTGCTTACAAGGTTCATAGGTTCATAGGTTCGCCCTAGTATTTAGGTTATTATATAGCCAGAGTGTGTTTGGCTTTTTTTCTTTTTTAGCATAATTTTTTTGTGCCTTTTTTTTTTGTGTTAGTATACTGTGCCTCTCTCTCCTGACTACAAGTGTGATAGCCAGGAGTGCTCTACGATCTCCCATCCACTCATCAAGATTCCTCTTGAAGAGAGTGAAAGGAGCCTGCCTGCCCCATCCTGGACTGGGATTTTATCTTTTATTCCAAGGGAAGGGAGCCTCTGTGAATCTGTCTGTCCCATGATCCTCCATCCTATTTATCTGAGGTTCAGAGTTCAAGTCTCTTTCAAGTGTCTTCGAGATGGGATTTGATTTTCTGAGGTGCAGCATGTCCATTAATTCCGGGTTGGTGCTGCTTTATATGTCAGTCACAGATCAAGTCTGCTATGCCTGCTATGCTAGAGTATGAGTATGAGTTTCTTTAACATGGCAGCATATGGCATCTGTTTGAGCCTTTTGGGTCTTCTTTCTTGGGGATTTGGGGATCTTTTCCAGTTGCAGCAGTCTGGTAGGTACATCCCAATGGGGCATTGTAATCTTGGCGGGCCTGATGAGGGGGACTAGCAAAGAGGCAGAGGCGATGACCCTCTGATCTAGATGTGAGAATCCCTTCATGATTAGGTGGGGCTAAATAAAATTTTTTCTAACTTTGGCCACATGGTTGTTGTCAAAGAGATTGCTATCAACTTGGGTCCCCCCCCAGGTCCTAATGATTTCTTCTGTACTTAATATGGATTAATGGGGCTTGTGTTTTTTTTTGCACTTTGTTTGCCTGTTGAAGGGACACTTAGCTTTTTGGCGCTTTTGAAAGGCCCTGGCTCTGGCACCAGTTGTCTGTTTCTATGAGGCTTTGAGGATGCTTGTGTCGGCTGGAGAGAGATGATGATGAGTTTTTGCAGTCATCTGTGAACTTGGTCAGCCACAGTCCTTCCGTGTTGGCCTGTACCGCCGAGAAATATATTTCATGAACAATGACTATTTTACACTAGGAAAAAATTAACGTCATCCCAGCAATCAGATTAACGTGAACATGAAAAAGAATTGTGAAAACTGCTGCTTATAACAGCTTGAATCTCATCCTAGCCTCATGACATCTCTGATTGCTGGGATGACGTTACTTTTTTCCTAGTGTAAAATAGTCATTGTTCATGAAAACCCAGGTGTCACCAGCTCTCTGCTGAAATGTCAGCACTTGAAATGTCAAGTGCCGACATGCTTAGAAAAGACTGAAAGTCCGGGAGAAGAGCAAATCTCGAACATTGCTCTTCTCCTTTAAACCTCACGTTTGCAGGGGGCAAATATATTAAAATACATTCGTGGGCAAAAAAGGTAACCAGCTTGAATACAACCTAAAGTGATGAGATTATAAGAAAAATGGAGGGAATAAAGGGAGATGGTGAGCTTGGGGAGGGAGCAAGAAGAGGAGAACAAACGTGTTGCATGTATGCAGGAATGTTCCTGAGGAAGGCCAAAATGGCAGTAGAAAAAGAAGTGGAAAAGGATAGGACATGGAGGCTGAAGAAACTCTTCAGAAAAATCAGGGAGTGAAGCATGGCAGGACACTGGGTGCTGGAAAAAGGATGAAGAAGTACAAGGAAGTGGACAGCAGGTAGAAACAGAGTTCTGTCCATGAGTAGAGAAAAACAGGGAGGGTTATGGGAAAATGTTTGTGATTGGAGAGGACAAGGTTCCCTGAATACTCAAGGAATTGGCAGAATTGCTGGTTGCATTATGTCCATGAAGACTGAAATCATGCCACAGGGTTGGATATGGCAACCAGTGCTACCCCACACAAAGGGGAAGCCAGGGAACATCCTGGTAACTACACTGCTTAGTCTCATATTCATCTTTGGAAAATCAGGAAATGCAATCCCAAGAGGCAGGCTGATGGAATTCCTGAAGCCTAATGATCGAACATATAAACATCAGCACAGATTCATGCAGCAGTGGCTTTACCAGTTTAATATGATCCAGGCATGTGACTTGGTCACCTCTGAGACAGATAAAAGAGATCCACTTACTGTGATTTATCTAGATTTGTTATAATAATAATGATATGCATTTGTTAACCAAGTAAGCCCACTGGGCACACAGTCCCTTTTCAGTGGCAACGCAAGAGCAGTGTCTGGTTAAGTGACTTGCTCACAGTCACATGGTAAGGAAACAAAGACTGAGGGAATCGAACCCTGTACTCACGAATTATAGCTCATAGCCTTAACCCTCAGTGCCAATTACCAATTAAGATATATTTTAGCAAGGGTTTTAAACCCGTGCCATACAAAAAAATGGCTTAGAAGCTAAATAGCAGGGTTGCAAATTTTTCCATGATGCAATGTTCACAAAACAAGCTAAATGACAGGACACATTTACGTGTTGGTATATTTGGGCTGGTCTTCTGGGTAAAGGGCATTTGCTAGTGAAATAATGCAGGGTGTCAATGCCGCTGAGGGCCCTGTTTATGTTATATGGGACAGATATCACACACTGCCTGGAGAAATAGATCAGTTGTATATAGATGCCATGAAGAAAGAAGCTATAAGAGAAAGACTAGGGAGACAGTCTCTAGTGGGAGTTAAAGAGACTCACTAAATATATCAGTGGGCTTCTGGTGAGGTTTACTGCAAAAACACACATTCAATAAAATCCAGGGACAGTATATGAACTAGATGAGTTCACACCAGAAAGAATGGGGTCGGAAAAAGAAATGGAAGGTTATAATTACATTGAGGGTAAATTATACAGAGCAATTTGTTAAGTATAGAGGATAAAACCAGTAAAATGTTGGGATATGCAGTTAAATATGGTACTTACTTGAAAGACATAGAAGGCATGCTCCAGCTGTACAGGCACTGACAAGATCTCACCTGGAAACTGTATACACTTTGAGACCTTACACAAATAAAGACACAAGAATGGGGAACGTATATAAGAAGAGCACCAAAATGGTTACGTGGATGGAAAGGATGAGATGTCACTTGACTTGCTGTCTTGAATCACCACTCTGCAGTCTAAGCAATGAGATTTGGAAGTGCCACATGCAAATGAGTACTCTAGGGGAGGGGTCTATGTAAGTGTTCATCACACTGTAACGCTTTGGGATTCACAGACACCTGAACTGCACAATTAAGGATCAGGACAGAATTCCAAAGGCATTAAGTGCACACTGTAGTTTTAGGGTGCAAACACCTATTTCTTCCAGCGGTGGGAATCTGTGCAGGTAAATCAGAGCTATATCACCTGCAGACAGCTGATGAATATGTATGTCGGTGTATCACTGTGTATGTGTGAACACTGGGTCAGTGTACGAGTGAGTTGTCTGTGTGTGTGAGAATAGCTACTGTGAATGTCAGTGTGTATGTGTGTCTGTATGAGGAGGACAGTCCCTGTGTGTATTGTTGGTGCCTGTGCTACAGCATGGCTGGTAGGTGCTCCACTATGTAGCTGTCCAACTGCTCAGGGAATGATTCATATCCATACAAATTCCTTGAAAATGACATGCTGCCCTTCAGGGAATTTGGATGATGGTGAATTGCTAGACAGCACTATAGCACATAGCTCAGTTGTACAGGGTGACTTGTACTGCAGTGCTATTGGTTATGAATAATGGGGTTTGTTTCCATTTTTTTAACCATTCCTTCATCATCTGCTTATTAAACTGTTGTGAACATTTTAAATGAGTTTTAGTGCAGCTTCCTACCCCTTTTGTAAAAACTATTCCACTGTCTTACCTTACATACTATAACTAGAATTTACTTTAAAATGTACTCAGCTGCTGATTTTTTTTTTAAATCTTCTACTCAAAGCTTCCCTTTGTTTATTCATACATTTAATCTTCAATGATTCTCAGCTAAAGCGTCTTCTGTGTGGAGACATGCATGAATGGGCATACCTTCGTTGAAGGTTGTGTGTCAGGGCTGGCAACTTGGTACGTAAAAATCTACTGCCAATCATTAGCAGACCGGAGTTCCGCTGTGGTGACCCCTAACCGGGAAAAGCCGAAAGATACAACAACAACTATTTACCTATTAAAATGTAGAAGCAAGATGGCAGCAAAGTATCGTGGAACAACTTTCCATAATTCCAAACAAGTCTTAAAAGTTGATGCTGTACTATTTATTTATATGGACTTATAAATGTATGCATTTGCTATTTTCTTATATTTGGGAATGTGTGTTGATGCCGAACACTGTCTGTTTGACAGCTGCAAGGTGGTTTTATCACTGAAAGCAACTTTCAGTAAACAAATGGTGTTGTAATTCTTCACTGTTGTATGATCATGGTGTTAGATATTAGCTTGTTGAAAGTTTTATTTTCAGCAAACACCTTTCTGTTGACCCCCTATTCAGCGAAACTCACTTCCACAATTTGCTGAATTTACTAAGAGCAAGGAAGTAGTTGGCCAACTACACGACTTTGTCCTTTTCCATACTGTAGTGCAATCTCAGAGTGTATATATAGTTAGGGTGGTGTGGGAGGTGAAGCCCCCCACTTGGGTGGGTTTGATTTTGTTAATTGTGGGTTCCATTGTATTGTGGGGCAATTGTTTCCTTGCCCTTGGTAAATTCCGTGAATCACGGAAGTGAATTTCACTGAAGAGGGGGTCGACGGAATAGTGTTAGCAGAAAAAACTTTTGGTGAACTAACATAGACCCAGTCCTGGTATATATGAGTTGGGGGGCTCCCCCAGCAGAGGGTACAGAGAGCTTGTTCCTGAAAAACAAAAAATGAAAGGCTTAAAATTGTCTTCACTGAAAGTGGCTTTCTGAGCTATATATTTTTTTAGTTTTGTCCATCAGAGAAAAAAAAATCACCAAATAATCATTAATGCTTTTTTTCTGGTGAACTGAGGCCTTATTTCTCAAAAAAAAAAAAATCACATCAAATGTTAATATCAAAGATAGTGACAATGGTGAGAAAGGTCTTGGAGGTTAAAAGCAAAGAAATTTGTTTACTCTTTGCTTTACATACCAGAAAAGAAACCCCATTTTAAATGATTATAAGTAACCATTTGAGTGGCTTTCACGTTTGTGACAAACAGAATGCATCTAATTTTGTTTCTTTAAATTAACAATGCACTGCTTAGCACAATGTGACAGACACATCGATACAACGTGTGGAAACTATGGTTACTGATACTGCTAATACTATGGATCCGATATCTGTGGACTACAAAGGCTGAACAAAGAGTCTCTCATTAGCAAATGGAGAATACTTGCAATGAGAATCTGCCCAACAGGTTATTAATAAGGAACTGTCTGTACTAAAAAGAAATAGAACTGACATTGAAGTGAGCTCTTAAAGGCAACAGTAATTTTATGAGGACTTTGGGAAGATATAATTTCTGACAAAGTAGAATTTTAACGTTACCGGATATATTTTCTTCTGTAATTTGCTTCTCATCATGTGCATCTAAGTGCATTATTGAAAATAGCATTTAATCCTGTGGGCTCACCAGTTTAGCATGATAATCCACTGGTCATGGCCTATGCAAGGCCTCTGAGTTTGATTAATTCAAAAAAACGGTTAAGACTTTAAAAATAAAAAGTCAGTACATAGTTGCGTGAGTGCAGCAACTAATCCAGAAAATTCTGAGGTTCAAAATTACTTTTCCACACGCCACACCTTTTTCATGGAAGAGTGCAAACTGTTATGCAACCACTCATAAATAAACCATGCAAATTTCTATCACAAAATTATTAAGGAAGGCTGCCATTCCTATGATTAAGATGATCTCATGTAACTGCAGAGTGCTTCTGTATTAAGTGGAAATTCTAAAACTGGTATTAGTCACATTTAGCTGCGGAATGGTCTTTAGATGTTAAAAGCCCCTGTTCTCTTGCTTAACTAGGATTCCTGATTTCACATACTATATTCATAAATGTTACTGATAGGACTAGTCATTAAGGTATATGGAACTTTTTTTCTTAGAATACTTCAGACTGTTTGTGTTTCTGGGAGCTGAGCACTTCAGTGCTGAATGCCTGTACTTGGGCTGACATCTAGGAGAAAGACAGAGGTACAAGGGGGGAGTAACTAAGCTGGATGTGTAGAGAAAATCCCATCATGTAATTATTTGGGTCCTAATGAATCATAGCTGGTAAAAATTGAAGACAGTATAACTTGGGGATCCTGAAAGAGGAGATTATTCGAGACAGCTTTCGTCTTTTTTGTATATTACCCAAGATGGGTTGCCAACTGTCTCACTGACAGAACCCACACTGTGAAAGTAGCAGACTCCCAATCCGGCTTCAGACCAGTCACAAGTGGAGTACCACAGGGTTCAGTCCTGGGTCCTCTCCTGTTTGGTATCTACTTTTCTGAAGTACAGGCTAACACAGAAGGTCTTTGGCTAATGAAGTTCGCAGATGACTGCAAACTAGGAGCCATAACTGAAACTCCTAACGATGTGGACATCCTACAAAAGGGCCTCACTGAGACAGATGCCTGGTGTCAAAGCCATGGCCTCAAGCTTGTTGTTGTGTCTTTCGGCTTTTCCCGGTTAGGGGTCGCCACAGCGGAACTCCGGTCTGCTAATGATTGGCAGTAGATTTTTACGTGCCGAGTTGCCAGCTCTGATGCACAACCTTCAACGAAGGTGCACCCATTCACGCATGTCTCCACACAGAAGATGCTCTAGCTGAGAATTGAACAGGACAATGTCTTACTGTGAGGCGACAATGCTACCGCAGCACCACCACTGCAGTTAAATCCCAAAAAGTGCATTATCATCCCCTTTGGTAAAAACTCTGTACCCATGAGCTACCACATAGGTGGTAGTCTACTTAACACTGAAAGTGTGATAAGAGACCTTAGGACACAGGTGGACAGTAGTATCTCCTTTAATAATCACATCGCCACAGTAGTCAGAAAATCCTTCTACATGGCACACCTCATCACAAAAGGTTTCTCATCCAGGAAAAAAGAGGTCATTGTTCCCCTGTACTTGTCACTCATTAGACCCATTATAGAGTACAACGCCCCTTTTGCTATTACCTCACAAGACTTCTACAACAACTGGAAAGGCCACAGAAATACCTCACAAAGAGGATTACTGGCCTCAAACAGATGCCCTATGCAGACCATCTCAAAAAAACTCCAGCTTTACTCCATCGCATATCGCCTACTCAGAGGTGATCTCTGCCTAACATACAAAGCTATGTCAAACCCAGAGCTGTCAGACATGCTGCACTTAAAGAAATCCCTCTGAGTTACATGCTCTAGGACCTACACCTTGTCACCACAATAAACAGAACATGCTGGAGGGATAGATTCCTGTCCCAGAGACTTCCCATACTCTGGAACAAACTACCTATCTATATCAAACAAAGCTCCTCATTAGCACTCTTCAAGAATAATCTTGATGATTGGATGGGAAATAGGAAATTCACCCCAGGGATCACCTCTGTGGCTCTGCTCAACAGGGGCACAGGAAAATAATTTTCTTGGGTGGCGAAAGCCAGGGTACTTTTTTGGCTAGGCTTGTATAGGCCCTAGGGCCGATAGCCTAGAACCTACCTTTGAACCTATGAACCTATGGAAATTTTCCACTGCAACATCTAATTGGTTATGCAGTTTGTTTGTGTCTTTTGGCATTTCCCGGTTAGGGGGTCACCACAGCAGAACTCCGGTCCGCTAATGATTGGCAGTAGAATTTTATGTGCCGAGTTGCCGGCCCTGATGCACAACCTTCAACGAAGGTATGCCCATTCACACATGTCTCCACACAGAAGACACTGTAGCTGAGAATTGAACAGGACAACGTCTTACTGTGAGGCAACAACACTACCACAGCACCACCACCGCAGTTAATTGGTTATGCAGTATATTCACATATTATCATTCATGTTTTTTTTTATAAGCTTCAGCAGGAGCAAGCAGAAACTATGTTACACAAAGAAACTAAAGAATCTTTCTGGTTACTACATTTATAAACATATCTGAAGCAGAGTTTTAATTAAAACACAAGTTTAAACTGTACAGTTTAAAAAACAGTATGTGATTTTTTTTAATGCCTGCACATTTGCATAAGTTTAATGCATGTTCATTTTCAAAACCGCTTCTTATTGTTTACATGCTGACTTTCTATACAGACTGAACTGATTTTCCCATTTTAAAGGAAGATTATCAGGTTACAACGTATGATTCTATGCCCAACATAGTTAAACACATTTATTTCATATTTTACCTACATAATGATGTTTATGCATTGCTATCCAATGGGTGAATTATAGCCTCCTTCCTTCATTTAATAAGTACACCTGGCCAGTGGTTTAACTGGGCCGAGAGTTACTTTTGTTGTCATCATATGGAGGCTATATCATATTCTTCATCTCAAAGTTATTCCAGTGCTATTTTGGTTTATGTTTTTCTGTGCATTTTACTGTTAGTTTAGATTTATAATTTGTTTCTCTGGAAGACATTGGAGGTATTCATCAGACTGTAACAAAGCTATCATTTCACTCTATAGTTCCAAATGTTTATAATTCTGCTACTTTTTCATTTCCTCTTCTTGATGTAGTTTTATGTATTTGATATACCGGTTCTGTTACCAATAAGGCTATACAATAGCCATGAAATTATTAAGCAATAACCCACGCCTGGGTGTGGGCAATGCTGGATTTACCCATGGTTGGTATGGTTCGGTCACAAGGGTGAAATCCGAGTGGCCAAACAAAGACAACTGTGGGTAAATCCAGCATTACCCACAGAAGAAGTATATTGCTATTATACAATGACATTCAGAGCTGTGTGTGGAAGCAATGGAGAAAGCAAGATCTCTGTTGCTTTTTAAAAGGTGTCTCACTATGTGAAAAGAGTTTAACATAGTCAGATAGCTTTAAAAAAAGCAACAAAGAAAGAAAGATCTCCGTGGATTTTTTTTAAGTTATCTCGCTATGTTAAACCTGTTTAACATAGCGAGATTGCAGCAACAGAGCTCTTCCATTCTCCGTTGCTGTCTAACACACACAAAAAAAAAGACATACTAATGGAAACAGTTCGGGCGACCGGACACTTTTTCCATTAGTATAAGTCTGATTTACAACGGGCATGCTGACCAATCAGCATGCACATTTTGGAATATTAATGGGGGGGTCATTGTATAATTAATATTATTCAATCTGTGGTGAGAAACATAGTTCTCAGCCTTGTACCTCCAGAATTAGAGACAAAATAAAAATAATTTTAGCAAAAAGCCCTAAATTAGGGACACATACATATGAGTGTTATTGACTTAGAATGTTTCAAAAATATCTAAATTTAGCATGGGCAGATCAAAATTTTGAGGCAAAGTTTGGAGCATCCACTACAAATTAGGGACAATTGTGAGGGCAAAGATCTTATTCTGTTAGAGCCTGTATACATTATAAATTACATTAGTTTGTTTTGTTACATTACTAGTTGGCATTTTAGTTAAGTATTTTGGGTTTGTTTTAATTTTTACATGCTTAACATATAAGGTTATAGAGAGTATTACTTTGTGAAACGTGAGTAAAGGTATAGTGTTAAAGTTAGTGGAGATAGAATTAGGTCTCTGTTAATCCATGATGACATTTTTTGTGTCAATTTACCTTGTAGCCAGGGGCTGTTATTTTGTAAAAAAATAAATAAATGTAAACTATTATTCGGCGGTAGATGACATGTGGTTCAGTTTTAATTTTATTTAATTATAAGCATGTCCAGCTCCCATAATGCCAATTTGTCTATATGATATGGTGGCTCTTATGGTGATAACATGGACTCTTAGGGGCTTAGGGGCTTCCAGTCACTTGAAAAAGGGAAGTCTGTTTTAATTTTATTTAATTATAAGCATGTCCAGCTCCCATAATGCCAATCTGTCTATATGATATGGTGGATCTTATGGTGATAACATGGAATCTTAGGGGCTTCCAGTCACTTGAAAAAGGGAAGTCTGATAGTGACACTGCATGTGTACAATAAATGCATTAGAAACCTGACCAGTTTAATTAATGTAAAAAGGAAGTGGATGAGTCATAGCTGAAGGAGTTAGAGTAGCACTGGTGTTACACCTATCATTACAGATCAGTTAAAATCACAGACAAAAGGTTTGTAACAATTTGTGGAGACCAAGGCCACTAGCCAGGGTTGTGTGAATATGTAATGCTCATAGGGGATTGGGTGGGACAAGTGAGTTGGGCCTTCCAAAAAGTTCATTGCAGCTGTCAGAATAGCACTGTACTAGAATAACCTGATCTCCAGTTCATATACTTCTCATGACTGCTTGCACGAGGAATTTCTCCATCTGTATAGCACAAGTCCAGTAATGAAGGTAAGGTGGGCAAGTGCCAGAAGAAGGATGCAATGGTCAAGGAAGGGCTTCAAGACATGGCTGATGGCAAACAGACACAGTACAAAAAAAACAAAAAAATCAATAAATAATTTAATGTAAACCACTGAGTCTGTGTTGAAATATTGACATGCAAAAGCATTGAAACATGGGCCTATATCCATTTGTCAAAGATTCCCTTCAATGAACCTGACTTCATCGACCACAAACCACCGAAATTCACTTCCGTGAATGCTCACATCCACTAAAGATTTAAGTAGGGTAAGGAAGCAGTTGGCCGACAGCAGAACCTTGCCCTTTTCACCACTGTAATGCAATCTCTGAGTTGGTATATATAGTTGGAGGGATAACACAGCCCCCCCCACTTGGGTGGTTTGACTTACTGCGGTGTATGCTCCATTGTGGTGTTGGTCAAGTGCTTTCTTTCTCTGGTGAAATCTTCACGGAGGTGAATTTCAGTGGTTTGGGGTCAATGAAGTCAGGTTGGCTGAAGTGAATCTTTGATGAACTGATATCATGTGATCAATGCCAGCAGGTTGAAAACATACTTACCAGAACATCAACAAATAGAAACTACAGTAAATAGTTTATTTTTGTGACTGGTTAACCAAAACCCTTCCTCTAATTTCAGCCACACTTTAAATAGTGGTAGTGTTATAGAAAGAGTTTTTGTAAGGTAATGAGTAGAGATGGGGTTACGTGCACTGGAAGGGTTAGGGTTATCACACATGAGTAAGTATGTAAAGGAGATCCACTTCCTTAATCCCAAACCTATACATTATCATAGCAAAAATGCTTTGCATAGCACTACCACTACACAAGACACATGACACATGACAAAGAACATGTATAATACTTAATCTGTCATCTTTCCAAGTCCTTACTCTGACCATGACCTGCAATCACTCCCCACACACATACCCCCCATGCTGAAACTTTCTATATATATCTGTCTAAAGCTGTCAGCATTAAAAACCCAAACACACATTTACCTTAACTACAATCACCCAAACACACATTTACCTTAACTACAATCACCCAAGCCTCCTCCATTTGATGTCTTCAGCACTTGATTATGAGCTCTTTCAATTAATTTCCCAAGCATTTCACACTGTCAGTGAACTGACTATTCAAAAGAGTTAAATGTATGCAAAACACCATATAACTAATAAGACATATGTAATAATAAAGGCCAAATTATTATTCTAACGGGCATCTTTACTTCTAACCTCCATTAATGCTCCTTGTCACAATGAAATTTTGTTTTTATTTTACATATCTTAGTTAAACGTCATAGCTTTATCTACAAGAAAAGACCTTACATATATCTTGGTGTCAAATGAAATTACAATGTCATCCTTAGTAAAATGGTCAGCTTCCAGAAAGCTCTAAGATCAACAGACACTAGGCAGAAGACCTGGAAGTTGACTGGAGTAATAGCACACAGAGTTCAAGGAAATATTTATGGCTGTAGCATCTCAGGAAGATGACATCTGCTCTCAACTCAACTCAACTCAACTCAATTCAACTCATTGCAAAACTACAGCAGCTGGGTCTTCACCAATTAGATACACAAACTAATAGACCTAATGATCTAAATGGAAAAAAATCAAGTCTTGATCATTAACACATACTAGAGAGGTCTTCAAATCAATGTCTTCCAAATAACATAAGTGCTCACCTTCCAGTGAGGTCATATCACATGGTCCCTCAAAACCCTCAAGAAAGTCTCAGAAACAGCTTGTGCCATGTTAGTCCAAACAACCAGAGCTCAACTCTTTACTACAAACAGAAATTGCTCTTACCATCTTCCTAACTGCCTCCCCCAAACATTTCTGGAAAACAGTTATCCATTCACCCCATCTCTGACCACAATAGTATGCCACCCTCCTCAACAAAATACAGAAGTCCTCTGCCAAAACTAGCCAAAATGTTTTTTCTTCCTTTCCTGTCTTTGCCCCTCTTTACTACCCCATAATGATGGCCCTCCCTCCACTCAGCTGTACTCTGTCTGAGCATAATGTCACTTTTCATTGTAAACAAATCTAAAAACAACTCATTCAATTTGAAGTCTGCCCAGGTGCCAAGTTCGGCATCTTATATCCTTCCCTCCTAAAAATGGCTGCTTCTCATATTGCTAAACCGGGTCTATATTATATGAATGAAAGTTCAAAAATCTGAATGCTGTAAACGGCGAAAATGCATAACATGTGCCCCCCCCCCGTAACCCCTGCTAATTATATATACCAACTCCAAGATCGCATTGCAGAGAGGAAAGTGCAAATTTCCCAAGCTTCACTGTTTTGTGATCTCACAAAACACACATTGATGTCCACCATTTTCACTGTCTACAGCGTTCGAAATTTTAATCTTTCGTTCTTTTAATAGGGACCCGCTAAACCACTAACTCATGCCTTTAAACTTTCTTCCTCTCAAATGGCATAATTCCTGCCCCATTCAAGCATGTTATCAATATCCTTGTAGCAAAACTTTCCTCACTTATGGATTGCAAAGATTTTAGACCGATCTCAAACTTGTGCCCACTTATAGAACTTTTTGAGAAACAACTTTTCAGCCACAAAAAAATCTTATGATCTCCTGCATGAGCAACAAAATGACTTCCATAATGGATTCCATAATTGGCTCCTTTGCCAGTTTCAACCAGAAATTCCAGCCCCCTCTTGCCTATTCTCTTTACCCCTAGTTGTAGTCATCACTATTAGAAGAAACTCCTTTCTCCTTTCTCCTTTCTCATGTTGGCTTACATCTTAGAATACTTTCTGCTACGTTATCAATATAACGTTCTGTATGACTGTTGTTATTCACCTTAACGATCTGCATTAAAATCCCACTCTCTCTCTCCTTAATTCTTGAATTTCCTCCCTACTTCATCATCAACTCTTTCCGTTTTGAATTGTTGCTTTCTGTTTGTGTTATGCATAAGAGCTTTAACTGAGTAGCTCTAAAATATTCCTTCAAATCAGGTAATCCTAAACCACCTTGTTCTACTGACAGGGTCGACTTATCCCACTTGACATTTGCCCTCTTATCCTCACAGATAAAATCCTTTAACTCTTTATTAATTGCTATACCCAACTTTTCCTCTGGTTGATAAAAATATGTCTGACCTTTGTATAAAACTAAAGGGGCTAAAAATATTTTTACTGCTTGTATCCTGCTATCCATACCCATAGACAACAGCTTCCAATTTCTCAATGTTTGTATTATCTTTTGGTTTGTCTCTTTGTACATATCCTTAGCTGTCATAACAGAATCTTTGTAAACCCATAATCTTCACTATTTCATTTTATCACGTCCACATAAATATCGCAGAACCAATTCATGAGTGGATGCATAGTTTACAGCTATAGTCTTTATTTTGTCTGTATTAACTTTTATAGCCTGAAAAAAACTTGACACTGTCTCAGAATGTTTCCCAACACTGAGCTGCCCTTTTCTGGTTTTATCAGGTACAAAATATTATGAAACGCAAACAAAGCCAACTTTTCTTGATTACCATACCAATTCTAGCCCTGAATTTCTGAGTCCCTTATTTTCTTTGCCAGTGGTTTAAAATAAAATGCAAATAACAAAGGGGAAAGAGGATACCCTTGTCTCATTCCTGTGTTCAGACACAACTTATCAGAGGACCCTTCCCATTTTGATTTTTGACTCTGTTCCTTGTATATCCTCTTAAGTCTGTATTAAGGAATGCAAATGCTTCCATTGCCTTACTCATAAAATCCCAGCTTACTCTCTCAAATGCTTTCTCTGTATCAAGGCCCACCTACAGCAGCAGCGATTTCTTACATTCTGCTTCCCTCTGGATCATCACTGTCCTGTTAATTTTGTCAAATGTTGTCTTCCCTCTATTAAACTACATTGATCCATGTCTATGAATTTTGGCAACACCTTTTCTGTTTTCTTAACCAGTACAGACCTAAGCACTTTATAATCATGGTTTAAAATTGAAATGTGCATATATGAAGCTGGATCTGATGGGTCTTTACTATCTTTAGGTATTACAGCCACCGCATATTTTTTTTCCAGGATGTTGGTGGTTCCCCTCCTTTTAAAATACTGTTAAACATAGCCTTCCAGATCTTTAGCAGTTTCCTCCTTCTAGCCTTCAAACTTTCACAGTAATACCATCTATTCCTGGACACATCCATGCAGATTGGTTATACATCACCATTTTTATCTCATGTCCTCCTATCTTAACTGTTGTTAAGCCTCATGTACCTCTAACTGTGGCATATTTAAGTATTCCATAAATATTTCCATTTATGCTTTTTATTGATTTCCACATTTTTCTCCTTTGTACAAATGTTCATAAAAGTTCCAAAATGTCTCTAATACCTCTACATGATCTCTGGTTATTTTTCTTGTTATAGGCTCCCTAAGTCTGGCACACCTCTTTCTACTTTCTGTTGCCTAAGTGGCTGTTTCTGATTTTTTGTGCTCTGGTGTTATTACCAAAAAAACAAACCAGTTGCTTAACAGCAGTCATTCTAAACTCATGCGTATTATCCAGATAATCCCTTAGTTTCTGTTTAGCACTCTGCAGTTGTGCCTCCCCTTGTTTTGTGAAATTCCTCCTGTTCTGCAATAATTTAACCTTTGTCAGCCCATCTAAATAATTTTTGTTACTTCTTAACCATGCTTTTTCTTTTATTTCTATTGTATTTTTAAAGTCCACTTTCAGTTTATCCTGCTCATTAATTATAACTTCTGTAGTACTTCCTATCTTGCCTAATAACTCCCAAATAATTTCCACTACCCATTCCTTAAATTCCTCTCTCCTTTTACTTCATTACCCTGCATTTTTATTTTAGTTATTATTGGTGCATGATCTGAAACAGTTGTTGGATGTATGTCAAAGCTCAGAAATGCACATGTTGCTGTGAAATATAATTTCTGTCTAGTCTAGCCAAGTTCCTACTACTGACACCTCCAAGGTAGAAATGCACTCGACCACCACAACACAGCACAAACCACAAGGCACATTGCTCACCTACACAGTGTGCCCCTCAACCTAAGCCCCTAAGGAAAAACAACTTGCCCAATATACTAATCATAAGTGACTTGATAATGAGGCACACTGATGCCCCACTCACTAGGTTGAATAAGGAGAGGGTAACAGTCAGCTGTCTATCAGGTGCCAGAATCCGACACATAACACACGCACTCCACAACAAGTACAAGTATGACTTTGTCACTGTCCATGTGGGTGTGAATGACCTGAGATGCACCTCCCTGGACTACATGAAAAGAGACATGGAGGAGCTCTCAGATTATGTGGCCCAGGCAGATATGACCCTAGCCCTGAGCAGCATCCTACCATCTCCCAGAATGATACCACAGTGCAAGCAGAAAACTATTGAGTACAACAATTGGCTAAATTTCTGGTGTCATTCTAAGGGGATCCAGTATCTGTCTGCTTGGGATGACATGATTGACAGACCTCAATGCTTTGCCAGAGATGTCCTGCATCTGTCACCCCTGGGTTTCTGGATACTGGCTAAGGCTCTTGCCATCCCTATAGTGCCTTTTTTAGGCGATGTTCCAAAGACAAAAATTACCACCATAACAGCTATAAATAAATGCAATCTGAGGGTCATGCTGCTCAATGCTAGAAGTCTAAATCTCAAGATGCACTTGCTTGAAGCACTCCTCAAACTGGAGAACATCGACATTTGTGCTATAACAGAGACCTGGTTTAAAGCAGCAGAAAGCACCCCTGCACTACCAGACTATAACTCATTCCACACCTTTTGGCCCAAGAACATGGACCAAAGCTCAAAAGGCGGTGATGCCTCCATATTCATAAAGGATATGCACACCTCCAGACTAGTAGCTCAGCACAACACATCTGAGATACTTCAGGTACAACTAACATTGGGTAAAATGGCAATTCAGGTCGTAGCCTGCTATAGGTCCCCAACCATGTCCCAAGACTCTCACTCCATGTTTCTAAGCACCCTGGAAACTATTAGGGTCCAACCCAACACTCTCATACTAGATGACTTCAACTACCCCCTCCATCAACTGAGAAAACTACTCATGCACCAATACACTGTCTCAACACTTCCTGTAATTCATCAGTTCCAATGCCCTGGACCAGCTCATTCCTACCCCCACCAGAGGAAGCAACATCTTTGACCTGGTTATTACTAACATGGGCAACCATTGCTCTACACCAATAGTCAATTCCTCCCTGGTTAGATCCGACCACAAACGAATCACTATGGAAATGCACATCTCACCCACACCCCCTGCAAAGGTAACCACTATGAAAAACTTCTCCAAAGCTGACTTTGGGCTCCTAAAAACAGAGCTGGCTAACTTCACATCACCCATATCAATGGAAAATAGATGCATGACTGCTGAATCATACACCGATGCACTGTACAAATACGTACATAAATGCATGGAACTAGCCACTCCCAATAAAACCAAGACATTATCCTACAAAAAAGGAAGCCAATCTGGTGGTCCCCTGCCATTAATAAACTCTACAACAGAAGGAAGAAACTGTTGTAGAAAAAGGTGAAGTCCCAAGACTGGAAAAATTCCCTTATTAACCTCAACAAAAAGTAGAGATCCCTCAGCAAAATCTCTAAAGCCAGCTATGAAGGCAGAATTGCAGCAGACACTAAAAACCACCACAAAGCCTTCTATAGTTATAACAAGAATGTCCACAGCAATACCCAGGTTTGCTCCGAGTTACTGCACAATGGTACCACATATACTGAGCCAACAGATATTGCCAACATACTAACTGACAGATTCAGTGCCAGCTGTACCCCTCTCTCCCCCCAAAAGGACCAATCACAATACCAGTGGAATGCCAGGCACCCAGCATTACTGCAGCACAGGTTAAAGCTGCATTGACCAAGGCCAAGAATACAGCTTCCATGTGACCTGACAATATCCCTGGATGTGTTCTACATGAACTGCAAAGTGAACAGGCACAACATCTGTGTGTCCTGTTCAATCACAGCCTCACCTCAGGCTTTGTCCCTACTGAATGGCACACTGCTGCAGTCATCCCTTTCCATAATGGGGGAATGATTACAGACCCTGGGAATTATTGCCCCATTAGCCTGATGAGTCTGATATGTAAGGTTATGGACCTAATTAATAGGGATATACAGAATCTCCAAACTCTAGATCCCACGCTATTTGGTCTTGTGAAAGGTAGATTATGCCTGCTCAACCTGGTTGGGTTCTTTGAGTTAGTCACTAGAGCTGTGGATGAGGGCAAGGCAGTTCATACAGCCTCGATCTGGCCAAGGTCTTTGATACCATTCCCCACTCAGGAATTATTGATAAACTCACCAAACTAGGCATCAACCCCTATATCACTAGGTGGGTTGCAAATTGCTCACAGATGGAACCCACAGTGTGAAAGTAGCGGACTCCAAGTCAGACTGCTTACCAATCACAAGTGGAATCCCACAGGGATCGGTCCTGGCTCCTCTCCTGTTTGGCATCTACTTCTCAGAAGAACATAGAGGGACTCTGGCTGACCAAGTTCACAGACGACTGCAAGCTGGGAGCCATTATTAACTACCCAAGTGATGTAGACATCCTATAGAAAGGCCTCACTGAGACCAATGAATGATGTCGAAATCATGGCCTTAAGCTTAATGCCAAAAAATGCATTGTCTTCCCCTTTGGGAAAAACTCAGTTCCCACTAATTACCACATCGATGGGAGCCCACTGAACACTGAAGGCATTATAAGAGATCTGGGAACATAGGTTGACAGCAACCTCTCCTTCAACCACCACATTGCCACTGTGGTCAGAAAGTCCTTCTATGTGGCACATCTCATTACCAAGCGTTTTGCATCCAGGAAGAAAGAGGTAATCATCTCTTTCTACTCTTCCCTCATTAGACCAATCATAGAGTACAATGCCCCATTTGGCATGTACCTCACTAGACACCTGCAACAGCTGGAAAGGCCACAAAAGTACCTCACAAAGAGGATCCTAGGGCTTAAACACATGTCCCACATGGACAGACACAAAAAACCTCCAGCTGTTCTCTGTCTCATATTGCCTACTAAGAGGCGATCTCTGCTTGATTTACAAAGCCATGTCTGACCCAGGCTCTGTTAGAAATGCTACATCTAAAGAAATTCCAATCCCTCTGCACCACACACTCCAGAAACCTCAACCTCATTATCATAATCAACAGAACATGCTGGAGGGACAGGTTCATAATCCAGAGATTGCCCATGCTCTGGAACAGACTTTTCATACATGTCAAGCAGAGTGCCTCATTGGCCCTCTTCAATAGAGATTTTGATGATTGGATGGGAAATATAAAGTTCACCCTGGGGATCACTCCTGCGGCTCTCCTTGATAGAGGCATTGGGAACTAACGTCTGGCGGCACAATGCTAGGGCACTTCTATGGGCTAGACTTGTAAAGGCTCCAGGGCCAACAGCCTAGTACACATCTATAAACCTATGAATTTATGTATTCCATGCCAAATATATTCACAAATTTCTTCAGCATTCTCCCCACTTTTGTTATATTTTTCCTTCTAGGTCCATCATATACATCCATTGCAAATCAAATTCCAGTCCCCATCTATAAATAATGTTCCCTGCTAACCATGTACTATTATTGAAAATTATAAAAACTTAAAGTTTGGCCACAACAGCAGATAATGGATCCAGAATTACTTATAGGATATTCCATTCCATCATGCTGATGAATTTCTTTTTACAGGGAGCGAAAGTGCTTAATAAATTATGGTTTTCTTTACATTTCTTGTGTAGTAGTGTTTTTTGTTTTATAGAATTTGAATTGTTGAACACCTTTGTTCTTTCCATGTTTTTGGAGTTTATTTATTCCTGGTATACAACAACAACAATTCCTACTCTGTCATCTTAAATACAGGGGTACTCCAAGGCACTGTCTTTGGGACAGTATTAGTCTATATAAATTTATAAACAACCTCCCCTACAACCTCCCTCACCTGAGTATCATATTTTAGGGTTCCTGTTGTATAATCGAAGATGCAATCCTTCGAATGCATCTTGATCGAACTTGAAAGCATGAAACAGCAAAATAGCGAAATGGCATATAAACGATTTCTTTCCCTGGGAAAAAAATCGCTTGGCCACCTCCATTGCTTTGCCGTTTTCATCATTGTAGTGCGATCTCGGAGTTAGTATATTTAACTATGGGGGTATGGGGGGCAAAGCCACTCCACTAAATGTAATGTTTTGAAGTTTTTATTTTTATTTTATTTTTTTGTGGAACAGCGATTTTTTTCCCTGGGGTAAAATCGCTGTTCTGAGAGTTCGGGATTATAAGCTTTCTCTTACATGGGGTCGATAAATCAGCGTTCACTTTTTAAGTGTTTGCTGATTTAATATAGACCTATATTTTATGATAATGAAGTTATTGTCCTTGAATCAAACAAAACCCATGGCACTTTACAGCATACAATGCAATCTAAGTTCTCTGCTCTGTGCAGTTGGACAACAACAACAAAAAAAATTAAAAATCAACTCTGACAAATCTAGTATTATGCATTTTGGCCCCACTCAAAAATTAAACATGCTCCCCGTATTCCTATAAAAGACAACAACCATGTCAGTATTCCACTCATCATGCGGTAAAATACCTCAATGTTCACCTGGACCCGTCACTACTTCCTCCCTACATACTGACAAAACTATTAGTAAGACCCTTTCACAACTCAAACTCTGCTACAGAATCTCACATCTCCTGTCTGGAGTTACATGCCAAGCTATTGCCAATGACGTCCATTTCCTTAAACAGAATAAACCCCTCCCGCCATGACTGCAGTAAGGCAATGATATCCACCCATCCCGCCATGACTGCAGTAAGGCAATGATATCCCAAAACTGTAGTTGGCCGAAAATACAATCTGCTGATTCATGCTAGCAGATAACCAGATCTGCTATTACAATTGTCTAAAGGCCGCCTGTTCAATACAGAACATTAATGGCAGTCAGCATTGCTGAAAAAGCATTTTGCAAACAGTCCAGCTGCATGAAACCATCTTCTCAGGGAAATTAGAATGCAAAACTCTTTAGAGGTATTCAAATCTCAACTGAAAGAATGCATCAAACAAGAAAATGTAAGTAAATGTTTCTGTGATACAGGATAGCCATAATGTGTTAATATGTCGAACAACATAAACCGATGTAACATGAAAAGGTCATTAACGATGCTCTACAACATAATGTTGTGGACTTTGTAAACATGACTTTAAAATACCTAAGTCTGAATTCTAGTTACACTTACAGTAATTGATATTGCATATTTAATCTTTAATTTAAAAAAAAAATGTTATGTTCTCTGTCTCCTATTTATGTGTTAGTGCCTCACCTCTTTATAGGTTCATAGGAGTTCATAGGTTTTGTACTAAGCTAATTGCCCTTGCGAGCCATTTTAAGCCTACCCAATTACCCTGTGTGAGAATCAAACCTTGCACCTTGGGTTTCTAAGGTGAACACCTTAACCATTAGGCCACCCTCCCAACCTCATTACTTGGTTTAATAGGACATCATTATATTATTTTCACTGCTCAACTATGAGCTGGGTTGTGTATGAAAGGGGTCAATAGACAATTTCACTCACCTGGTCAGCAAACAGCAAATAAATAAAATACCTCAAAACAACATGTGTGAAGATGACAGGACAGATGTTCAGCTGAGACAGGTATAAAAATAAGGTACATACGGATAGCTGGTGGTCGAATGCAGAAGTCAAAGTTACCGAAAGAAAGAAGGAGTGCAGGAAGAAACGACAGACCAGACTAGGAAAAACTACTGGTTGGCTAACAAAGAGACTAATAGAGCAGTTGCAATGGCAAAGAACAAGGTTTCAGAGAAACTCTACCAGCTTCTGGAAAGTGACTTATCAGATGTCAGTTAAAAGCTCTATCAGATTGCAAGGCAATGACAGAGAGATACAAGGAATACAGTCACCAGATGCTATTCAAAACTGGTGCCAGCAACAACATGATCACCAGTTCAGAGGATATCAAGGGCTGATTACAGGAGTACTTTCAAGAAGGTTCTGAATGAAGAAAACCAACTGAAGCTGTATTGATGCGTACACAGCCTAGTACAGACAGATGAAATCCTAATTGTGAGCCAGGTAATAAGGAACTGATTATGGAAATATGTGTTTTTGACAAGCACTCTTTCTGTAATTAAGAGCAGCTCTACAGCTTCATCACTAAAAGTGATATGGTGTTGCCTTCAGTTTGCCGACATTCCAGAATGCCGACACCATATGATCGACATTCAGAATGCCGACACCATATGATCGACATTCAGAATGCCGGCAATGTGGAACCGGCATCTCACTATAGTGCGGAAAGGAAATTTTATTTTCCTTTTCTGTGGACTTCTCACAATGTCGGCATTCTGGAATGTCGGCGTTGTGTAGGGGATCCATATATATATATATATATATATATATATATATATATATATATATATATATATATATATATATATCGGAGGGGCTTAGGATCGGAAAACAATTTTTTCTTCATTGGATTGTCTATCGGAGAGAGAAAAGACCTACGATGAATAATTATGAATCCTCAATTATCAGCCATGCCACTGGAGAACCTAGGCAGGGAAAGCGAGAAATGAAGAATAGCCAGCTCACCTCTCCTGGTAGGCGGAGGAGGGTTACATACACTCAGGGATAGAATGGGTGGTGAAAAGAGATGAGGGTAGAGAAAGATGTTGCAGGAGAAAGTGCATGACAAATGAACACAAAACAGCGCAGGTAAATGGGATGGTTTTGGACCTACAAGGATGGGCTGACACAGAGGGAAAGAACTTGGTAAATAGAACAGTTGAGCTACACACAAGGTACAGGTGAAACCATACTAACATAGGGGTCATACCAGTTAGAGGAAAGGATAGGGTGATGGCCACAAGGGAGTCTCAAAGTGACCCCCGGGCTACCTAACCAGAAGTATTGTCAGCTGATGACCTCACATAGGCTGAACTAGATGGTGCCTGACCCTCTAGAGACTTCGTGGTTGTAGTCTACCATTCCAGGGTATGGAAATTTAGTGCTGGAGGGCCTCTGTCTGGCCAAGATGTTGGCTGACCTGGTACTCATATGCATCCTTCACCACAATCTCAGCCATCTGCTGCTTGCGTGAGCTGTGGCTGGTCAACAGCTGGTGGAACATAAGTGTCCAACTGGGTCTTCTCCCCTCTCAGGTAAGCAGCCCAGTCTCCCATCACCCCACCTCCATTTGAGCCACAACAGAGAGAGATGACCTCTCAGTCTTCCAGTTCCTCATTAGGGGGATCTTTAGATGGAGTCAGAATTGGAAAAGTGCCATAAGCATGTCATATGCCATTGAAGTATCACATACACTCTAAGGCAGGTACCAATGATAGATATTCCTGCCAATTGTGACACTCAGCCCTACTGAAATGTATCACCTGGTGAGCTGAAAGATGAAAGTGCACACATTATGAGTGCCTCCTTGATGGTTTTGCATTTATCTTGAAGCTAAAAAATAATAACACATTGCATCTCTGCGTGTTATGTGTTGTCTCTTTCTCTCTCTCTCTCTCTCTCTATATATATATATATATAGCAACATATATTATGCATGTGTATATATATATATATATATATATATATATATATATATATATATATATATATATATATATATATACATGGGTCTACTGAAAAAGAACGTATGACACAAATATGGATGTTCACAAGGCTGACCACAAAAGGTTGACTTTGCAAGCACTGACATGCATATACACACGTGATGAGCAAAAATTTCAACACATGCAAAACAATTTTTTAAAAACAGCCTAAAACATCATTTTTTGCACTGTCTCCTGCTATTTATATATACTAACTCAAAGATCACACAATGTTGAGGAAAGGACGTATTTCACAACTCTAAGAACTGGACCATCTGTGCAGTTGACTAAATTTTGTCAACTAAACAGATGTTGACCAAAAGGGGGGGGGGAGTTCAACTATTTTCACTTCCTTCATATACATTTATAATGTTTATGTGAGCTAGATCAAAGATGTTACAGATTATAGATTAGTTATAAATATCCATGGCATTCTAAGTCCATACAACCTCTGATCTCATGTACTTAAGGCGAACAATACATCTGTGTAAACATTTAGAAGTTAAAACAGTGGGCTGGATTCAATAAACCCTACGTGGCTTGTTAAAACTGGTGCTCATTGCGCCACGACACTGACATGGAAGCATGAAGATTTGTATTCAGTAAGCAGCCCTATAGATGGTGCATGCTAATTACATCATAAGCACCTGTACTGTAGGCTAATCAACCAATCCAAGATGGAGGTCAACAACAAATGCAATTGTTGTGTACACAATTCAACAGATTTTTGCCTTTCCAAAAACCCTTGGAATACAGCCATGAAAACTACTCTACAAAGAAAGCATGTGCATGTGCAACAGGCCCACATCTATGCTGCTGCTGCTGCTCTTCTGCATGTACATGTGCAACAGGCCCATGTCTATGCTGCTGCTGCCGCTGCTCTTCTGCATGTGCATGTGCAATAGGCCTATGTCTATGCTGCTGCTGCTGCTCTTCTGCATGTGCATGTGCAACAGGCCCACGTCTATGCTGCTGCTGCTGCTCTTCTGCATGTGCATGTGCAACAGGCCCACGTCTGTGCTGCTGCTGCTGCTCTTCTGCATGTGCATGTGCAATAGGCCCATGTCTATGCTGCTGCTGCTGCTCCAAGTCTATGCTGCTGCTGCTGCTCTTCTGCAAGTGCATGTGCAACAGGCCCACGTCTATGCTGCTGCTGCTGCTCTTGTGCATGTGCATGTGCAACAGGCCCACGTCTATGCTGCTGCTGCTCTTCTGCACGTGCATGTGCAACAGCCCCACGTCTATGCTGCTGCTGCTGCTCTTCTGCATGTGCATGTGCAATAGGCCCATGTCTATGCTGCTGCTGCTGCTCTTCTGCACGTGCATGTGCAATAGGCCCATGTCTATGCTGCTGCTGCTGCTCCAAGTCTATGCTGCTGCTGCTGCTCTTCTGCACGTGCATGTGCAACAGGCCCACGTCTATGCTGCTGCTGCTGGTGCTGATAGATCTCGGCCAAGAAGGAGGAGGGTGTTTAGACCATGATTAACTTTTCATGGTCTGCATGAGGTGGAAATAGTACAGCACTACATGGTGGATAGAGACGCACTCTGCAACCTCTGTCATCCTCAACAGAGAGCAAAGGCAAACTGAGGGGAACCAATGTTGGTGGAGACCAAGGTATGTTTAGCATTTAGAATATTAGCTATCCTAGACCTGGTCATTACCAACATGGAAGATCAATGCTCCATGCCAGTGATCACCCCCTTGTTGGCCAGGTCTGACCATAAGCTAATCACCCTTATGTCCACATCCCACCCCCACCCCCCAGTAGGGAAACCTCCATAAAAAACTTCTACAAAACTAACTTCATGCTACTCAAGTCAGAAGTGGCAAGCTTCATGACACCCATGCAGACGGGAACTGAAAGTTCGACTGCTGAATCCTACACTAAGGCACTGTATGAGCACATCCACACATGCATGAATTGTGCCATTCCAAATAGAACCAAGATGCTATCTTCCAAAAAAAAAGAAGCCAATCTGGTGGTCCCCTGCCATAAACAAACTATACAACAGAAGGAAGAAACTGTTGCAGAAAAGAGAAAAATCCCAGGATGCAAACTATTCACTTACCAGCCTCAGTAAGAAGCTGAGATCCCTCATAAAATCCTCCAAAGCTAGTTAAGAAAATAAAATTGCCAAAGATTCCAAGGACAACCACAAGGCATTCTATAGTTATGTCAAGAATCTAAATGGCAATGCTCAGATATGTTCTGAGCTACAACAGAATGGCATTAAATATACTGGTCCCAAGGATATTGCCAATATCCTGGCAGATTGAATCAGTGTCAGCTTCACCCCCCTCTCACCCCCTAAAAGGCCTAGCTCAATACTGAAAGATTGCCAAATTCCGGTAATCACGGCCACACAGATAAAAAATGCACTCTCCAAAGCTAGGAATACAGCATCCATGGGACCAGATGACATCCCGGGCTGTGTACTACATGAACTACAAAATGAACTGACACCTCACCTAAGTGTCATGTTTAATCATAGCCTCACCTCAAGCTTCATGCCCAATGAGTGGCACACAGCTACAGTTATCCCACTCCACAAGGGGGGATCCACCTTGGATCCCAGGAACTATCGTTCCATCAGTCTGATGAGGCTGATCTGCAAAGCCATGGAATGCATTACCATGGAACTCATAAACAAAGACATTGGCAACCTTCAAACACTGGACCCCACCCAGTTTGGTTTTGTAAAGGGCCGATCTTGTCTCCTCAACCTGATTGACTTTGAATCAGTATCCAGAGCCATGGATGAGGGCAAGGCGGTCTACACAGCCTATCTGGACCTCGTCATGGCCTTCGACACCATCCCCCACTCTGGAATAATAGATAAACTTACTAAGCTGGGTATTAATCCCTATGTCACTCGATGGGTTGCCAACTGGCTTACTGACAGAACCCACACTGTAAAAGTAGCCAACTCAAAATCCAGCTCCAGACAAGTGACAAGTGGAGTACCTCAGGGTTGAGTCCTGGGACCACTCTTGTTTGGCATCTACTTCTCTGAAGTACAGGCCAGCACTAAGGGACTTTGGCTAACAAAGTTTGCAGATGACTGCAAACTGGGAGCCATTACTGCATCCCCAAATGATGTGGATACTCTACAAAAGGGCCTTCAGAAACAGATGCTTGGTGCCAGAGTCATGGGCTCAAGTTCAATGCCAAGAAATGTATAGTTATCCCCTTTGGGAAAAACCATGTACCCATGAATTACCACATAAGTGGCAGTACACTAAACACTGAAAGTGTGATAAGGAACTTAGGGACACAAGTGGACAGTGGTCTCACCTTCGATAACCACATCGCCACAACAGTCAGGAAATCCTTCTATGTGGCACACCTCATTATTAAGGGCTTTTCATCCAGAAAAGAGGAGGTCATTGTCCCACTTCACTCATCCCTCAATAGACCCATTATAGAGTACAATGCCCCATTTGGTATGTACCTTACAAGACATCTGCAACAACTGGAAAAGTCACAGAAATACCTCAGTAAAAGAACCACAAGCCTAAAGCAGATGCCCTCTGCTGACCATCTAAAAAAACGCCAGCTATACTCTGTTGCATATCGCCTGCTCAGAGGCAATCTCTGCTTAACATACAAGGCCATGTCAAACCCAGAGCTGTTGGACATGCAACACTTAAAGAAATCCCAATTGCTCAGAGCCACATGCTCCAGGGATCTAAACCTCATCATCACAATGAACAAAACATGCTGGAGGGATAGGTTCCTGACCCAGAGACTCCCCATACTCTGAAAAAGTGAAGTTTAAGTCCTCCTCTGATGACGTCTTCTGTAAAAAGATGAAAGTGCTTAATCTGTTGGTTTAATATCAGAACTATTTGTATTGTTTTTATTGCTTGCCTTACCCTGGTGTCTACTTGCTGGAGGAATTAAACTTCACTTTTTATTCATGTGAGCTGGTGTTTATGCTGACACTATCATGCAGTCAATTCTTGAGGAGGGACAGCCTTTTTAGGAGCTCTGTGTGACTGGTTTGTGCTTTTAATGCTATGTTACATCATGCCAGCAACTACATACATTTTCCCCATAATGGTTTACCTTTAAAATGTCACTACACATGTGTGCGACTCTTAATAAACCCGACTCATAATGTCAGAAACTGCACCGTTAAATCCTTAAAATACTGAATCCACTACCCAAAGAATGCCAGCTTTCTTTGAAACACAGATTTCTCCTAAAACCATTATGCAGGGGGCAAGCCCCCCCTGCACCCCCCACACCCCCTCCTAATTTTATATACTAACTCTGAGATTGCACTACAGTGAGGGAAGGGGTACATGTCCTGATCCTCACTGTAGTGTGATCTCCACTAAGAATGCCAAATTTACATGAGCAAACGCACACTGGCATTTGCTCTTTTGTGAGTTCGGTAATTTCTGGTACGTTAATACAAACTTTTGCAAACATCCTTTCGCACATCTGACCATCACAGATATGCACTTCAATATTTTAAAGGTAAACTGCTACAAATATGCAGGATTTCTACCCTGTATACCCTGTAGCACACTTTCCTGAAGTCTTGGGTACCATATACTGCAATCAAATTGAGATCAAAACACAGCCCAGGTTACAGGGTAGGGTGTACATAAACAGAAAGAACTTTCACTCTATTAACTGCCAGGTTGTGTGTAACAGTAACGGAATCATCCTGAATGTGTCTGCTGGCAACCCTGGCAGTTGCCATGATTCCCATATACGGCACAACTCTCATTTCTACCAGAGGTTATCTAGGGGGGATATCCCACTAGGTCATTTATTGGGTGATGCAGGGTATGCACTCAAACCATGACTGATGACACCCATCAGAAATGCACACACATCTACTGAAGAATGCTATAATGAGTCACACGCACAAACATGAAATATTATAGAGCATGTGTTTGGGCTGCTGAAGTCATGGTTCTGATACTTAGATACATCGGGGGGAGGGGGGTCCTGCAGTATGATCCCAGTACTTGTGCTAAAAGTTTCATTGTTTGTGCTATCCTTCACAATATTATCCTGAGAAACAGCTTCAACAGGAACACCAAGGGGAAGGGACACATATCCCACAACCACTGGCAAGGTCATCTCAGCCAAACATAGGTGAGGACTCAGAGGGGGAATGACCAGCCGCTGTGTAGGTAAACACAGGCATGTACAGTGTGCCCTCACCCTGGCCAAGAGGCAATGAAGAGCACACATGCTGACCACATAAGGGGTACAACTTACATCCTATGCACATATATACAGTAAACCTGATGCAAGGCAATACTCACAACCTTTACTTACCCATGTAATGGATGTGTACTGCTGGCATCACACAGAATCAACCCCAAATTAAAACATTTGTAACTGCAGGACTATCAAAGTTAAGTGTTGAACCTGGAACAGGAAAATAAATGGGTAAGAGAACAAATGAATGGCAGATCCTTGCATACTGTCACTTGCTAATGTACCTAAATAGGAGGTATGTGAGTTTTACAGCAATTACATCAACATGTGATGGGACTCACTTATGTTAATAGATGTATGCTCTTTGTCAACTAATAGGCCTCATGCATCAAAGATACGGTTAATAGAAAAACCTGTAAGAAAGCATTTCAGTTTTCAAAACAACATCACAAAATTGTATATACTAAGCACTCAGTCAGCTATGCACCCTGTGCATCAGAAAAAACACATATGTATCCCTGAATTCAAAAGACAGAAACATGGAGATGGCCAAGTTATCATCATTTGCACAGGGTGTTGTTTGGGGGGTCAGGAGGCCAAGGATGATGCAAAAGGTAGTGAGTTTGTGTGAGTAATAAAGACAGGCAGGCAGATATTTAGATAATTATCACATGGCCACTGAGTCAGAATGACCTGCAAGCCTCATGAATGACCCAGGTACCTGTTTTGTGTGTGTGTGTGTGTGTGTGTGTGTGTGTGTGTGTGTGTGTGTGTGTGTGTGTGTGTGTGTGTGTGTGTGTGTGTGTGTGTGTGTCAGAATGGGCACTTGAGATGAAGTGTGTGTTTGAGTGTTTGCAAGAAGATAGTCATGGTCTGTGCTAGCTCTATGTCCTAGCATGTTGGACAGGTCTGAGCTGTGTATGGTAGAGGTAACAGTTCATCATTGTTGCTCCCAACTGTGAGAACTGGCTCTGCCATGAATTGCACTGGCATGTCCATGGTCAGTTGTGCTGGTGCTATCTGAATGTGACTGATGTTTGCTCATGAGTATGTCCAGTACCATGACTCCGTGGCCTTCCACATCTGGGTGAGCACACAACAACTACTGATGGAGCAGCGGAAGTATTTCCACTATGGGACCATGATCGAGCATGGCCACGTTGGCTAACAGCAGATGATGCTGCTGACCTATGTCGATATGGATGCTGTCCCCCTCCCAGCATGTTCCTTCACAGACACTGCTCATTGCATTGTGACATTCATCTGATCCAATTAATCAGCCACACAGTCAGAAACATCAGCCTGTGCTACATCTACAATCCTAAGCATATCCTCAGAGGCCATATTGGAATGTGCCTGCACTTCTATGGTGGCTCTAAACATATTTCTAGTGACACATAATGACATACCAGGGGATTAGGTGGATGGTGGAATGCAGGCCGCTTTGAGCATCCTTACCAACCCTCCTGTGTGACACCTCAGCCACTCTTTGGCTATGGCCAGAGTCAACTTGCACTGCAGTCACAGTAACCACACTAACCTGATCAAGTGTCTCACCCTCCACCTGTCCAGTATTGAGGACTCAGTGGAATACATATGCATAGGCATACTGACCATGTCTGATGGCAAAATGCCAACCTCAGTATCAGATTCAACCTCTGCACCCTCTGACTGTGCCTCTGTTTGGACACCATCATCATCAGAACCTACCAATACTCTGACATCAGGTTGTAAGAGTCCTACACTTCCACTGTTGGAATCACCTTTTATAATAAGCAATAAACACAAGAACAAAATTAATACTACACTAAATATTAAAACAATTTAAATGATAACATTGGTCCCACTATCACAGATGGTACAGCAATTCAGATACTCATTACAGCCACCTCACACATACAGATAAATGCATAACATCTGATGAATGGTCATCAATAAGGAAAATAACATTTTTGGCTTACCATGTGCAGATGACGCTGCACTTTGTAGGGAGCATGGTTCTGGAAGAAATGAAATAAGGGAAGGACAGAAATTGACCATCACAATGTAAATAGCGTAGGGGGATAGGAAATACACAATTACCTATATGTCCAGTGAGAATAGTTTTAACTGAAACTTGGCTGACAAGTCCACCCACAGCCCATGTGCAATGAGCAGCTAAAAAAAAAAAAAAAAAAAATTAAGCTTATTTCCTGCCTTTCCTGTTAAGTGGTATAGACTATTTGTAGGCTTCTGAGCCCCCAAGCCCTTCTGTGTTTGAGGGAAGCCTTCTAGCTTGTTTTTTTTTTTCTTATAACTATCCAGTTTTCTAGTTTCAGCACTCAAATCTGTTTCTTTGATCTCAGCACTTGTTCAGATTAAAAAAAAAAATTTTCATCTGCTTTTACTGTACTTGTGTTTCTACCTACTTCATTTTACTTTTGCATCATCTTAAAATACTCAATTGTATTTATTACTGCTTGGTGTAACTCATTCTAAGCCTTTTGCTTTAAACACTTGGGCTTCGGACCAGTTGTTTTGCACTGAGAGGGTTTGTGGTCTGCACTGTTGTGGCAGAACAGGTAGCTTACATCCTTCTAGGTTGGGAACTGCTGATTGAAGGCTCAGTGTCTGTTATTCTAAAAGTGTATTAATTCTGGTTTAAGCACTTGGGCTTTCAGGCCAGTTATTTTACATTAAGAGGGTTCGTGGTCTGCACTCTTGTGGGAGGAGAGGCTGGACTCTGCCCTTCTGAGCTGGGAATTTCTGGTTAAAGGCTTATAGTGCATGCATATCTGAACTGCTTCTTACTGAAGTTGGTGCGCCTTGTTTGCTGTGGCATAGACTGGATTCGGGCCTGCTGGATCTAGCTTTGTTTGTGTAACTTGAGCACTAATCCAGACATTCTCTAAAGTATTCAATTGTATTTATTACTGCTTGGTTGTAACTTGATTAAAGTGTAGCTATCATTCTAAGTCTTTTGGATTAAGCACTTGGGCTTCAGACCACTTGTTTTACATTAGGAAGGTTTGTGGCAAGCACTGTGGTGGCAGGACAGGTAGCTTTCATCCTTCTAAGTTTGGAACTGCTGATTGAAAGCCCAGTGTCCAAGTGTATTAGTTCTGGTTTAAGCACTTGGGCTTCAGGCCAGTTATTTTACATTAAGAAGGTTCGTGGTCTTCACTCTTGTGGGAGAAGAGGCTGGACTCTGCCCTTCTGAGCTGGGAATTTCTGGTTAAAGGTTTATAGTGCCTGAATATTTGAACTGTATCTTACTGAAATTGGTACACCTTGTTTGCTGTAGCATAGACTAGATCCAGGCCTGCTGAATCTAGCTTTGTTTATATGCTTGTTGTTTGTTTGCTTGTTATTTCCTGGAACTAATTCCACCTAATAACACGGGCTTCTCAGCTTCTGTGGATCACTAGTGATATCTGCATTGCTTACTGTACTTATTTCCTTGTTTCACTTGAAAGAAAGTTACTGTTTGTCGTTATTGCATTTAGTTACTTAACACATTGCACTCAAGTTACCTGGCACTTGCTCACTAAAGCAATTATATAAGTCAGCACTAAAAATTAAAAGCACTACACCCTCACTCCACACTGGCCCTTGTTTTCAATTATTAAGGAATTTTCAATATTATTCTAGCATGTCCAAAGGTCAGTTGTCAATCTTCTCTCCAGTCCAGCTGGTGAATCTGGGAATATTGAGGCAATGTTATAACTGCCTCATGTACACAGACAACCCTCTCCTCCTCCCACATAACACAAATACTTGCGAGAGATGCAGCTATTTAGCCAAACTGGAGGCTGAGTTCTCTCAACTCAGGACTGGCAAGACCAGACAGGAGGAGAAGGCAACTACACACACCACAAAACCAGCCTCACATAATGCTACAACACCACTGAATCAAACACATAAACACACAAAGACATACTCGGAGGCTCTGAGTAAAAATTTACCTAAACAGCAGAGGCCTCCAAAGCAGACACCCAAATAACTGCTACCTCAAGACACCCCACAAGCAACACATAAACCACAAAATCAGTGTGCAAAGCAGTCACAGCCCTTAAGGCCAAATACAACACCAAACATACTTGTCATAGGTGACTCCATAGTCAGACACACTGACGTCCCACTCACCAGCCTGAACAAGGAGAGGGTCACAGTAAGCTGCCTATCGGGCGCTAGAATCCGCCACATAACACAAGCACTCGGGTCACTCCACGGCAAGTACAAATATGACACAGTCATTGTCCATGCTGGTGTGAACGACCTGAGATGTACCTCCATGGACTACATGAAAAGAGACATAGAGGAGCTCTCTGATTATGTAGCCCAGGCAAGTATGACCCTGACCCTGAGCAGTATCCTTCCTTCACCAAGAATGATGCCACAATATAGAGACAAGATGAGCAGCTTTAACAATTGGCTTAATGTCTGGTGTCATTCAAAGGGGATCCAGTGTCTGTCTGCCTGGGATGACATGCTTGACAAGCCACGCTGCTTCGCAAGGGACGGCTTGCACCTGTCACCCCTGGGATTCCAGATATTGGCTAAGGCTCTTGCCACCCCCATAGTGCCTTTTTAGGCAAGGCTCAAATTCTAAACCTACCACCCTAGAAAACAAAAATGGGAAGAAACTGAGGGTAATGCTGCTCAATGCCAGAAGTCTAAATCTCAACATGCACCTTTTCGAGGCCCTTCTCAGTATGGAGAACATCGATGTCTGTGCTGTAACTGAAACCTGGTTCAAGGCTCCTGAGAGCACCCGGCACTATTAGGTTTTACCTCATATCATGCGTTCCGCCCCCAAAACCCGGACCACACCACAAAAGGAGGGTGTATCCATATTCATAAAGGATACCCACACCTCCAGGTTGGTGGCAACGCACGATGCTTCGGAAACCATCCAGGTGCAACTAACCATAGGCAAAACTGCTCTACAAATTGTAGCATGCTACAGGCCACCCTCTCAAACTCAGGAACCCCACACAGCCTTCCTGAAGACACTGGAGGGTATAAATGTATCTCCAAACACCATCATATTGGGTGACTTCAACTACCCGAATATAGACTGGGAACATTACTCAAGCCCTAACTTTCTAGCCCAACGGTTCCTGGAGTTCATAAATTCAAATGCCATGGAACAGCTAGTCACTGTTCCCACGAGAGGAGAAAATATACTAGATCTCATTTAAACAAACATGGGGACAAAATGCTCCACACCGGAAGTATATCCCTCATTGGTGAGATCTGATCATAAACTAATCTCACTGGAAATCCACATCCCGCCCCCACCCCAAACAAAAAAGACCACAGTGAAGAACTTCTCTAAAGCAAACTTGACACTACTCAAGACTGGTTTGGTATCCTTCAAGGCCCCTGAGCCAGTGGAAACCACAACCCAAGCTGCGGAAGCCCTTACAAATGCCTTCTATGAACACCTCCAGGACTGCATGGATCAGGCAATCCCAAATAAAACCAAGACTGTTTCCACAAAGGGCAAACGTCCAGTCTGGTGGACCCCAGCCATTAACAAACTTTACAATAAGAGGAGAAAGCTATTACATGATAGAACAAAATCCATAAAAGGGAAGTCACCCCTGATCATTATTAGTAAAAAAATACGAGCACTCATAAAATCAACTAAGGCCAATTTTGAGAGAAAAATTGCCATGGATTCAAAGGACAATCATAAGGTCTTTTATGGCTATGTTAGGAACCTGGGTGGAAACTCCCAGATATGCTCAGAATTAGTCCAAAATGATACAAAAATCACTGAACCCACAGACATTGCCAACATACTGGCAGACAGGTTCAGTGCAAACTTCACCCCCCTCTCCCCCCCTAAAGGAGGGATAACTATCCCAGTGGAGTGTAGCCTCCCAGACATCTCAAATGCGCAGGTGAAAGCTGCTCTCTCTAAAGCTAAAAACACAGCATCAATGGGACCGGATGGTGTCCCCGGCTGTGTGCTACATGAGCTAAATGAGGAATTAAACCTGCACATAAGGCAGCTGTTTAATCTCAGCCTTACCACAGGATACGTGCCCAAGGAGTGGCATACGGCAACTGTGGTCCCACTCCACAAAGGCGGTGCCTCTACGGACCCTGGTAATTACCGCCCCATAAGCTTAACAAGTCTAGTCTGCAAAGCTATGGAGAGGATCATAATGGAGCTCATAAACAAAGATATAGGGGACTTGCAGACATTGGACCCGACCCAGTTTGGCTTCGTCAAGGGCAGATCATGCCTTTTGAACTTGGTCGACTTCTTCGAAACAGTCACCAAGGCCATTGATGAGGGAAAGGCAGTCCATACAGCCTACCTTGACCTTGCAAGCTTTCGACACAATACCCACTGGGGTATTGTAGAAAAACTTACCAGCTTAAATGTAAACCCATATGTCACAAGATGGGTTGCAAACTGGCTTAAGGACAGAACCCACAGGGTTAGAGTTGCTGGCGCTATGTCAGACTCCAAGCCGGTCACAAGTGGTGTCCCACAGGGCTCAGTCCTTGGCCCCCTATTGTTCGGCATCTACTTCTCAGAAGTACAGGCCAACATGGGAGGACTTTGGCTGACAAAGTTTGCAGACGACTGCAAACTGGACACCATAGTGGAAAGTGCATCGGACACGGATATCCTTCAGAAGGGACTCACGGAAACAGATAGCTGGTGCCAGAGCCATGGCCTGAAGTTAAACAAAAAAATGTATAGTCATACCCTTCGGGAAAAACAAGGTAACCCCAAGCTACCATATAGGTGGCAATCCACTAAGCACAGAAGAGGTTATCAGGGACCTGGGGACCCAGGTTGACAGTGGCCTTTCTTTTGACACTCACGTTGCTAAAGTGGTTAGAAAGACCTTCTACATTGCCCACCTGATCATGAAGGGATTCACATCCAGATCTAGTGAGGTCATTGTTCCCTGTACTCTTCACTTATCAGACCAATGATCGTACAATGCCCCATTCGGGATGTATCTCACCCGACATCTGCAGCAATTGGAGAGACCCCAAAAGTTCCTCACTAAAAGGATAAAGGGACTCCAAAATCTGTCATATGCTGCCAGATTGAAGAAACTCCAGCTCTATTCAGTCGCATACCATCTGCTCAGAGGTGACATGTGCCTGACATACAAGGCCATGTCCAACCCGGAATTAATGGACATGCTCCACCTCAAAAAATCCAAATCCACCAAAACCACTAGAGCAAGTGACTTAAACCTTAGCATGGATATAAATAGGGCGTGCTGGAGGGATAGATTTATCACTCAGAGACTCCCTATGCTGTGGAATAAAATCCCGGTCCATGTGAGGCAGAGCACCTCGCTGGCTCTGTTCAAGAGAAATCTTGACCTGTGGATGGGAGATCGTAGGTTTACCCAGGGAATCATCTCTGTGTCACTGCTGGACAGAGGCACAACAAACTAATGGGCACAGTATTTTTTCATATAAGGGGTGGCGTAAGCCACAAAACATTAGGCTAGGCTTATAAATGCCTTAGGGCAGATAGCCTAGTATAAACCTATGAACCTATGAACCTAAAATAAATCCCCCAGGAAGTATAAGTCAAGTTCTATATTTTACTCTACAAGCAAATCTAGGACTTGTCACATGTAAGCTTACCTGGAAGCTGCTCCTTTCCCAGATACAGCAACACCAAAATCAAGTACATGTTGATGTGCAGTTTCCCATGAGCTGTCTGGATATCTGACAGTGGACAGGAACTGTTCATTTGTTGTCAGTGGGGACTTGGTAGTAGGCCCTCCTCTGTAGCCAGCTGTTCATGGGCAGCTGCAGCTGCTCTGCTCCAGGTTGATGAAATCATATCAATGGCTCAATGATGCACTTGATCAAAAGTCCTGGTGGGACCCCCTACTCCCTTGACATCGTTCACTAACTGTTTTCAAATCTGCATTCTGGCAGCCATATCCAGACTTCCTCTCTTAAGCGGAAAAGAGCCATGGTGCCTTAACACCTGGATTATCACTTCATTTTCAGAGTCACTGAAAGGGGTTTTACATGAATTTGTACTTTTGCGTGTCATAATCTTATGTGACATAAAACACAGAAGGATACAATACATAAATATCCACCTAACTAAAGTCTTGCTTACATATACATTTGTTAACATTAAGCACTGGAAAAACACAGTTCAGTTATTAGAACTGAAGGTTATGTGGGTTGTCCCACCGCACTCTCACCCACAAACCAATGTTTGTCCAAACCAAGGAATACCGTTTTAGTAATGCATTATATTTCCCACTGAGATATCAGGATGCCTACACATTTTCAAGACAAAAGCATTTGAAACACAATGACAATTTAGACTGCCTTCTTTGCAGTGGGTGTGTCACTCAGGATACACTTACAAAGTGTAGAAGTAACTTTTGCAAGCTTTTAAATGAAACTAAACAGCACACATTTATCATTTGTGTTCAATAGTAAACAAACTCTCCTGCCTGTGCTGATAAATATTTTTCACTGTCATGTACTTTTTATCAGACAATTAAAGGAAAAAGATGCAGACTGCACTATAGAATGTATGTCTGAGATTACAGCACAGATAAGACGAGGAAGAACACAATACAAAGAAAAGACAGAGCTGCATTTGTGCAAACATATTCATAAATGATTGTATGATCATTCATTGCATTAAATATGTAAGCCACATATGCACAACCAAATAAGAATGTACAAGTGTACAACCAGTTAATAATGTACAGGAAATGGGAGTTGCTTGTATGCACTTTCTTTTCCTGCTGCAAAGCTGTGTCTGTGGCAAGAAGAGATAACACACTCCTACTGTGTTTTGTAATTTCATTAATATTATACTTGAAATCCAGAGCTGTGTAAAATTATCTGAGTTAAAATGGTATGTAAGTATTTATTTATTTTAAATATTAATATTTGTGTGGTGTGTGGCTTATTTGTGTGGTGTGTGGCTTAGCGTACACAGTGAAATGAGTCAGTATTTAAAATTTAATATCAACTTGGATGATGTGGACAGCATAAATTACAGCTGTGACTCAACTTTGCATATAACCCACCTTGTAAAGACGCTGAGGCACACAGGACATAAGATAGTTAGACCATGTTTCAAGTCCCACATTATTTTTTTAGCATAAATGATATTAAGAATTTAGAAAGAAAATATATTTTTGTCTTTACCTGTTTCGTCTGTATGTTGCTCATCTGTGTGCAAACATTCATTATGGCTGCACACAAAAAAGATACATTGTTACTTACAAAAAAGATACATTATTACTCATTTCTCCTTCCTTCTCGCAAACACGCTAAATGTTGATGCACGGTGGTCAGCACATGTACACAACACATGCAGATACATAATATCTGCAGACAACAAAAAATACATTATAACTTGATAAAATGAAACATTGTTACATGTTCCGTGGCAGTCAGCACTCATGCATAATACCTGCAGATACATAACACCCGCAGATAAAAAAATACATTGTAACTTGATTCAGTGAAACATTGTTACATTTTCCACTTTCCTGCTTGCAAACCAGAAAGCGGTGTTGCATGGCAGACAGAACTCTGGAAAGTAATGAGTGTAAAAAATACAAATTTTGCTTTCCCTGTGGCACCAGGTGTAAGTTCATAGCCACAATACAGGTGAGCTAGGGATCTAATCCAGCAAACTCAAAATGTTATTAATGCTGTTCCACTTAAATTTATATAAAAATTAATAGTATAAAGATAATTTTACATAACAATAACTATGTACAACAGTTAATATCATATGAATTATAGGTATGACTGTGAGTATCCTGACAATTATGATTCTGTAATTATTTTTTTTTTCTGCCCTGGGATGGACTTTATAATTTATCGATAGCAATCGACACAACTCACATAACACAAGTATAGCTGTAAAACAGAACGTAGACAGCCACGGTGGTGCAGCAATTAGTGTTGTCTCCTCTCAGCAAGAGGTTCTCCCATTCGATTCTTGGCTGGAGCGCCTTCTGTGTGGAGTCTGCATGTCCTCCCCACGGTCGGGTGGTGTTTAAAGACACGCAGGTTTGTGCATCCGTGAATGGGTGTGCCTTCTTTGAAGGTTGGGAGCCGGGCTGGCAACTTGGCACCGTACAAAATCTGGAGTTCCACTGTGGCGACCCCTAGCCGGAAGACGTTAGTTTTTTAGCTGTAAAACAGAATGTATTGTGCAGTCTGACTCAGAACTCAGAAATTTAATCTGAAAGTAATAAAAGTATATGCATTTCCAGTTTATTGTCACACATTACTCTTGTATCACACCTGAAAATACATAAACCAGGACCTTGTCAGGTCACACACATACATGGTTACCTGAAGTGTAGCTATATAATTAATGACCATGTTTAACAAGCACTTTTTCTGTGACAATCAGAAAAAAAAAACTTACGTGGAAGAATATGTATTCTCTGCTTTAAATAGGTTTGAATCCCACATTGCAGAAGTTACTTTTATCAGTGCGTAGGGCCCCACAAAATATGTCTCAAGTGATAAAATTCAAACACCCCATTCATGTCTTAAAAGTCAAGTCATTTAACAGGTAGAGCAGCCGACAAGCTATAAATTAATGTCAGCTGTCACATTACCCTTTTTGTTTCATAAAATGCCTTCCTCTCTGTTTGGCATGTTGTTAACTTAATCTGTATTATTTTAAAAGTTTATATGCAATATATGCATACTGCAAGGATTATTTGTAACTTTTTTCAGTCTTATTTTAGATTTTTAAAAAGTACAGCTAACATAAAAGTAAAAATATATTATTGCACTAAATTATTGTTTGTGACATAGAATGATTCTAATTATCTTTTTCCTTTTCTCTTACCCTGCCCCTTGTCTGTCTTTTTTATTTTTATATATGTGATCACACTGTTCTGATGTCATAATTTTCTGACAACCAACAAAATGATTTTCAGCACAGAGAGGTAGGCCAACCACTATGGCTCAGCCTGCCAACTCTGCAATGGCTGCCGCACCAACACCTGACACATCTGGGCCCCAACCTGGCAGTACTGCCTCTGCAGCCCCTGCTCTACCTGGGCCCTCAACATCAGGTAGCATTACCCCTGCAGCTGTTGCAGTGGGTACCCTTCAGGAGTATTGGTGGAGGTGAAGATTATGTCACCTGTCTGGACCTGCCAGGCATGGTGTCTGAGGTCTTAGAAAGTAGCATTGGTGCATGCCTCAGCCATCTGGAGAAGTTGCTTGTGGGAATGCAGAGAAAATCCAAATATCAAGTAAACCAACAGGAAGCAAAGGAAGGAGATAGTAATGTCAGTTTTGAGAGTGAGGACTAGATTCTTACTGTCCTCAAACTTGACAGGCATGTGCCTCTGATGTCTCCTCCCTATCCCCAGTCATGGTGTCCCCCAATCTTTTGTGTCTCTCACTATCCCTGTGTCTGGCTTGGTTGCACTGTTTGTCTGCACCTGATTCCTCATCTACCCTAGTTACCTGACACTGACATTCCTACGTCCCTTCCCCAACCTTCCTCTCTTTTTGAAATAAAATAAAAAACTGGAAACCTGTACCACAAAAAAAAAAATCATCCCATACATAGCTCTCCACTTTGCACACATGTCTTCTAGACACACTTGATTCGATCCAATTGGCTATACAACATGATTGAGTTCTTGTCGCCCATATGTGTTGTGGTGATGGTCCAAACTCATCAAATGTTATATACATGTTCATATTAGACTGTTGAAGAAGTGAATAGCTATGGTTATTTCCTAAAGCCCTCCTGCAAATTCCTATAGTTCTTCCCTGCTTGCCCCCATTTCACCACTTTCCTATCTAACCCATTTTCACACCTTTAATCTGGTTAAACTATAGAATTACACACCACAAACGTATGGTAGAAATGACTTTCACTTTTTGTCCTCTGCACTTGCATAGAGTTTGGCATCACACACCAATGCTGAGAGATGGTGAATGTCTCTTCACGTCCTATGGCATTGGCTGCAATAGTCCAGTTATCTCTGAGCAATGCTGTTTAAAATCGCTGCACTAAAAAATCAAGACAACTGGTTCAGACCCAAAAGTATTTTATTCTCCAGCTCCTTGGTACAAAACCTTCCAGGAGTTACAAAATTCAACAAAAAATGTGCTACCTTTTATACAAAAAAACACAAACTCAATCAATCAATAATACAATCAAACAATTAAATAAAATACTCCCAATTAACCTCTCCATTCAGTCCCATAGGGACCAAAGTATCCTATTTAAGAATAAAGACAGATTCTCTGCATAACAGTTTTTCTTTCAAAAGAATTTCATCATCATTCTCAACAAATACTTGCTCTAAAATACAACCTTGAAGCATAAAAAATCACTGCCATGTGCAGCTTTAAAATAACATGTCAAAATCGTGTCTTCCTTTTGATTTTGTCCCTGATATGTTTCATTAACCTCACTTTAAAACTTATTTTTGTTTCACCAATGTAAAAGAAACCATATGGGCATCTTAAGGCATAAATGACCCCATTGCCGTTACATGAAAAACGTCCCCTTGGTACATATTTGATTTTATTCATATATTCAAAGGAACATATTATACATTTGCAAATAGAACTGTTGCATTTATAAGTGCCCATAGATGTTGGGCAAACACGTGTTACTTTTTGGTAAGACAAAATTTCCATGAACAAGCATGTCCTTTAAACTTCTTCCCCATTTGTATGACATCATAAGGTGCTTACTTGAAATTTTACTCAAATCCCCTTCCTTGCAGAGAAAATTCCAATAATATCTTACAATACTACTAACTTCTTCACTTTGAATGTTATATGTGCTGACAAAATACATTTATTCATTTTTGTTTTCGCCATTCTCTCTACCCCCCCCCCCCCATTGACTCACAACCTGTCGCTAACATTATTTTCTGATTTTAACACAAAAAGTGTTTGGTTAGCTTCTTCTGTTGCTTTCCTACTATAACCTCTATTACACAACATAATGGAAGTTTTGTATATTTCTGCCAACAAATTTGTCTCAGCATTACATATTCTAGATAATCTTAAAAATTCACCATACAGCAAAGATGATAGAACATGGGGGGGGGGGTGACAACTAGTAACATACAGGTACTGGCTTCCATCTATGAAATTCCTATGTACCCCAGTACAAATTTTGCCATTATCCAAACCCTTGAGTGTCGGAGCTAGATAAGAGACCTGGGTTCAATATTGTAGCCCATCAAAAGACAGATTGAATGTATTTTGTTGTAAATCAGCAACAAACTGCAAAACGTCACTCTTGCCCCCTTCACATACAAAAATTAAATCATCTCTAAAACGAAAATAATATTTTACATAATTCTTAACAAAATTACATTTATACAAACATACTAATTCAAAATAAGCCATGAATAAGTTTGCATACATGGGGACAAATGCTACCCCCATGGCTATTCCCTGCTTTTGCCTAAAAATTTCATTATATGTAAAAAAATTATTACTTAAAAATAAGTCAAATCAGCCAAATAATTTGTTAAGGGCTATCCCCCCAAAATACATTATAGCATGAAGTCCGTCCTTATGTTGGATTGACGTATATAAACTTTTAACATTCAACGTTATTCAATACATGTTTTTATTCCCCTTAACATGAGAAATCTTATCCAAAAAGTCAAAACTATCCTTAATATAGGATGGAATTTTCAAGACATACGGTAAAAAAATAATGGTGGCATGATCCCAGGCACTTCTATGGGCTAGGCTTGTAAAGGCTCCAGGGCCATTGGCGTAGTACACACCTATGAACCTATGTAACAAAAGGCCATCTCCATGTAAGAAATATTTGCAAGCTGAAATAATGGGACGCCCTGGTGGATTATTCATGTCTATGTGCAGTTTAGGCAAACAGAAAAATGTAGCTGGAACACAACCTTCACTATTAAATATTTTACGTACTTCATCATCTGTAAAATCCCCTAGCCTCACACCTTTTTGTAACAGTTCTTGAAATGTAGCCATAGGCAGTCTCTGGGTTATGAACCTGTCCCTCCAGCATGTTCTGTTAATTGTGGCAATGAGGTTGAGGTCTCTGGAGCGTGTGGTGTGGAGGGATTGAGATTTCTTTAGATGTACCATTTCTAACAGAGCTGGGTCAGACATGGATTTGTAAGTCAAGCAAAGATCACCTCTAAGTAGGCGATATGAGACAGAGAATAGTTGGAGGTTTTTGAGTCTGTCCATATAGGACAAGTGTTTTAAGGCCTAGGATCCTCTTTGTGAGGTACCCCTGTGGCCTCTCCAGTTGTTGCAGGTGTCTAGTGATGTACATGCCAAAAGGGGCATTCTACTTGATGACTGGCCTAATGAGGGAAGAGTAGAGGGAGACTATGACCTCTTTCTTCCTGGATGCAAAACCCTTAGTAATGAGATGTGCTGCATAGAAGGACTTTTTGACCACAGTGGCAATGTGGTGATCGAAAGAGAGGTTGCTGTCAACCTGTGTTCCCAGATCTCTTATAACATCTTCTGTGTTCAGTGGACTACCATCAATGTGGTAATTCATGGCAACCTGGTTTTTCCCAAAAGGGATGATGACACATTTTTTGGCATTGAGCTTAAGGCCATGGTTCTGGCATCAATCCTTGGTCTCAGTGAGGACATTGTGCAGGATGTCAACATCACTTGGGGAGTTAATAATAGCTCCCAGCTTGCAATCATCTGTGAACTTTGTCAGCCAAAGTCCCTTCATGTTGGCCTGGACTTCAGAGAAGTAAATACCAAACAGGAGAAGACCTAGGACCTTACCCTGTGGGACTCCACTCGGGACTAGTCACCAGTCTGACCTGGAGTCAGATACTTTCACACTGTGGGTTCTATCTGTGAGCCAGTTTGCAACCCACCTAGTGATATAGGCGTTGATGCCAGGCTTAGTGAGTTTTTCTATGATTCCTGAGTGGGGAATGGTATCAAAAGCCTTGGCTAGATCAAGGTAGGCTGTATGAACCACCTTGCCTTCATCCACAGCTCTAGGGACTGACTCAAAGAAGTCAACCAAGTTGAGCAGGCATGATCTACCCTACACAAAACCAAACTTTGTGGGATCCAGAGTTTGAAGATTCCCTATATCCTTCTTTATTAGGTCCATGATGATGCATTCCATAGCTTTGCATATCAGACTCATCAGGCTAATGGGGTGTTAGTTCCCAGGGTCTGTAGTTGCTCCTCCTTTGTGGATAGGGATGACTGTAGCAGTGCACCATTCTGTAGGGACAAAGCCTGAGGTGAGGCTGTGATTGAACAGGGCACACAGGTGAGCTGCCAGTTCACTCTGTAGTTCATGTAGAACACAACCAGGGATATTGTCAGGTCCCATAGAAGCGGTATTCTTGGCATTGGACAGTGCTGTTTTAACCTGTGTTTTTATGTGAAGGCAGTGCTGGTGTGTGTTCTGGAGGGCTATGTGTTCCATGTGGTGTGGTACAAGTGTTGACCTTCTTCTCTTGACTAGCTATTCTGGTCTTGGCTGGAGAGTGCGTGGCTTCCAATTTGGATATATAAGTGCACCTCTCGCAAGTCTGAGTATTGGAAGGTAAGAGGAGAGGGTTGTCGGTTTACATGAGGCAGTTGCTACATTGCCTCAGGATGCCCAAATTCACCAGGTTAATAGGGGAAAGCACAGGGAACTCACCTTTAAATATGCCTGGAGGGGTGGGCATTGATAATAAGTACTGGATCTGTTTCCTTATAAAACATTTAGTGCTGGTAGCACGTTTGTGTGCTACAATAATTGCTACAAGAAGTCTGATAAAGTGCTAGACTAATAAGCTAGCATAAGTTCAGGAGAGGAGAGAACAAGATGATTTAAGAGAAAAACTGAAGAGCAGACTCTGGCACTACTCAGAAGCTTACAAACAGTCCTGGATACAGCAAGTCTGTATCTGGACTAGACTAGTTACAGGAAAAGCGGGAACCAAGTGGAAACACAGGTTTCTAAACTGGAAAGTTGAGACAGATGGAAAAACTGTCCAAACTGCCAATAAACTACAATTTCTCTACCCTCATCTCTTTTCACCACCCATTCTACCCCTGAGTGTATGTAGCAATGACAGAGAGATACAAGGAATACAGTCACCAGATGCTATTCAAAACTGGTGCCAGCAACAACATGATCACCAGTTCAGAGGATATCAAGGGCTGATTACAGGAGTACTTTCAAGAAGGTTCTGAATGAAGAAAACCAACTGAAGCTGTATTGATACGTACACAGCCTAGTACAGACAGATGAAATCCTAATTGTGAGCCAGGTAATAGGGAACTGATTATGGAAATATGTGTTTTTGACAAGCACTCTTTCTGTAATTAAGAGCAGCTCTACAGCTTCATCACTAAAAGTGATATGGTGTTGCCTTCAGTTTGCCAGCATTCCAGAATGCCGACACCATATGATCGACATTCAGAATACCGACACCATATGATCGACATTCAGAATGCCGGCAATGTGGAACCAGCATCTCACTATAGTGCGGAAAGGAAATTTTATTTTCCTTTTCTGTGGACTTCTCACAATGTCGGCATTCTGAATGTCGATCATATGGTGTCGCCATATGGTTGTCGGCATTCTGGAATGTCGGCGTTGTGTAGGGGATCCATATATATATATATATATATATATATATATATATATATATATATATCTCGGAAGGGCTTAGGATCGTAAAACAATTTTTTCTTCATTGGATTGTCTATCGGAGAGAAAAGACCTACGATGAATAATTATGAATCCTCAATTATCATCCATGCCACTGGAGAACCTAGGCAGGGAAAGCGAGAAATGAAGAATAGCCAGCTCACCTCTCCTGGTAGGCGGAGGAGGGTTACATACACTCAGGGGTAGAATGGGTGGTGAAAAGAGATGAGGGTAGAGAAAAATGTTGCAGGAGAAAGTGCATGACAAATGAACACAAAACAGCGCAGGTAAATGGGATGGTTTTGGACCTACAAGGATGGGCTGACACAGAGGGAAAGAACTTGGTAAATAGAACAGTTGAGCTACACACAAGGTACAGGTGAAACCATATTAACATAGGGGTCATACCAGTTAGAGGAAAGGATAGGGTGATGGCCACAAGGGAGTCTCAAAGTGACCTCTGGGCTACCTAACCAGAAGTATTGTCAGCTGATGACCTCACAGGCTGAACTAGATGGTGCCTGACCCTCTAGAGACTTTGTGGTTGTAGTCTACCATTCCAGGGTATGGACATTTAGTGCTGGAGGTCCTCTGTCTGGCCAAGATGTTGGCTGACCTGGTACTCATATGCATCCTTCACCACAATCTCAGCCATCTGCTGCTTGCGTGAGCTGTGGCTGGTCAACAGCTGGTGGAACATAAGTGTCCAACTGGGTCTTCTCCCCTCTCAGGTAAGCAGCCCAGTCTCCCATCACCCCACCTCCATTTGAGCCACAACAGAGGGAGATGACCTCTCAGTCTTCCAGTTCCTCATTAGGGGGATCTTTAGATGGAGTCAGAATTGGAAAAGTGCCATAAGCATGTCATATGCCATTGAAGTATCACATACACTCTAAGGCAGGTACCAATGATAGATATTCCTGCCAATTGTGACACTCAGCCCTACTGAAATGTATCACCTGGTGAGCTGAAAGATGAAAGTGCACACATTATGAGGGCCTCCTTGATGGTTTTGCATTTATCTTGAAGCTAAAAAATAATAACACATTGCATCTCTGCGTGTTATGTGTTGTCTCTCTCTCTTTCTCTCTCTCTCTCTCTCCAAGCACTGACAGGCATATACACACGTGATGAGCAAAAATTTCAACACATGCAAAACAATTTTTTAAAAATAGCCTAAAACATCATTTTTTGCACTGTCTCCTGCTATTTATATATACTAACTCAAAGATCACACAATGTTGAGGAAAGGACGTATTTCACAACTCTAAGAACTGGACCATCTGTGCAGTTGGCTAAATTTTGTCAACTAAACAGATGTTGACCAAAGGGGGGGGAGGTTTCAACTATTTTCACTTCCTTCATATACATTTATAATGTTTATGTGAGCTAGATCAAAGATGTTACAGATTATAGATTTACGTTATCATTGAAAAAAAATTGTACACCACATAAATATTTCTCTTTTTAGTTATAAATATCCATGGGTCTGCTATGTTACCGTGAAATATTTGAGCAGCTAAATACAGTAGTTCTTGCATTTCTGCACAAATTCATTCTAAGTCCATATAACCTCTGATCTCATGTACTTAAGGCGAACAATACATCTGTGTAAACATTTAGAAGTTAAAACAGTGGGCTGGATTCAATAAACCCTACGTGGCTTGTTAAAACTGGTGCTCATTGCGCCACGACACTGACATGGAAGCATGAAGATTTGTATTCAGTAAGCAGCCCTATAGATGGTGTAGAGCTACGCAAACCCAGTAAAGATTCTGGCATGCTAATTACATCATAAGCACCTGTACTGTAGGCTAATCAACCAATCCAAGATGGAGGTGCAATTCAACAAGCTATAATGCAATTGTGTACACTCAGTGCAGATTTTGGCCTTGAATTCCAAAACCTACTGGAATACAGCCATGGAAACTACTCTACAAAGAAAGAATGTTAGGGGCTGCTGCTCTTCTGCATGTGCAACAGGCCCAAGTCTATGCTGCTGCTGCTGCTTTTCTGCATGTGCATGTGCAACAGGCCCACGTCTATGCTGCTGCTGCTGCTCTTCTGCATGTGCATGTGCAACAGGCCCACGTCTATGCTGCTGCTGCTGCTCTTCTGCATGTGCATGTGCAACAGGCCCACATCTATGCTGCTGCTGCTGCTCTTCTGCATGTACATGTGCAACAGGCCCATGTCTATGCTGCTGCTGCTCTTCTGCATGTGCATGTGCAACAGGCCCAAGTCTGTGCTGCTGCTCTTCTGCATGTGCATGTGCAATAGGCCCACGTCTATGCTGCTGCTGCTGCTCTTCTGCATGTGCATGTGCAACAGGCCCACGTCTATGCTGCTGCTGCTGCGTAATGCAACAGGCCCACGTCTATGCTGCTGCTGCTGCTCTTCTGCATGTGCATGTGCAACAGGCCCACGTCTATGCTGCTGCTGCTGCTCTTGTGCATGTGCAACAGGCCCACGTCTATGCTGCTGCTGCTGCTCTTCTGTATGTGCATGTGCAACAGGCCCACGTCTATGCTGCTGCTGCTGCTTTTCTGCATGTGCATGTGCAACAGGCCCACGTCTATGCTGCTGCTGCTGCTCTTCTGTATGTGCATGTGCAACAGGCCCACGTCTATGCTGCTGCTGCTTTTCTGCATGTGCATGTGCAACAAGCCCACGTCTATGCTGCTGCTGCTACTCTTTTGCATGTGCATGTGCAGCAGGCCCACATATATGCTGCTGCTGCTGCTCTTCTGCATGTACATGTGCAACAGGCCCATGTCTATGCTGCTGCTGCCGCTGCTCTTCTGCATGTGCATGTGCAATAGGCCTATGTCTATGCTGCTGCTGCTGCTCTTCTGCATGTGCATGTGCAATAGGCCCATGTCTATGCTGCTGCTGCTGCTCCAAGTCTATGCTGCTGCTGCTGCTCTTCTGCAAGTGCATGTGCAACAGACCCAAGTCTATGCTGCTGCTGCTCTTCTGCACGTGCATGTGCAACAGGCCCACGTCTATGCTGCTGCTGCTGCTCTTGTGCATGTGCATGTGCAACAGACCCAAGTCTATGCTGCTGCTGCTGCTCTTCTGCACGTGCATGTGCAACAGGCCCACATCTATGCTGCTGCTGCTTGTGCTGATAGATCTCGGCCAAGAAGGAGGAGGGTGTTTAGACCATGATTAACTTTTCATGGTCTGCATGAGGTGGAAATAGTACAGCACTACATGGTGGATAGAGACGCACTCTGCAACCTCTGTCATCCTCAACAGAAAGCAAAGGCAAACTGAGGGGAACCAATGTTGGTGGAGACCAAGGTATGTTTAGCATTTAGAATATTAGCTATCCTAGACCTGGTCATTACCAACATGGAAGATCAATGCTCCACACCAGTGATCACCCCCTTGTTGGCCAGGTCTGACCATAAGCTAATCACCCTTATGTCCACATCCCACCCCCACCCCCCAGTAGGGAAACCTCCATAAAAAACTTCTACAAAACTAACTTCATGCTACTCAAGTCAGAAGTGGCAAGCTTCATGACACCCATGCAGACGGGAACTGAAAGTTCGACTGCTGAATCCTACACTAAGGCACTGTATGAGCACATCCACACATGCATGAATTGTGCCATTCCAAATAGAACCAAGATGCTATCTTCCAAAAAAAAGAAGCCAATCTGGTGGTCCCCTGCCATAAACAAACTATACAACAGAAGGAAGAAACTGTTGCAGAAAAGAGAAAAATCCCAGGATGCAAACTATTCACTTACCAGCCTCAGTAAGAAGCTGAGATCCCTCATAAAATCCTCCAAAGCTAGTTACGAAAATAAAATTGCCAAAGATTCCAAGGACAACCACAAGGCATTCTATAGTTATGTCAAGAATCTAAATGGCAATGCTCAGATATGTTCTGAGCTACAACAGAATGGCATTAAATATACTGGTCCCAAGGATATTGCCAATATCCTGGCAGATTGAATCAGTGTCAGCTTCACCCCCCTCTCACCCCCTAAAAGGCCTAGCTCAATACCGAAAGATTGCCAAATTCTGGTAATCACAGCCACACAGATAAAAAAATGCACTCTCCAAAGCTAGGAATACAGCATCCATGGGACCAGATGACATCCCGGGCTGTGTACTACATGAACTACAAAATGAACTGACACCTCACCTAAGTGTCATGTTTAATCATAGCCTCACCTCAAGCTTCATGCCCAATGAGTGGCACACAGCTACAGTTATCCCACTCCACAAGGGGGGATCCACCTTGGATCCCAGGAACTATCGTCCCATCAGTCTGATGAGGCTGATCTGCAAAGCCATGGAATGCATTACCATGGAACTCATAAACAAAGACATTGGCAACCTTCAAACACTGGACCCCACCCAGTTTGGTTTTGTAAAGGGCCGATCTTGTCTCCTCAACCTGATTGACTTCGAATCAGTATCCAGAGCCATGGATGAGGGCAAGGTGGTCTACACAGCCTATCTGGACCTCGTCATGGCCTTCAACACCATCCCCCACTCTGGAATAATAGATAAACTTACTAAGCTGGGTATTAATCCCTATGTCACTCGATGGGTTGCCAATTGGTTTACTGACAGAACCCACACTGTAAAAGTAGCCAACTCAAAATCCAGCTCCAGACAAGTGACAAGTGGAGTACCTCAGGGTTGAGTCCTGGGACCACTCTTGTTTGGCATCTACTTCTCTGAAGTACAGGCCAGCACTAAGGGACTTTGGCTAACAAAGCTTGCAGATGACTGCAAACTGGGAGCCATTACTGCATCCCCAAATGATGTGGATACTCTACAAAAGGGCTTTCAGAAACAGATGCTTGGTGCCAGAGTCATGGGCTCAAGTTCAATGCCAAGAAATGTATAGTTATCCCCTTTGGGAAAAACCATGTACCCATGAATTACCACATAAGTGGCAGTACACTAAACATTGAAAGTGTGATAAGGAACTTAGGGACACAAGTGGACAGTGGTCTCACCTTCGATAACCACATCACCACAACAGTCAGGAAATCCTTCTATGTGGCACACCTCATTATTAAGGGCTTTTCATCCAGAAAAGAGGAGGTCATTGTCCCACTTCACTCATCCCTCATTAGACCCATTATAGAGTACAACGCCCCATTTGGTATGTACCTTACAAGACATCTGCAACAACTGGAAAAGCCACAGAAATACCTCACTAAAAGAATCACAAGCCTAAAGCAGATGCCCTCTGCTGACCATCTAAAAAAACTCCAGCTATACTCTGTTGCATATCGCCTGCTCAGAGGCAATCTCTGCTTAACATACAAGGCCATGTCAAACCCAGAGCTGTTGGACATGCAACACTTAAAGAAATCCCAATTGCTCAGAGCCACATGCTCCAGGGATCTAAACCTCATCATCACAATGAACAAAACATGCTGGAGGGATAGGTTCCTGACCCAGAGACTCCCCATACTCTGAAAAAGTGAAGTTTAATTCCTCCTCTGATGACGTCTTCTGTAAAAAGATGAAAGTGCTTAATCTGTTGGTTTAATATCAGAACTATTTGTATTGTTTTTATTGCTTGCCTTACCCTGGTGTCTACTTGCTGGAGGAATTAAACTTCACTTTTTATTCATGTGAGCTGGTGTTTATGCTGACACTATCATGCAGTCAATTGTTGAGGAGGGATGGCCTTTATAGGAGCTCTGTGTGACTGGTTTGTGCTTTTAATGCTATGTTACATCATGCCAGCAACTACATACATTTTCCCCATAATGGTTTACCTTTAAAATGTCACTACACATGTGTGCGACTCTTAATAAACCCGACTCATAATGTCAGAAACTGCACCGTTAAATCCTTAAAATACTGAATCCACTACCCAAAGAATGTCAGCTTTCTTTGAAACACAGATTTCTCCTAAAACCATTATGCAGGGGGCAAGCCCCCCTGCACCCCCCAACCCCCTCCTAATTTTATATACTAACTCTGAGATTGCACTACAGTGAGGGAAGGGGTACATGTCCTGATCCTCACTGTAGTGTGATCTCCACTAAGAATGCCGAATTTACATGAGCAAACACACACTGGCATTCGCTCTTTAGTGAGTTCAGTAATTTCTGGTACGTTAATACAAACTTTTGCAAACATCCTTTCGCACATCTGACCATCACAGATATGCACTTCAATATTTTAAAGGTAAACTGCTACAAATATGCAGGATTTCTACCCTGTATACCCTGAAGCACACTTTCCTGAAGTCTTGGGTACCATATACGCAATCAAATTGAGATCAAAACACAGCCCAGGTTACAGGGTAGGGTGTACATAAACAGAAAGAACTTTCACTCTGTTAACTGCCAGGTTGTGTGTAACAGTAACGGAATCATCCTGAATGTGTCTGCTGGCAACCCTGCCAGTTGCCATGATTCCCATATATGGCACAACTCTCATTTCTACCAGAGGTTATCTAGGGGGGGATATCCACAAGGTCATTTATTGGGTGATGCGGGGTATGCACTCAAACCATGACTGATGACACCCATCAGAAATGCACACACATCTACTGACGAATGCTATAATGAGTCACACGCACAAACATGAAATATTATAGAGCATGTGTTTGGGCTGCTGAAGTCATGGTTCTGATACTTAGATACATCGGGGGGAGGGGGGTCCTGCAGTATGATCCCAGTACTTGTGCTAAAAGTTTCATTGTTAGTGCTATCCTTCACAATATTATCCTGAGAAACAGCTTCAACAGGAACACCAAGGGGAAGGGACACATATCCCACAACCACTGGCAAGGTCATCTCAGCCAAACATAGGTGAGGACTCAGAGGGGGAATGACCAGCCGCTGTGTAGGTAAACACAGGCATGTACAGTGTGCCCTCACCCTGGCCAAGAGGCAATGGAGAGCACACATGCTGACCACATAAGGGGTACAACTTACATCCTATGCACATATATACAGTAAACCTGATGCAAGGCAATACTCACAACCTTTACTTACCCATGTAATGGGTGTGTACTGCTGGCATCACACAGAATCAACCCCAAATTAAAGCATTTGTAACTGCAGGACTAGCAAAGTTAAGTGTTGAACCTGGAACAGGAAAATAAATGGGTAAGAGAACAAATGAATGGCAGATCCTTGCATACTGTTACTTGCTAATGTACCTAAATGGGGGGTATGTGTGTTTTACAGCAATTACATCAACATGTGATAGGACTCACTTATGTTAATAGATGTCTGCTCTTTGCCAACTAATAGGCCTCATGCAATAAAGATACGGTTAATAGAAAAACCTGTAAGAAAGCATTTCAGTTTTCAAAAGAACATCACAAAATTGTATATACTAAGCACTCAGTCAGCTATGCACCCTGTGCATCAGAAAAAAACATATGTATCCCTGAATTCAAAAGACAGAAACATGGAGATGGCAAAGTTATCATCATTTGCACAGGGTGTTGTTTGCGGGGTCAGGAGGCCAAGGATGATGCAAAAGGTAGTGAGTTTGTGTGAGTAATAAAGACAGGCAGGCAGATATTTAGATAATTATCACATGGCCACTGAGTCAGAATGACCTGCAAGCCTCATGAATGACCCAGGTACCTGTTTTGTGTGTGTGTGTGTGTGTGTGTGTGTGTGTGTGTGTGTGTGTGTGTGTGTGTGTGTGTGTGTGTGTGTGTGTGTGTGTGTGTGTGTCAGAATGGGCACTTGAGATGAAATGTGTGTTTGAGTGTTTGCAAGAAGATAGTCATGGTCTGTGCTAGCTCTATGTCCTAGCATGTTGGACAGGTCTGAGCTGTGTATGGTAGAGGTAACAGTTCATCATTGTTTCCCCCAACTGTGAGAACTGGCTCTGCCAGGAATTGCACTGGCATGTCCATGGTCAGTTGTGCTGGTGCTATCTGAATGTGACTGATGTTTGCTCATGAGTATGTCCAGTACCATGACTCCGTGGCCTTCCACATCTGGGTGAGCACACAACAACTACTGATGGAGCAGTGGAAGTATTTCCACTATGGGACCATGATCGGGCATGGCCACGTTGGCTAACAGCAGATGATGCTGCTGACCTATGTCGATATGGATGCTGTCCCCCTCCCAGCATGTTCCTTCTCAGACACTGCTCATTGCATTGTGACATTCATCTGATCCAATGAATCAGCCACACAGTCAGAAATATCAGCCTGTGCTACATCTACAATCCTAAGCATATCCTCAGAGGCCATATTGGAATGTGCCTGCACTTCTATGGTGGCTCTAAACATATTTTTAGTGGCGCATAATGACATACCAGGGGATTAGGTGGATGGTGGAATGCAGGCCGCTTTGAGCATCCTTATCAACCCTCCTGTGTGACACCTCAGCCACTCTTTGGCTATGGCCAGAGTCAACTGGCACTGCAGTCACAGTAACCACACTAACCTGATCAAGTGTCTCACCCTCCACCTGCCAGTATCGAGGACTCAGTGGAATATATATGCATAGGCATACTGACCATGTCTGATGGCGAAATGCCAACCTCCGTATCAGATTCAACCTCTGCACCCTCTGACTGTGCCTCTGTTTGGACACCATCATCATCAGAACCTACCAATACTCTGACATCAGGTTGTAAGAGTCCTATACTTCCACTGTTGGAATCACCTTTTATAATAAGCAACAAACACAAGAACAAAATTAATACTACACTAAATATTAAAACAATTTAAATGATAACGTTGGTCCCACTATCACAGATGGTACAGCAATTCAGATACTCATTACAGCCACCTCACACATACAGATAAATGCATAATATCTGACGAATGGTCATCAATAAGGAAAATAACATTTTTGGCTTACCATGTACAGATGACGCTGCACTTTGTAGGGAGCATGGTTCTGGAAGAAATGAAGTAAGGGAAGGACAGAAATTAACCATCACAATGGAAATAGCGTAGGGGGATAGGAAATACACAATTACCTATATGTCCAGTGAGAATAGTTTTAACTGAAAGTTGGCTGACAAGTCCACCCACAGCCCATGTGCAATGAGCAGCTGTGTCATGTAATTTTATTAACTTATCAATTGGTTCAGGAAAATAAATCCCCCAGGAAGTATAAGTCAAGTTATATATTTTACTCTACAAGCAAATCTAGGACTTGTCACATGTAAGCTTACCTGGAAGCAGCTCCTTTCCCAGATACAGCAACACCAAAATCAAGTACATGTTGGTGTGCAGTTTGCATGAGCTGTCTGGATATCTGACAGTGGACAGGAACTGTTCATTTGTTGTCAGTGGGGACTTGGTAGTAGGACCACCTCTGTAGCCAGCTGTTCATGGGCAGCTGCAGCTGCTCTGCTCCAGGCTGATGAAATCATATCAATGGCTCAATGATGCACTTCATCAAAAGTCCTGGTGGGACCCCCTACTCCCTTGACATCGTTCACTAACTGTTTTCAAATCTGCATTCTGGCAGCCATATCCAGACTTCCTCTTTTAAGCGTAAAGGAGCCATGGTGCCTTAACCCCTGGATTATCACTTCATTTTCAGAGTCACTGAAAGGGGTTTTACATGAATTTGTACTTTTGCGTGTCATAATCTTATGTGACATAAAACACAGAAGGATACAACACATAAATATCCACCTAACTAAAGTCTTGCTTACATATACATTTGTTAACATTAAGCACTGGAAAAAACACAGTTCAGTTATTAGAACTGAAGGTTATGTAGGTTGTCCCACCGCACTCTCACCCACAAACCAATGTTTGTCCAAACCAAGGAATACCATTTTAGTAATGCATTATATTTCCCACTGAGATATCAGGATGCCTACACATTTTCAAGACAAAAGCATTTGAAACACAATGGCAATTTAGACTGCCTTCTTTGCAGTGGGTGTGTCACTCAGGATACACTTACAAAGTGTAGAAGTAACTTTTGCAAGCTTTTAAATGAAACTAAACAGCACACATTTATCATTTGTATTCAATAGTAAACAAACTCTCCTGCCTGTGCTGATAAATATTTTTCACTGTCATGTACTTTTTATCATACAATTAAAGGAAAAAGATGCAGACTGCACTATAGAATGTATGTGTGAGATTACAGCACAGATAAGAGAAGAAAGAACACAATACAAAGAAACGGCAGAGCTGCATTTGTGCAAACATATTCATAAATGATTGTATGATCATTCATTGCATTAAATATGTAAGCCACATATGCACAACCAAATAAGAATGTACAAGTGTACAGCCAGTTAGTAATGTACAGGAAATGGGAGGTGCTTGTATGCACTTTCTTTTCCTGCTGCAAAGCTGTGTCTGTGGCAAGAAGAGAGAACACACTCCTACTGTGTTTTGTAATTTCATTAATATGATACTTGAAATCCAGAGCTGTGTAAAATTATCTGAGTTAAAATGGTATGTAAGTATTTATTTTAAATATTAATATTTGTGTGGTGTGTGGCTTATTTGTGTGGTGTGTGGTGTGTGGCTTAGCGTACACAGTGAAATGAGTCAGTATTTAAAATTTAATATCAACTTGGATGATGTGGACAGCATAAATTACAGCTGTGACTCAACTTTGCATATAACCCACCTTGTAAAGACGCTGAGGCACACAGGACATAAGATAGTTAGATCATGTTTCAAGTCCCACATTATTTTTTTAGCATAAATGATATTAAGAATTTAGAAAGAAAATATATTTTTGCCTTTACCTGTTTCGTCTGTATGTTGCTCATCTGTGTGCAAACACTCATTATGGCTGCACACAAAAAAGATACATTGTTACAAAAAAGATACATTATTACTCATTTCTCCTTCCTTCTCGCAAACACGCTAAAAGTTGATGCACGGTGGTCAGCACATGTACACAACACATGCAGATACATAATATCTGCAGACAACAAAAAATACATTATAACTTGATAAAATGAAACATTGTTACATGTTCCGTGGCAGTCAGCACTCATGCATAATACCTGCAGATACATAACACCTGCAGATAAAAAAATACATTATAACTTGATAAAATGAAACATTGTTACATGTTCCGTGGCAGTCAGCACTCATGCATAATACCTGCAGATACATAACACCTGCAGATAAAAAAATACATTGTAACTTGATTCAGTGAAACATTGTTACATTTTCCACTTTCCTGCTTGCAAACCAGAAAGCGGTGTTGCATGGCAGACAGCACTCTGGAAAGTAATGAGTGTAAAAAATACAACTTTTGCTTTCCCTGTGGCACCAGGTGTAAGTTCATAGCCACAATACAGGTGAGCTAGGGATCTAATCCAGCAAACTCCAAATGTTATTAATGCTGTTCCACTTAAATTTATATAAAAATTAATAGTATAAAGATAATTTTACCTAACAATAACTATGTATAACAGTTAATATCATATGAATTATAGGTATGACTGTGAGTATCCTGACAATTATGATTCTGTAATTATTTTTTTTTCTGCCCTGGGATGGACTTTATAATTTATTGATAGCAATCGACACAATTCACATAACACAAGTATAGCTGTAAAACAGAACGTAGACAGCCGCGGTGGTGCAGCAATTAGTGTTGTCTCCTCTCAGCAAGAGGTTCTCCCATTCGGTTCTTGGCTGCAGCGCCTTCTGTGTGGAGTCTGCATGTCCTCCCCACGGTCGGGTGGTGTTTAAAGACACGCAGGTTTGTGCATCCGTGAATGGGTGTGCCTTCTTTGAAGGTTGGGAGCCGGGCTGGCAACTTGGCACCGTACAAAATCTGGAGTTCCACTGTGGTGACCCCTAGCCGGAAGAGGTTAATTTTTTAGCTGTAAAACAGAATGTATTGTGCAGTCTGACTCAGAACTCAGAAATTTAATCTGAAAGTAATAAAAGTATATGCATTTCCAGTTTATTGTCCTGAAAATACATAAACCAGGACCTTGGCAGGTCACACACATACATGGTTACCTGAAGTGTAGCTATATAATTAATGACCATGTTTAACAAGCACTTTTTCTGTGACAATCAGAAAAAAAAACTTACGTGGAAGAATATGTATTCTCTGCTTTACATAGGTTTGAATCCCACATTGCACAAGTTACTTTTATCAGTGCGTAGGGCCCCACAAAATATGTCTCAAGTGATAAAATTCAAACACCCCATTCATGTCTTAAAAGTCAAGTCATTTAACAGGTAGAGCAGCCGACAAGCCATAAATTAATGTCAGCTGTCACGTTACCCTTTTTGTTTCATAAAATGCCTTCCTCTCTGTTTGGCATGTTGTTAACTTAATCTGTATTATTTTAAAAGTTTATATGCAATATATGCATACTGCAAGGATTATTTGTAACTTTTTTCAGTCTTATTTTAGATTTTTAAAAAGTACAGCTAACATAAAAGTAAAAATATATTATTGCACTAAATTATTGTATGTGACATAGAATGATTCTAATTATCTTTTTCCTTTTTACTTACCCTGCCCCTTGTCTGTCTTTTTTATTTTTATATATGTGATCACACTGTTCTGATGTCATCATTTTCTGACAACCAACAAAATGATTTTCAGCACAGAGAGGTAGGCCAACCACTATGGCTCAGCCTGCCAACCCTGCAATGGCTGCCGCACCAACACCTGACACATCTGGGCCCCAACCTGGCAGGACTGCCTCTGCAGCCCCTGCTCTACCTGGGCCCTCAACATCAGGTAGCATTACCCCTGCAGCTGTTGCAGTGGGTACCCTTCAGGAGTATTGGTGGAGGTGAAGATTATGTCACCTGTCTGGACCTGCCAGGCATGGTGTCTGAGGTCTTAGAAAGTAGCATTGGTGCATGCCTCAGCCATCTGGAGAAGTTGCTTGTGGGAATGCAGAGAAAATCCAAATATCAAGCAAACCAACAGGAAGCAAAGGAAGGAGATAGTAATGTCAGTTTTGAGAGTGAGGACTAGATTCTTACTGTCCTCAAACTTGACAGGCATGTGCCTCTGATGTCTCCTCCCTATCCCCAGTCATGGTGTCCCCCAATCTTTTGTGTCTCTCACCATCCCTGTGTCTGGCTTGGTTGCACTGTTTGTCTGCACCTGATTCCTCATCTACCCTAGTTACCTGACACTGACATTCCTACGTCCCTTCCCCAACCTTCCTCTCTTTTTGAAATAAAATAAAAAACTGGAAACCTGTACCACAAAAAAAAATCATCCCATACATAGCTCTCCACTTTGCACATGTGTCTTCTAGACACACTTGATTCGATCCATTTGGCTATACAACATGACTGAGTTCTTGTCGCCCATATGTGTTGTGGTGATGGTCCAAACTCATCAAATGTTATATACATGTTCATATTAGACTGTTGAAGAAGTGAATAGCTATGGTTATTTCCTAAAGCCCTCCTGCAAATTCCTATAGTTCTTCCCTGCTTGCCCCCATTTCACCACTTTCCTATCTAACCCATTTTCACACCTTTAATCTGGTTAAACTATAGAATGACACACCACAAACGTATGGTAGAAATGACTTTCACTTTTTGTCCTCTGCACTTGCATAGAGTTTGGCATCACACACCAATGCTGAGAGATGGTGAATGGCTCTTCATGTCCTATGGCATTGGCTGCGATAGTCCAGTTATCTCTGAGCAATGCTGTTTAAAATCGCTGCACTAAAAAATCAAGACAACTGGTTCAGACCCAAAAGTATTTTATTCTCTAGCTCCTTGGTACAAAACCTTCCAGGAGTTACAAAATTCAACAAAAAATGTGCTACCTTTTATACAAAAAAACACAAACTCAAGCAATCAATAATACAATCAAACAATTAAATAAAATACTCCCAATTAACTTCTCCATTCAGCCCCATAGGGACCAAAGTATCATTTTCAACAAATACTTGCTCTAAAATACAACCTTGAAGCATAAAAAATCACTGCCATGTGCATCTTTAAAATAACATGTCAAGATCGTGTCTTCCTTTTGATTTTGTCCCTGTTATGTTTCATTAACCTCACTTTAAAACTTACTTTTGTTTCACCAATGTAAAAGAAACCATACGGGCATCTTAAGGCATAAATAACCCCTATGCTGTTACATGAAAAACGTCCCCTTGGTACATATTTGATTTTATTCATATATTCAAAGGAACATATTATACATTTGCAAATAGAACTGTTGCATTTATAAGTGCCCATAGATGTTGGGCAAACACGTGTTACTTTTTGGTAAGACAAAATTTCCATGAACAAGCATGTCCTTTAAACTTCTTCCCCATTTGTATGACATCATAAGGTGCTTACTTGAAATTTTACTCAAATCCCCTTCCTTGCAGAGAAAATTCCAATAATATCTTACAGTACTACTAACTTCTTCACTTTGAATGTTATATGTGCTGACAAAATACATTTGTTCATTTTTGTTTTCGCCATTCTCTCTACCCCCCCCCCCCATTGACTCACAACCTGTCGCTAACATTATTTTTTGATTTTAACACAAAAAGTGTTTGGTTAGCTTCTTCTGTTGCTTTCCTACTATAACCTCTATTACACAACATAATGGAAGTTTTGTATATTTCTGCCAGCAAATTTGTCTCAGCATTACATATTCTAGATAATCTTAAAAATTCACCATACGGCAAAGATGATAGAACATGGGGGGGGGGGGTGACAACTAGTAACATACAGGTACTGGCTTCCATCTATGAAATTCCTATGTACCCCAGTACAAATTTTGCCATTATCCAAACCCTTGAGTGTCGGAGCTAGATAAGAGACCTGGGTTCAATATTGTAGCCCATCAAAAGACAAATTGAATGTATTTTGTTGTAAATCAGCAACAAACTGCAAAATGTCACTCTTGCCCCCTTCACATACAAAAATTAAATCATCTCTAAAACGAAAATAATATTTTACATAATTCTTAACAAAATTACATTTATACAAACATACTAATTCAAAATAAGCCATGAATAAGTTTGCATACATGGGGACAAATGCTACCCCCATGGCTGTTCCCTGCTTTTGCCTAAAAATGTCATTATAAGTAAAAAAATTATTACTTAAACAAAAATAAGTCAAATCAGCCAAATAATTTGTTAAGGGCTATCCCCCAAAAATACATTATAGCATGAAGTCCGTCCTCATGTTGGATTGACGTATATAAACTTTTAACATTCAACGTTATTCAATACATGTTTTTATTCCCCTTAACATGAGAAATCTTATCCAAAAAGTCAAAACTATCCTTAATATAGGATGGAATTTTCAAGACATACGGTAAAAAAATAATGGTGGCATGATGCCAGGGCACTTCTATGGTCTAGGCTTGTAAAGGCTCCAGGGCCATTGGCGTAGTACACACCTATGAACCTATGTAACAAAAGCCCATCTCCATGTAAGAAATATTTGCAAGCTGAAATAATGGGACGCCCTGGTGGATTATTCATGTCTATGTGCAGTTTAGGCAAACAGAAAAATGTAGCTGGAACACAACCTTCACTATTAAATATTTTACGTACTTCATCATCTGTAAAATCCCCGAGCCTCACACCTTTTTGTAACAGTTCTTGAAATGTAGCCATAGCTTGTTTAGAACTTTTAATGTCACTATTTTCATAAACATATTTATTCTGTAAATGCTCCAAACACATTTTGTGATACTAATGAAAATGCATTACTGCTATATTATTTCCCTTATCTGATGGGTTTATAATTAAATTCCTTCTATCTTGCAGTTATTTTAGAGCTTTCCACTCTCTTAATGTCAAATTATAACAAATATTATGCTTATTATACAGCAACTTATCACACATTTCATTCATGGCAAATTTCAACATTGAATTAAAATGTATAATTTTTTCATTAAAATAGGGGGGAATATATCTGCTCTTCATAGGCACAACAGAAGTGTCAATAGAACAATAAGCATTATTTTGTGCACATGTTCCATAGACATATTCAAATCTGAAAAACAAGAATGAAACATCTTTTACAGTAGTTTATCTTTAAAATCAGTTTGAATTCGTCAAGCTAAGGTCATGCTTACTCAGGTTAGTGGACATTTTTGAAAAGTTCAGTAAATCAAGGTTCGCAAGTCACATGGTATGCACTGCATACCTAACATTGGCCAAATCTTTTGACACAGTCCCTCACTCAGGCGTAGTAGAAAGGTTCAAAGGTGTGTACTAGGTTAACGGCCTTGGAGCCTATGTAAGCCTAGCCCAAAAAGATTTCCTGGCAACATGCTGCCCGACGACAGTTCCCAGTGCCCCTATCAAGCAAGGCCACTGAAGTGATCCCTGGGGTGAATTTTCTATTGCCCATCTACTCGTCAAGGTTTCTCTTGAAGAGGCCTAGTGAGGTGCTCTACTTGCATGAATGGGAAGTCAGTTCCAGAACATGGGCAGTCTCTGGGTTAGGAACCTGTCCCTCCAGCATGTTCTGTTTATTGTGGCAATGAGGCTGAGGTCCTTGGAGCATGTGGCACAGAGGGATTGGGATTTCTTTAGATGCAGCATATCTAACAGCTCTGGGTCAGACATGGCTTTGTAGGTCAGGCAGAGATGTAAGTAGGCGATATGAGACAGAGTATAGCTGGAGTTTTTTAAGTCTCTCCATAAAGGGCATGTGTTTAAGGCCTAGGATTCTCTTAGTGAAGTATTTTTGTGGCCTTTCCAGTTGTTGTAGGTGTCTTGTGAGGTACATACCAAAAAGGGGCATTGTACTCTATAATGGGTTTAATGAGTGATGAGTAGAGGGGAACAATGACCTCTTTTTTTTCTGGATAAGAAACCTTTTGTGATGAGGTGTGCTACATAGAAGGATTTCCTGACTACTGTGGCAATGTGATTATCAAAGGAGAGACTACTCTCCACCTATGTCCCAAGGTCTCTTATCACACTTTCGGTGTTAAGTATACTACCGCCTATGTTGTAGTTCATGGGTGCAGAGTTTTTACCAAAGTGGATGACAATGCACTTTTGGCATTGAGCTTGAGGCCATGGCTTTGACACCAGGCATCTGTCTCAGTGAGGCCCTTTTGTAGGATGTCCACATCATTAGGAGTTTTGATTATGGCTCCTAGTTTACAGTCATCTGCGAACTTCATTAGCCAAAGACCTTCTGTGTTAGCCTGTACTTCAGAGAAGTAGATACCAAACAGGAGAGGACCTAGGACTGAACCCTGTGGTACTCCACTTGTCACTGGTCTGAAGTTGGATTTGGAGTCTGCTACTTTCACAGTGGGTTCTGTCAGTGAGCCAGTTGGCAACCCATCTTGTGACATAGGGATTTATACCTAGTTTAGTGAGTTTATCTATAATTCCAGAGTGAGGGATGGTATCGAAAGCCTTGGCAAGATCTAGATAGGCTGAGTGAACCACCTTACCCTCGTCTACGGCTTTGGTGACTGCTTCAAAGAAGTCTATCCAGTTTAGGAGGCATGATCTGCCATTTACAAACCCAAACTGGGTGGGTCCAGAGTTTGGAGATTACCAATGTCTTTTTGTTTATAAGTGCCATGATGATACATTCCATGGCCTTGCAGACCAGGCTCGTCAGGCTAATGGGGCAGTAGTTCCCGGGGTCCATGGTGGCTCCCCCCTTGTGGAGTGGGATAACCGTCGCTGTGCACCATTCAGCAGGCAGAAAGCCTGAGGTGAGGCTATGATTGAACATGGTACTTAGGTGGGGTGCCACTTCATTCTGTAGAACGCAGCCTGGGATGTTGTCTGGTCCCATGGATGCTGTGTTCTTGGCTTTGGAGAGTGTGGGTTTTATCTGTGCAGTCATGATTACAGGAACTTTGCATTCTTCAAGCATAGAAATGGGCTCTTTAGGGGTGAGAGGGGGGTAAAGTTAGCACTGAACCTATCTGCCAGGATGTTGGCAATATCAGTTGGGTCTGTATATTTAGTGCCATTGTGCTGTAACTCAAAGCAGATCTGAGTGTTGCCATTAATATTCTTGACATAGCTATAGAATGCTTTGTGGTTGTCTTTAGAATCAGTGGCAATTTTGTTTTCATAACTAGCTTTGGAGGATTTCATCAGGGATCGCAGCTTCTTACTGAGGCTGACCAGGAGCTTCTCCACTCATGGGATTTTACTCTCTTTTGCAACAGTTTCTTCCTTCTGTTGTACAGTTTGTTTATGGCAGGGGACCACCAGATTGGCTTCCTTTTTTTGGAGGATAGCGTCTTGGCTCTGTTTGGGATAGCACAATCCATGCACTGGTGTAAGTGCTTATAAAGTGCAATTGTGTAAGATTCAGTAGTTGTAACTGTATTGTCCATCTTCATGGGTGTCATGAAGTTCACCACTTCTGTCTTAAGAAGCATGAAGTTGGCTTTGGAGACATTTTTTACCATGGTTTCATTTATGGGGGGTGGGGGCAGGATGTGGATATCTAGGGTAATTAGCTTATGGTCGGATCGGACCAATGAGGCTTTGACTACAGGTGTGGAACACCAGTCACTCATGTTGGTAATGACCGGATCTAGGATATTGTTGCCCCTGGTGGGGGTGTGGATAAGTTGAGCCAGGGCATTGAAGCTTATGAAGTCCAGAAATCATTGAGTGAAGGAGTCGGTACGAGTAGTTTTCCCAGGTAATGGTAGGGTAGTTGAAATCGCCCATTATTAAGGTATTTGGTTGAACCCTAATATTTTCCAGTACATCAAGAAAAGAGGAGTGGGAATCCTGGGGCATGGTGGGGGATCTGTAGCAAGCTACAATTTAGATTGCAGTTTTGCCCAGAGTTAGTTGCACTTGGATAACCTTGGCTGCATTATGCTGAGCAACTTGCCTGTAGGTGTGGATATCCTTAATGAATATGGACACGCCTCCGCCTTTGGTGTTCCGGACCAGGTTACATGGACGAAAGGTGTAGTATGAGTTATAGCCTGGTAGTGCAGGGGTGCTCTCTGGAGCCTTGAACCAGGTCTCAGTCACTGCACAGATATCGATGTTCTCCATTTTAAGAAGTGCCTTAAGTGAGTGCATTTTGAGATTTAGACTTCTAGCATTGAGTAGCATCACCCTCAGTTTTTGCTTGCCTGTTCCTGTTATGGTGGTGAATTTGTCATTTGAACCTTGCCTAAAAAAGGCACTATAGGGGCAGCAAGAACCTTAGCTGGTATCCAGAATCCCAGGGGTGACAGGTGCAGGCCATCTCTGGCAAAGCACTGTGGTCTGTCGACCATGTTATCCCAGCAGACAGATACTGGATCCCTTTAGAATGACACCAGAAGCTTAGCCAATTGTTGAAGTCAGTCATTTTGTCCATGTACTGTGGCATCATTCTGGGTGATGGCAGAATGCTACTCAGGGCTAGGATCATACCTGCCTGGGCTACAAGATTGGAGAGCTCTTCCATGTGTCTTTTCATGTAGTCCAGGGAGGTATGTCTCAGGTTGTTCACACCAACATGGACAATGACAGAGTCATATTTGTAATTGTTGTGGAGTGACCTGAGTGCGTGGGTTATGTGGCGGATCCTGGCACTAGACAGGCAGCTGACAGTAACCTTCTCCTTGTTTAGCCTGGTGAGTGGGACATCAGTGTGCCTGACTATAGAGTCACCTATGACTAGTGTGTTGGGTACGTTGTTTTGCCTTATTGGCTGTGGTTGAGTGGCACACTGAGTCTGCGGGCTATGTGTCGTTTGGCTTGTGTTGGGGGATGGAGGTTGCTTGCATTTCTGCTTTGGAGGTCTTTGTTGCTTGAGCAGATTATTACTGAGAGCCCCCGCGAATGTTTTTGTGTTTCTATGTGTGGATTTTGGTGGTGTAGATTTAGTGAGACTATGTGATGAGTGTGGTGTGGTGCAAGTGTTTACCTTCTCCTCTTGACTGTCAAGTTCAGTCTTGGTTGGAAAGAGCCTTACCTCCAGTTTGGCTAGATAAGTGCATCTCTTACAGGTTGTAGTGTTGGGTGGTAGGAGGAGAGGGTTGTCTGTGTACATGAGACAATTTTTACACTGCCCCAAGATGCCCAGATTCATCAGATAGATAGGAGAGAACACTGGGAACTGACCCTTGGACATGCCTGAATAAAAAAAATATATTCCTCTAGATAAGTGAGGAAAGTGAGTACAAGAGCTGTTTTTCTCTAAGTAAGTGGGGAAAGTAAGTACCAAAACTGTTTTCCTCTAGGTAATGAGGAAGGTTGAGTGCTGTAGTAATCAGTAAGTTATTTAGTGCTTACAACAAGTTGTGAACAAGTGCGGATCACGAATAAGCAAATTCAAGTGCTAAAACTAAGAATCTGTATCTGGACTAAACTAGTTACAGGAAAGGGGGGAAACAAGTGCAAATGTGGGCTTTTAAATCAGAAAGTTGAGAGAGATGGAAAAACTGCCCAAAAGGCCAATAACTACAATTTCTGGGCCAGAACCACTCCTTATGTGGTAGATAGGTTACATAGTGCTTACCACTCCCACTGATAAGCTAGAAGGCTTCCCTCCAACACAGTAAGATTGGGGGGACTCAGAAGCTTACAAAGAGTCCTGGATACAGCAAATCTGAATTTGGACTACACTAGTTACAGGAAAGGTAGGAAACAGGCTTAGATTTATTTGTTTTAATATATACAGAAAAGTAGCTAAAACAGCAGTAAAAACAATTCAAATGCAGTGCAAGCTAGCACACTTGAGTATGTAGCAATGTTAGACCAAACAGTTTAAAAAATGCAATTACATTAAAAATGACTAAAAACAAGTGCAGAATGTGTCTATTAGGTAGAATGAGGTAAAGAGATGGGACTGGGGGGAGTGTCCCAGATCAAATCTATAGTGGGGGCGGGCACCTGCAAAAGCCTCCAAATTTAACAAGACAGGAATAGGGAGGGTGGGTAAGAGAAACAACACCATCAGCAGAGATCTGAAAAACTATACAGTGAAGCAAAAATAATTGCACAACTCTGAAGTCAGCCAGCAATGATATAAAATTAGTCAAGCAACAATTAACAGTACGTAAGTCTGAAGTGCCAGAAAAATATACTTAGCTCTGTATATCTCCAGATAGTTTGAAGAGCACTCTGTCAGTACACAGGAAGGCTCCAGCAATTATATATTTTTTGCTGAGGCTAACAAGGGAGTTTTTCCAGTCTTGGGACTTTACCTTTTTCTTCAATAGTTTCTTCCTTTTTTTATTGCTAAATAAACTGGGAATAAACTCATATATCACCTGCTGAATTGCCACCTGGCTCACAGGATGCAAGAGATCAAAGGAGGGAAGCGACCTCCACAAAGAGAGTGGTCAACAGTGGAGGCCCCAGGGTTCAGTGCTGGGAAGTCTCCTATTCAGCATCTATTTATCTGAAGTAAAAGCCAATACCAAAGGGCTCTGGCTGACTAAGTTTGCAGATGACTGCAAGTTAGGAGAAGTCACTGAATCTCCAAATAACTTAGCCATCCTGCAGGAAGATTTGTCCCAAATGAATAACTAATGCCAAAACCAGGGACTGAAAATAAATGGCAAAAATGCATTATTGTATGTCATTTTCCCCAAGGAAATACCAAATTGACAGTATGCCCAGAAGAGTTTATCCAGTTGTTCAGGATTTGGGAATTTATATAGACAGTGACCTAACTTTTGACCGCATGTGCCTCTTGTAAGAAAGTCCTTCTATGTGGCACATCTTAAAACAAAGGGATTGTGTCTAGATCTAGGAATGTCATTGCCCCTACTCGACACTCATTAGGCCAGTCATTGAGTATAATGACCCCTTTGGCATGTATCTGTCCAGACACATGCACCAACTGAAATGCCCACAGAGATAACTTACTAAAATGATGCAGGGCCTAAACAAATTATACTCTGTATCCTCCAGACTGCTAAGTGGTGACCTGTATCTGCCATACAAGTCTTCCTGTGACCTACTACTGCTGGGGAGGGGGCTGGACTAATCAAATTAAAGTCTGTATCCCCCAGACTGCTAAGAGATGAGGTGTGTCTGTCATACAAGGCATCCTGAGACTCAGTACTGATTATACTACTGCAGGTCATCAAGTTAAATGTCGTCACAGATACTCCGTCTGGGAATCTAAACCTCTCTTTTGCAATATCAGCAGAATTGTTTGGAAGGACAGGTATATCGTGCAGAGAATACCACTGCTTTGGACTGTCCAGCCACATAAAACAAACCTCATCCTTGTCTATATTCAGATCCAACTTGGATCTATGGATAGGTAAGAGAAAATTTACTCCAGGTCTGACCACTGTACTATTTATGGACAGAGATAGCCCCAAATGCTTTTTTTTTCCTATGCATGGGTTCCCTCAAATTATCAATGGTATGATCCTATTTATTCTCACTAGGGTGATATATAAGTATTGACCATGGACTGGCTAATGCCAGTCTAACACCAAATTGGATATGATAATTTAAAAACTGTATTACAAAATCTGGTTGTATATCAAATGTTCTGCAAGGGCAGATAGCCTAGTACTTGCATATGATCTATATATATATATATATATATATATATATATATATAACATGTATATATATATATATATATATATATATATATATATATATATATATATATATATGACCTGTATATATATATATATATATATATATATATATATATATATATATATATATATGTCATATCTATATATGTGTGTATATATTTCTGTATAATAATTCCTTTTGCTTTTGTGCAGACAGTAGTATTTTTAATAGGTTAAAGCTTCAGAAAATGTATTTTAAAGTAAAACATATTACTAAACTTTGAGACTGAAATGGCCACTACGTGCTTGTCTCTGTTTCCTCATTTCTTCATCTCTTTCTTCCCTGTCTGTTGACACATCACAAAAAAGCCATCCTGCTGTTAGGAAGTGTAACTGTTACTTTTTCCCTCATCCTCCTACCTGCAGCTCCATTACTGGGATCCATCTTCCTGCCTGCAAACTTTCTCTCTCAGTGCTGTGCACAGTGTGTGGGTGCTGCAATGGATTACTAATAACGTCCTCTGTTTTCATTCTGTTTCTTGTCTCCTGTAAACACTGGATGTCCATCCTCCACCTTAGCATCATGTCATCCTTTCCAAGCTGTGTCCTGTCAGTGAACCTACACAGAGTAGTAATTCACAGTTAATGTTTGGCAGGTTCATAGATTATGCATCCAGTTGTTGCTCAACACAGCTACTAAAGTTAACCCAGGATGGGTAACTATAAACCGCCCGGCCAGTAGCTTATTGACCTATGGCTGATGAGTTTTATGGCATGCACATAGCCAATAGGGAGCACATACACGTTTTGTTGCATGCATTCAAACCTTAACATAGTCTATGCTTTGGTAGTGGATGAAAAATAACAGCAGTAAGCAGTGTAATTCTTATTTAGCACCTACCTTTTTTTCCACAAAAGAAACAAGGAAGCCTGGTGACATCATAAAAAGAAGAAATTTCCTGAAAATATATACGGAGGGAGAAGACGTTGGAAATGTGCAGAGAAAATGATCAAGGGTCATATCATTTCTCCCTAAACAGTTCTTGGCCAGTTGTCACTAGTGATTACAGATGCTGATGCTGAGTTGTTGCACATGAATTCATGGACCTACAGTGGTATTGCAGAAGAAAAGTGTTTCCTGGGGTTGCGTCATACATTGTTAGTTGTGCATTACAGGTGAGCAGTATGTCTGAATACACAGCAGTGGCTTTACTTCTTCTAACATGTTCCGGATAAGGTGTGTATGTCTATGTATCCATTGTCTGGAAGAATTTTGCATTAAGTGACCATACTTGGCATTTTACATTGTGCTATATATATAAACTGTACTTGTAAGCCACAGACATACTGTTATGTGGCCTGATGCAGATGTAAGGGGAGTTATGATACTGCACTTTAGTATATTTCTTGTTGTGTAAAACTGTCACAGTATGGTTTGAACAATAGTCAGTGTCACCCAAAATGCCTGCCATCCATTTGGTGATGTGTCTTATTTTACGTGACATTCATAAACAGTCTGGTACACCTGTAAGGAGACTGGTATTTTGTAGTTAGATGGTCTAGTAGAATATTGACTGCACAAATATGGCTGCCCATTTGATTTTAGCTACTTATGTAATTGCCTGGTGACACAAGAACTACGTAATTTTTAGTGTGTTTTTTTTTTTTTATTTATTTGGTTTACAAAATGGTTTCCTTAATGATTCTGCTTGCACCTCATCTGATGCTATTGTTAAAATTCATGTGAATATCCTAGGCCACTGTCTGTGACAGTGTGACTTAGGGTTCCCATGCATATGCATCATACCTCCTTCAGCTTCTGCTGCTGAACAGTCAATTGAAGTTATTCACTGAGGAGTCATGATGTCTGCATAATGAATTCATCCCCTCAGCATGATACCTGTTGGCTCAGCTTGTCCCTTCTGTTACTGAAAGCCAGACTTTTTGTTATTCATCAGGCTTCACAAGTTATGCACTTGTAGGTGCTAATATAGCTGAAATGTGTGTTATCTACGTAATTACTCTGGATTCTAAGTTTATAGGTTCATAGGTTGATACTAGGCTATCTGCCCTAGGTAGGTCACAGAAGATAGCCCTTTTGAGGTTAGTTTACTCTGCCTCTGTCTAGTAAGGACACTGAAGAGATCCCAGGGGTAAACCTATGATTTAGAGAATCTCTTATTATCTTTGTTATGCTTTTTTGTGGCCACGGGCTGTTAGTACATTTCCTGGCTTGAATATACTTTGATGTTTTAGCTCAGCTATTTAAAACCCAAAGTTTGCCTTTTGCACCCTTTTTTCACGAAGACCTAGCCCATCGCTGTGATACATATGAGTTGGTGCTTGTGTATAATTCTACGGTGTTCTCAGCTCATTTGCTCTGTTGATGTTGTAAGAACTACATTCATATAATTGTAACAGTCGTGATTACACATAAAATGACTGTTTTGTAAAACATACTGTTAGAGTTAGTCTGGTTTATCAAGCTTCTGGTTAAGGTGTTTGCCTTCTTGGGGAAATATGTTACTGTCTGTATATTGATGAACAGAAAAGCATGTTGTGGCAGCATTTTTGAGTTAGCAAGAAGAGTATGCACACACTTTGGAACAGTGACAGTAGGCAGCGCATAGTATGAAGTAAAGGCTATATTTAGTTGCTTGAAAAACATCATACCAGCAATGCACATGTGCACACAAAAGCAGTAGTAACTATAAGTACAAGGACACATCAGTGACATACCTAAGGGATAAAAATGCAAAATCCTGGAAATCTCTGTAAGGCAAATATGAATATTTATTATGATTAAAGTATGATTTTGTAGCCATAGCTAAATCTGTCAGTGGCCGAGATTAATTATTATCTATGTATGTCAAAGGCATGTTTAGGCACCATTCATACCATGGCTTACTGTGAAAGTGCTATTCAGATGATAGCAGTAAGGAGAGAGGTGAGGAAACAGTTTTACAGGCACACTAGGCTGTCTGTAAGCAGCTCTGTTTGATGTGTATTGTCATTCGAATTAGCTGAACATAGCAAGGCAGGAAATGTGATTCTTGCTAGCCCAGCTAAGGGCACTGTATTGTCAGAAACAGTGGACTCACAGAATGACATGGGGAAGATTTATATTTAGAAGACAACAAACTCACAACAGGATGTCTGCCCCCAGGAGGTCAGTCAGGGTTACAAACTGGGAATGCCTTCTGTGTCCAGTCACACACCTGTTGAATCTGTGCATGTCCCACAGACCTCCTTAACAGTAATCGCTAAGTGTGTTAGAACTGTCTTTACTTCTACAATTTGCTGTGGTTATTTAGCGTTTGGTTTCTAACAAATTCCCAGTATCCTGGGCTCCCTAATGTTTGGTGATAGCAATATAACAACTGCATGTATAGTACTAGTATCAGCCACAGGGCTGTATTGTGGGGAAATAGTTTGCAGACGACTGCAAACTGGGCCATAGTGGAAAGTGCATCGGACACGGATATCCTTCAGAAGGGACTCACGGAAACAGATAGCAGGTGCCAGAGCCATGGCCTGAAGTTAAACGCCAAAAAATGTATAGTCATACCCTTTTGGGAAAAACAAGGTAACCCCAAGCTACCATATAGGTGGCAATCCACTAAGCACAGAAGAGGTTATCAGGGACCTGGGGACCCAGGTTGACAGTGGCCTTTCTTTTGACACTCACATTGCTAAAGTGGTTAGAAAGACCTTCTACATTGCCCACCTGTTCATGAAGGAATTCACATCCAGATCTAGTGAGGTCATTGTTCCGTACTCTTCACTTATCAGACCAATGATCGAGTACAATGCCCCATTCGGGATGTATCTCACCCGACATCTGCAGCAATTGGAGAGACCCCAAAAGTTCCTCACCAAAAGGATAAAGGGACTCCAAAATCTGTCATATGCTGCCAGATTGAAGAAACTCCAGCTCTATTCAGTCGCATACCGTCTGCTCAGAGGTGACATGTGCCTGACATACAAGGCCATGTCCAACCCGGAATTAATGGACATGCTCCACCTCAAAAAATCCAAATCCACCAAAACCACTAGAGCAAGCGACTTAAACCTTAGCACGGATATAAATAGGACGTGCTGGAGGGATAGATTTATCACTCAGAGACTCCTATGCTGTGGAATAAAATCCGGTCCATGTGAGGCAGAGCACCTCGCTGACTCTGCACAACAGAAATCTAGACCTGTGGATGGGAGATCGTAGGTTTACCCCGGGAATCATCTCTGTGTCACTGCTGGACAGAGGCACAACAACTAATGGGCACAGTATTTTTTCATATAAGGGGTGGCGTAAGCCACAAAAATTTGGGCTAGGCTTATAAATGCCTTAGGGCAGATAGCCTAGTATAAACCTATGAACCTATGAACCTATGAACCTATGAACTGAGGAGTCATGATGTCTGCATAATGAATTCATCCCCTCAGCATGATACCTGTTAGCTCAGCTTGTCCCTTCTGTTACTGAAAGCCAGACTTTTTGTTATTCATCAGGCTTCACAAGTTATGCACTTGTAGGTGGTAATATAGCTGAAATGTGTGTTATCTACTAACTACTCTGGATTCTAAGTTTATAGGTTCATAGGTTCATAGGTTGATACTAGGCTATCTGCCCTAGGGCATTTATAAGCCTAGCCAGAGTGTGTTTGGCTTTCGCCACCCTTTTAGATTAGTTGACTGTGCCTCTGTATAGTAGGTCACAGAAGATAGCCCTTTTGAGGTTAGTTTACTCTGCCTCTGTCTAGTAGGGACACAGAAGAGATCCCAGGGGTAAACCTATGATTTAGAGAATCTCTTATTATCTTTGTTATGCTTTTTTGTGGCCACGGGCTGTTAGTACATTTCCTGGCTTGAATATACTTTGATGTTTTAGCCCAGCTATTTAAAACCCAAAGTTTGCCTTTTGCACCCTTTTTTCATGAAGACCTAGCCCATCGCTGTGATACATATGAGTTGGTGTTTGTGTATAATTCTACGGTGTTCTCAGCTCATTTGCTCTGTTGATGTTCCTGCGCAAAAGGGCCTCTTGTGCTTGATCCCTACTGTAAGAACTACATTCATATAATTGTAACAGTCGTGATTACACATAAAATGACTGTTTTGTAAAACATACTGTTAGAGTTAGTCTGGTTTATCTAGCTTTTGGTTAAGGTGTTTGCCTTCTTGGGGAAATATGTTACTGTGTGTATATTGATGAACAGAAAAGCATGTTGTGGCAGCCTGCAAAAAAAAAAAAACAAAACATTTTTTTGAGTTAGCAAGAACAGTATGCACACACTTTGGAACAGTGAGAGTAGGCAGCGCATAGTATGAAGTAAAGGCTATATTTAGTTGCTTGAAAAACATCATACCAGCAATGCACATGTGCACACAAAAGCAGTAGTAACTACAAGTACAAGGGACACATCAGTGACATACCTAAGGGATAAAAATGCAAATTCCTTGAAATCTCTGTAAGGCAAATATGAATATTCATTATGATTAAAGTATGATTTTGTAGTCATAGCTAAATCTGTCAGTGGCCGAGATTAATTATTATCTATGTATGTCAAAGGCATGTTTAGACACCATTCATACCATGACTTACTGTGAAAGTGCTATTCAGATGATAGCAGTAAGGAGAGAGGTGAGGAAACAGTTTCACAGGCACACTAGGCTGTCTGTAAGCAGCTCTGTTTGATGTGTATTGTCATTCGAATTAGCTGAACATAGCAAGGCAGGAAATGTGATTCTTGCTAGCTGAGGGTTGGAATATGTGAGTTGTAACTTAGAAAGAACTGAAACAGATCCAAAGTTGAATGTCTTTAAAAAAAAGTCTGTTATCTCAGCAATGAGCTGGCAGTTCTGGAAGCTTTTTCCAGAGAATGTGTAACACATCAGCAGCTAACACATTTGTAAAAGACAATGTGTGACAGTAAATAATACTTTTACTAAGGACTGTCAAAATTAGCTGATGTTCTCTCTTCTTCTTCCATTCTAAGTGAATGGTACTCTTATGTGACAGCCCAGCTAAGGGCACTGTATTCTCAGAAACAGTGGACTCACAGTATATCATGGGGAAGATTTTTGTTTAGAAGACAACAAACTCTCATCAGGATGTCTGCCCCAGGAGGTCAGTCAGGGTTACAAACTGAATAAAATTACTAGTTGCTACTTCTATGTAGTACATACAGGTTTGTGATGAGCCAAACTTAAGGAAAAGTTAAAAAATATATATTTTTAAAATGTTTTCCCGTAGTTGTCCTTTAAGAATGCCTTCTGTGTCCAGTCACACACCTGTTGAATCTGTGCATGCGTCCTCGCACAGACCTCTTATTTTATCTTTCTGTGCATGGAATTTAAATACAAAACAGTGAAAGAAACCTCTCTGTGTGGAAGATTTTCAGTCCATATATCTCTAGTTATTCACTGTATATTAATCAGATCAGACAATAGTAACAGAAGTAGCGAACTTAAACTCGTCTTAAGTAAAAAAAAACAAAATAATAATAAAAAATATAAAATTGTACAGAATTACTAAGTATTCAAAAGTAATCCAAGCAAGGCAGGCAGTCTGTTTCCAGTTGAAAATCCTTTATTACGTACGCAGACAAGAGATCCAAGTAAAACAAAAATAGAGTAATACTTTCCTCTCAAGCTTTATATATATATATATATAAATATATATATATATATATATATATATATATATATATATATATATATATATATATATATACTTTTTATCAGGCATGGGAGTGGTTTATTATGCTGTAAAACCTCCCTTCCCCCCATCAGTGTAACATTCAAGCTGGTTCTGCTCTACTTAGTGGCTGTCATAATAATATAACCCTTATGTACTTTAAATAAAATTTATAATCATGTGGTACCTCTTATTTAACCAGATTATTAAATAGATAAGTCTGTGATTTTATCCAAGACAATATACTACATGGCTGGAAAAATATCAACCTTAGTCCATTTGGCAATCAAAAAATATATATAAATATATACATATACACTTTGCATGTGAAAAATCAATTGTAAAAATCATATTCTGTTTTCATAACCTATTGTTAATGATCGCTTTCGTCCTTCTAGACTTCTTCAGGTCTGTGTACAAGAACCCTAAAAACTATCTATAAAAATATTATTGTATAATTAGTTAGTATTGTTATTGCACATCATTTTGAATAAAGTGGAAAAAAAGAGAACCAGAAAAAGAAAAAAAAAATAAAAGAAAAATGTATTATGATGGGAATAAAATGTACAGTTAAATTATAACTGATTTAAAATGGTATTTAAAACCAACTGGAAGAATAAAATAAAATACAATTAGTCATGTAAACAATGTGGCAATTTTCTAAGTTCCAGTGCACTTTTAATTGAACAGTAACAGTTTAGTCCAGGCTTCCTAAAAGAGTTCAGCTTTAATTGCCACGAGTTCATGTTTCTCCAGAATATTCGGGCTGTCGCCTTCAAGATCACCCATGTCTATGCGATCCAGTATCTGGAACTTTAAACCTGTGTGTCTTTTATGAAGAGAAAGGTGTTTGGCTAGTGCATTATTTTTACATCCAGAGCGGATTTCTGACAGATGACATGAAATCCTACGCTTGAGTTTATTTACAGTCTTGCCCACATAGAATGCATCACATTCATTGCGCTGTGCCCTATAAATTGCTTTTGTAGTGTTACAGTCACCCCCTGCACTGGTTTTAATGATTTTCTTTAAATACGGCCAATAAAAATTATCACTTTGCTGTATAAATATACAAAATGTACAATTAGTTTCACATATTTTAGTGTTTCTCTCATATGGTCTAGGTTTAAATTCAACAAAACTTCTAATGTTCCCGGCCTTCCTATAAACAAATGATGGGGCTTCACCTAAGATGTTAATCAGAAAAGGGTTTCCTGTGACAATGGCCCAGTTTTCTTTAATAACATTTTTGATACTGTGATAATCAAAAGTGTATGTCAGGATGCAGCTATTTTTTCATTTGTTATTCTCTGTGGAATTTCTTAACATTATCCTACTGGGGAGGTTGAGTGAAGGTGCTTTAGTCCCTTTCAGTTCTATAATGCATACCAGGATGTTTTTTAACATCTGATTTTCACAGCCTCTCACTAGAAAATCATTCTCTAAGTTGTTCAGGTTTCTCAAAAATGGTTTCATCTTTGTGGTAGATGTACATCGTGTTTCACTGTTGCAGTCATTACACTTGGGTTATCCTACTGGCAGGCTACCCGCAGTCGGCCTGAATTCCAAAGTCCTGGTCCGGCGTCAGTTGCTGTCGCCTCTTCCCTGATGACAGTGCGCCAGGGGTATAAACGATGCAGCTGACGCCATTTTCTTCAGTCTTTCTTGCCACACGGTGCCCGAAGCAAAAGCAGTTCACAAGTGCCGGTCGACCGATTCCTGAGATTTTCGAAATTGAATTTCAGATCCGAAGTATTCTATAAAGCTAAGTACCCCATTTGGGAAACTTTTTTCTTGCTCCAGACTGATGTCAGAAAAGGTTAACAATTGTATTTCTTGTGGGAAGCAAATACTTCATAAGGATTTTCATTCTTACTGTATTCCTTGCCTAGGCCCTGACCACGACGTTGCTAGTTGTTGGTTTTGTGCTAGATTTAACCAATGCACTATTAAGCGTCGGTACGATTTTGCTTTTCATTACTTTGGCCGAAGGTTTAACTATATAATTCCGTCGGAACAGCTGACGTCCGGAGTTCATAAAAAGCGCAAGGAAAAAGAAAAGAACAGGCATCCAAGGTCCAAAACCGACGACAAAGCCTCTTCTAGGCCAGTCACCGGTTCGCCAGTTCTCAGTGAGGTGCTTTCGCAGCCCCTGACACCTGCTACCTCAGAGCCACAGGCCACCTCCAACTCCCACGTGGAGGCCTCTGGATACTCAAAGTATTGGGCCTTCAGAAACTAATCCCTCAGATGGGTCCGGAGCCACTGAGCAGGCATCGGCTTCTGAGGGTGTTTTCAGACCTACACAGCTTTATATCAAGCCAACTTCAGCATCCAAGACAAAGACTAAAACAGTTTTAAAGACAAGGAAACAAGTACAGCATTCTCCAGGACAGACTTCCATGCCTAAGAAACAGATGCTCAAAATGGCCGAAGACCTAATTACATTGATCAGGGGTTCCCATCCCCCTCCTGATAAGAGGTGTAGGCAAGATACTGAATATGATTCCTCTGATCAGGTTTCCATTTCCTCTGACTCTTCTTCAGAACAGGGATACTCTATTCCTCCCTATGAGGATTCTGATGCTGAAGAATCTACCCCTTCAGCTTCTGCTCCTGGGGATTACTCCTTTGGGCAAACCCTGCATACCATGAGGGAGCATTTCCACTGGGAGAGCCAAGATTACTCAAATTCTAAGAAAAGGCTCAGAGACTTTCTTTTACTACCTCAGCACAGACCTCTTGCTATTCCACCTGTTCTAGACATTGTAGATGATGTATTTTCAGAGTCACGCCTGTCTCCCGACTCTTTACCTCCTGCACCTGTTAAGCCAGACAGATACTACAGGGTTCCAGATTATCATAAATTTCTATATAAAAACCCTGCTGCTGACCCAGAAACTATTTCTCAGGGTCCCAAAGGGGTCAAGGCTGCTACTGCAAAAAACCCTGTCCCCTCAGATAGAGATTCTAGGGCACTGGACAGATGGGGGAAAAAAGTTTTCACTTCTGCTACCTTGGCTGTAAGGGCTTTAAATTGTCAGTTTCATATGCTTAAATATCAGCAATACTTAATGTCTCTGCTAAAACAGAAAATGTTGACAAATTCTGATTGTTATGAGAACAAGGAAATGCAGGATTTATTGCATGCAGCTGAACAAGTGGGAAAACATACTTTGCAATGTGGTTATGATTCACTGGAGACCTCTTGCAGGGCCGCTGTAACAGGTTCTGTCATTAGAAGGCATGCTTGGTTAAAGGAACAGAATCTACCTGATCATGTTAAAGCAAAATTATTGGATGGTCCATTACAGCATGATACTTTGGTGTTAAGGCAGAAGAGGTGTTGAAGAAAATGGAGGATAAAGCTAAATCTATGCAGACAGTAAAGGATTTTTTACAGGTACAGCCACCCAGATTTAGCAGGAGCTGGCCTTCTAAGAATTGGTCCTTTCCTGTGTCAGACAGGCCACAAAGAGGCAGATACAGATGCCCTAGAGGCAGACAACAGCCCCAGGGCTCATACAGGCCCAAACAATGGGGTGCTTCTACCTCCAAAAGCGGAGAAGACAAATCACAGCCATATAGGAAACAGTCCCAATGACTTCCCTCTGCCAATGCCAAGCATTTATCTTTTGGCATCACCCTTAGGGGGAAAGCTAGCACTTTTTTCACAAAATTGGCAAATGATCACCCAGGACAAATGCGTCTTAAATATAGTCTCTCAGGGCTACAAGTTCCACTTTCACACCCTTCCAAAGGCAAAAGGTATGCCAGACCTGCCACACAATCAATGGGTAGAGGCACAAAAACAAGTTTCATCTCTCATGGACATGAGGACTATTCAGCCAGTGCCACAACAACAGCAGGGACAAGGATTTTACTCAAGACTTTTCTTAGTAACAAGAAAGGACAAAGCATGGAGACCAATACTGGACCTGTCTATTCTAAACACTTTTGTGGACGTTCTGAAATTCAAAATGTTGACTCTGCAGCAGCTTCTGCCCATGCTGGGCCAGAAGGCTTGGCTTGTAACTTTGGACCTCAAAGAGGCATACCTGCATGTCCCAATCAGACAATCTTGCAGAAGATACCTCAGATTCATAGCTGGCTCAATGCACTACCAATTCTCTGCACTGCCCTTTGGCTTATCTACTGCGCCCAAGGTCTTCACAAAATGCCTGGCACCAGTAATTGCATTTTGCAGACAAAGAGGAAATCAAATATATCCCTACTTGGAAGACTGCCTTATTCAAGCAGAGACCAAAGACATTCTACTAAAGCAAGATTACTAATTTGCCTAGGGTACACAGTAAACGAAAAGAAATCAAAACTAGTACCCTCTCAAGAGATAATATTCCTGGGTGCAAGCTTAAATACAACTGCCCAGATGGCTTATCTCATGCCAGACAAACAAAGGCATCTGACTTCTTACTTCGAAAGCATGGCAAAAAAGACCCAGTTATCTGCAAGAAAAATTCTGCAGGCTCTGAGCTACATGGCCTCCTGCATTCTGTTAATTCCATATGCAAGGCTGCATATGCGGAAACTTCAGTGGTATCTAAAAAGTGTTTGGACTCAACATTGCCACAGCCTGGAATCATTAATTTCACTCATTCCCTGCCTGCAACAGGAGTTTCGATGGTGGCACAGGCCTGTCACCACAACAAGGGACAGCCATTCACTTTACCCACAGCCAGGCAAACACTAACAACAGATGCATCAGATTATGCCTGGGGGGCCCACATGGCAGGAAAATGTATTCAGGGCACATGGCTCCCAAGCCAAAGTCATCTTCACATCAATCAAAAGGAGATGCTAGCTGTACAAAATGCCCTGACAGCCTTCAAGGACCTACTTCATCCAGGACAGCTGCTGATAAAGACGGACAACACCACAGTTATATGGTACATAAACAAGCAGGGGGACACACATTCCTACCCCCTCTGCAGACAAGCCATGATTTTGTGGAACACAGCATTGACTTACCAAGTACACCTGCAAGCACAATTCCTGCCAGGAAAAACAAATGCTCTGGCAGACGAACTAAGCAGAAACCTCATGGATCCTCACGAGTGGAAACTAGATCCACAAATCTTCAGTATGATAGCAAGGAAATGGGGATGCCCAGACATAGATCTTTTTGCCTCCCCTCACAACTGCCAACTTCAGAGATTCTGCACAAGGACTTACCCCAAACAAGCATGGAAAGTGGATGCTTTGTCATTCAGCTGGAACAACCTTACAGTATATGTCTTTCCTCCACTGCCTCTCCTCCCCAAGGTACTCCTAAAGGTCAGACAAGAGAAGCCACAAATGATACTGATTGCCCCGGATTGGCCACACCAACACTGGCACCCAATCCTAAGGAGCTTGTCTCAAGGCCCAGCCTGGACATTACCTCAAATTCCTCATTTACTGACCCAACAAAACAATCTGATCATGCACAGCCAACTCAGAACCCTAAATCTAGCTGCATGGCTGATAGCATAACCATTCAGAATACACCTCTCTCTAAAGCAGTTATGGATGTTATTTTGTAGGCCAGGAGGCCCAGCACCAGAAAATCCTATGCAGAAAAATGGAAGAGATTCTGTGCTTGGAAGCAGGCACAAGGAATTGGCACACTTGTTCCAAATATTCCTCAGATTTTACAATATCTAACTAAGATGCTAGACAAAGGCCTATTCTTCTCATCAATTAAGATCCATGCATCTGCCATTTCAGCTCATTACAATACAGACCCACCTATGTTTTCACATCCATTGCTTAGGCAGTTCCTCAGGGGGGCCAAAAACATAAGACCTCCAAGGAGAGCACCAATACCTGCATGGGACCTCAATTTTGTCTTGGGAAAACTCACACTGCCTCCTTTTGAGCCAGTCAATACAGCAGAGTTAAAATTCTTATGGAAAACTGCTCTGCTCCTAGCAATAACTTCAGCAAGAAGAGTCTCAGAGTTACAGGCATTAATGGCTTTGGAACCTTTTATTATCTTCCATCCGGACAAGGTTTCTCTAAGGACAAACCCAACATTTATGCCTAAGGTAGTGTCCAGTGTGGCTCTTAACCAAACCATTCATTTGCCTACTTTTTACCCAAACCCACAGAATAAAGGGGAGAGACTTCTGCATTCTTTGGACATACACAGACAGCTACACTTATACTTGGACAAAACTAAAGCTTTCAGAAAGACTGAGCAACTTTTAGTGGCATATGCTGCAGGATCACAAGGGAAGGCTATCTCAAAGCAGACTATTTCAAAATGGATAGGACATTCGTTTCTGCTATTCACAACATGGCAAATCAGTGCCTAAGGACATTAGACCACATTCTACCAGGGCAGCAGCCACCTCAGCAGCCTCCCTCAGAGGAGTACCAACCAAGGATATTTTGGAGGCTGCAACTTGGACTTCAGTACACACTTTTACTAAGCACTACCACTTACCTCTTTACTCTAAATCCAGAGCAGGCTTTGCCACTGCAGTTCTGCAGGGCCTTATAGCCACTCCTAATTCTATTTAGACCCAGCCGCCCAACCTCAGCTTTGGGATTCAACCCAAGTGTAATGACTGCAACAGTGAAACACGATGAACATAGTACAGTTGTGTACCTACCATAAATGTAGATGTTCGAGTGTATTCACTGTTGCAGTCCAGGTTACCCACCCACCATCCCCCTTTCTTTGCTGGGACTTATCTGTACTTCTCTATCCTATACAACCTATGTGGTGTATTTGCTTGTAGATGAAGGTATTGTTTATTTTAGTGCATGCTTTTATAAGCAATGTTTTTTAGCCTACTCCTTTGGGGGCACCTGACATCTGGAGCAAGAAAAACTCAAGAAAATGGTGTCGGCTGCATCTTTTATACCCCTGGCGCACTGATGTCAGGGAAGAGGCGACAGCAACCAATGCTGGACCAGGACTTTGGAATTCAGGCCAACTGCGGGTAGCCTGCCAGCAGGATAACCCAAGTGTAATGACTGCAACAGTGAATACACTCGAACATCTACATTTATGGTAGGTACACAACTGTACTTTCTAGCTAATCTATAGCCTTGGGACTTCACTACATTATACTTGTTTTTTGTAGGATGTAGACTTTTACTGTGGAGTAATAAGTTAACCTTCATGGTTTTCTGAATAGATCAATGGTGTTTCTGTTATTGTTGGTGTCCTTAGAAATCTGCATATCTGAGAAAGTGGTTGAAGTATAGCTATGGGAAGAGGTAAACTTCAGGAAGGGGGTTGTTTGATTGAGGTAAGTGATAAAATCTCCAAGCTGCAAGGTGTCACCTTCCCACACAATAAAGATGTCATCAATAAAGCATAAATAGCATGTGATATGCTGCATGTCGTCTGCGTTGTTTAAAACAAAGTCCTCCTCCCACTTGCCCAGGGCTATGTTAGCTATGCTGGGAGCCATGGCAGCCCTCATTGCTATACCAGTTTATTGTTTGTAGTGTTTGCCATTGAAAGTAAAGAAACTGAAGTCCAGTACAAGATTCATAGGTTATTCATAGGTTAGTACTAGGCTAACTGCCCTTGTGGGCCATTTTAAGCCTAGCCAGTTACCCCATGTGCACCTTACGTCTGTAAGGTAAACACCTTTGTGTACTTTGATTATGTTTCTTAAAAGACTCCATAGCTGCTGTTATACAGTAATTGTGAGGGAGCACTGTGTACAAGGATTACACATCAATAGTTAATAAAATACTTTCAGCTTCCACTGTAATGTTTTTAATTTTCCTCAAAAAAATCCATTGAATCTTTTATGTATGACTTATTCTTTTCTGCTAAAGGTTTCAGCAAGTAATCAAGGTAAATGGATGTGGCTTCAGTAAGGGAACCTCCACTTGCTACCACCGGTCTATAAGGTGGGTCTTCTCTGTTCTTGTGTGGGTTTGGTATTCAAAAAAGTAAGGTAAACGTGGGCATGGGCTCCATAAATAATTATAAAGATTTTCAGTAATAATTTTTTCTTCCCATAATGTGGTGAGATTAGTGTTCCATAAATCATATGCTCTTTTTATGTCATCCATGGCAAATGACTCCTAAAATCTGTTATCCCCCAGCATGTTCTCTATCTTTTGGTTGTAGCTAGTGGTATCAGTCACAAGTATACCTCCTCCCTTGTCTGCTTTCATTACACACCTGGATTTATCATTGCCTAGCTCAAGCAATGCTTTTCTTTCTCCCTGTGTTAAGTTATAACATTTTTTCTTTGGAGGTTTTTTTAAGCAGTTTCCTGATATCCATCTCACATTTCACTTCGAAAGCAGCTAACGTTTGATGTAGTGGTGGACAATAGCTGCTAGGCCTTTTTATAGTTTCATCAATAGGCTTATTTTCAGTGTCATTACTTTTGCCAGAAACTGTACCCTTAAGTTAAGATTCCTCACAAATATTTTAAGGCCTATCAGTACCTGAGCAACCTCACTCCTGCAGCTTGGTACAAATGTGAGTCCTTTGGACAACACACTTTTTTCATCTTCAGTCAATGCTTTAACAGACTGGTTCCAGATAAGTGGAGCATCTGTTACTGTGGCACTTGTTATTGTTGTTATTGTACCTGTTATTGTGGCTGGTTCCTTCGTCTGAGCCTGGTACCTGGGTTGTATAGTCAGGGTTCCAGTCGGGAATGTCCAGGTATTGTATTTCCCTCACCCCTATTCACTGTTTGGTTCTCCTGTCTCCCTGGGGGTTCATGGATAGAGTATGAGACCCCTGAAATTCCTCCTCTGCTTTCTGGAATCTTGGTGGGTTGTATTAGTATTCCTCGCTGTGGCTGTGGTATGGGGGGACCTAGTAAGAGGGACTAGCTCTGGGGTTCTGGTGGTGGTCATCATTCTTGTTATGGTACTGGTGTCGGCTTTGGTATTGGTGTGGTGGTTGATGTCTGTGCTGTCGATATTGGACTTCCTGAAGAAACTGGTCTCTGTGAAGGTGCTGCTGCTCCTGGTAGCTGGATTGTCTGTGGTCCTGGTTGTCCTGGTAGTCCTGTAATTCATCCTGTAGAACTCTCTGTTGGTTCTAGTTGCCTCTCTGGTTTATGTTACTGTCCTGATCCTTTTGTGATGTCAAAGGCTTCTGCAGAGTGTTGATAGCCAGATGGTATTGGGATGGTGGGGAATGAGATGTTGGGGGGGGGCTGTGTCCACAAACATTCCATTCTTGTGCTGCTGCTTCCACAGAATGAATGTAAACTCACTCCTGGACAGATTCTTCTACAGCAAGTAATGTTCCATTCCTCTACTGCTTGCTGGACATGTGTGTGTGTGTGTGTGTGTGTGTGTGTGTGTGTGTGTGTGTGTGTGTGTGTGTGTGTGTGTGTGTGTGTGTGTGTGTGTGTGTGTGTGTGTGTGTGTGTGTGTGTGTGTGTGTGTGTGTGTGTGTGTGTGTGTGTGTGTGTGTGTGTGTGTGTGTGTGTGTGTGTGTGTGTGTGTGTGTGTGTGAAATGCCCCACTTAGAGATAGCAGGTGGTTAGTTAATGTGCTCGGGCTCAAACCCCATACTTTTGTTACAGGAAACAAGAGCCTGAATCCTCTACCCCAACCATCAAGCTGTTAAAAATTTGAGTTTCAATGAGTTTCAGCTGCATTTTCAAGGAACTGAGTTTCAAGTGCATTTTCAAGGAATTGACTGTTATGTGCATTTACAATTAATTGAGTTTCAACAGCATTTTCAAGGAATTGTGAGCTTCAAGGGAAGAGAATTTTAATGCTGCTCATGCTAAATCTGTTTACAATGTGCAACTGTTTTGTTTTAGCAAATGGTATCACTGTTGTGTTAAAGGATTTAAATGCATTGTTAGCAGCATTAACAATTAGCATACTTGCTTTTGATGGAAAAGGCTGTGGGTTCTACTCCCATACCATGCAGATGGATTGCTGATACTGTGTTGTTCCTTAATGGGGGGATGCTGCAGTCCTGAGTAGGCCCTCCTTTGGATGAGATGAATTGGACAGTTTTGTCATTATTGGTTCATACATTTTGTTTCATTGCTTACTGGAAAAATGTTCAAACTACAAATTTAAAACATGCTCTAACACGTGGTGCTGTATTATACAAGGAATATAATTTAATATTTTATTTATTTTATTTTTATTTATTTTATATTTGTTAACCGGGCTAGTCTAGCTGGATACATATCCTTTTTCAGTAGAGGCCCGAGGAGAAAAGCTCCAACATAAATGGTAACTCACAAATTGAAAAACAAATTATAAAAATACAGGTTTTTAAAAAATTATAAAAAAGTATAATCAAGTTGACGTGTTACATTAGCAAGATTAGTAAAAAAGTACAACTTTGTATAGAAGAATTATGGGACAAGGATAGATCAGTTGGTATACATAGCAGAGATATGTTAAATACCAATAGTATATATACGAATTCAAGAGGCACCCACAATATTTTGGGTAAGGAGGATTTCAAGATCAGTAGTTGGGAGCAAGAAAGAAGGGGAAAGTGGTTTGGATAGATTGGATAAGAAAGTAATATGAATTAGTTTAGTCAGGTTCAGGACATGGGCATAGCCATTGTGTCTTGAGATATTCTTTCAGGTTGCTTTTGAACTGGTGATGAGAGATAGTATTTCTAAGGTTGTTTGGGAGGGAGTTCCATGGTTTGCCAATGGAGTTGGCAAAGAAGGTTAGGAAGGTTAATGGATCACCCCCCTCCCCATGCACTACACCCACTGCAGCCATTCTTGCTGTTTAGTCAAAGAACAAAGAAAGAAAAAATATAATCAAGAAGATGAATCAAGGACCACATGCATTGTATGCATGGTCCTAAAAATGTGTGCAAGGGGCTTATAGTTTGAAAACAGATCGAAGTAAACTTCAGCCACCACTGGCCAGATGCATTTCTTTGCATGTGGGTTTTAATGTTGTGTCAATGAATGTGAGTTTCAGGGGAACAGTAGTTTTAATGCTAAGTCTGTTTTTATTGTGAGGCAGTATTGCTTTGTTTAGCACATGTCTATCAGTGTTTGTGCTACAAAATTTGAAATAAAAGTTTTAAATTAAATTAAAATAATCATTGAAGATGTAAAGCAGAAAACAGTATGCACATTGAGAGGTTTGAACAGTGTTTATGGTAAACAGGGAGAAGCAACCAAGTAATGAGACACTGGAATGGCTGCAGTGGGTGTAGTGCATGGGGAGGGGGGTGATCCATTAACCTTCCTAGGGCCGCATTTGACCATGATCAATCTGTGTTCATGAATCATATTTTCCATTGATGTTTCAGTACTTTGGGATATAATTTAGTAGGATTGCCCTCCCATGAAGATTTTGAGGGGAGCTCAAGGTCTATTTGTGAGAAGATGCTGGCTACAAGGCATGTATCCACTGACCATCCCTCTTGTGGATATTTTGCTCAGTCCTGGCCTCTGCTTTCTCCTTGTTAATGTTGTGCTTTGTGTTAAAAGCACTATGAGAAAATGGAGACTTCTAGAAGGGAAAAGAATTATGTGAATTCTGAGGGTAGCACACTGGAAGGGATTAACAGTCTGTGAAAATCAGCTGTGCTAAATCTGTTTACAATGTGCAACTTCCTAACATTAACTAACTAATCCTACTTATGTAGGACATCTCACATAACTAGTCTGACCTGTCCTTCAACTAGAACATCTCACAGATTAGCATTACAATGAACATGTAAACTTCACTTCAGCTAGCCAGCTGTTGACTCATCTAAATGTGCTTTTTTCCAGAGATTTGAGATTTTTGTTCTATTTTCTCAAGATGATGGAGACATTCTCACTGAAAACCTTTACAACGAATAAGAAGCTGATTCTGGGGCTGCTGTTCCTCACCTTTTCTGTTTCCACTTTTCTTAATTATGGGAAGCATCATGCAAAAGTAAGTGGATGAGTACTGTTCATCATGACATTCTTGCTGTTTAGTCAAAGAACAAAGGCTGAAGAAATGGGGCCGTATCAGTCTGTGAAATATATAGTTTGTACAGTGTTCTCTTATCAAAGGGTTCTTCTCACTAATGGTTAGATTACTACATACAATGTTCCTGTTTAGAGTATGTATAATTTATCAGCTGACGACACCTACCTGGTTCATCTATCTGCTCACTTTTGTATTGCTTGCATGCTACAGTTGATAAAATGCATTTCTTTTAATTTGTAGAGTTTCCTTTTGTTTTATTTCCTGTACAAGTCTTGCAGCATGCCTTTCCTAGGTATCTGACACATTTTTTTTCAAAATAAATATAACTATATATATATATATATATATATATATAAAATATATATATATTTTTTTGACAATATCTCCAAGTCTTTCTCCTGCCAGCTTCCCACTCATTCCCCTTTTGGTCTTGTCCACCTTGTTTTCGAAATTATACTATCCAACTACTTCTCAGTGGTTCCCCTTACAATGTTTGTGTACCTCTCATGTATCACCCCCCCCCCCCAGTTTCCACTTCTGTAGAATGCACATGTAGGTCCATTGAACTGCTATTACTAAACATTTGTAGAGCACAGAGTCCACATACAATATTTGTGTCCCCTGTCTGTGAACATCCTCATGGCCTATAGGTTCATAGATTCATAGGTAAGTACTAGGCTAGCTGCCCTTTGGGCCATTTTAAGCCTAGCCGGTTTTCCTTCCTATCCCTTTCCTGAGATACTGCCTCCCAAAATGAAATGCTATTATCCACATGACTTCTCAGTGATAGCCAGTTGACCTTGCTAATACTACCTTTGCCCTGCTTATGTAACCTCTTCATATTTATTTCAGTGTCCCTCTACCCTTCCCAGCTGCTTTTTGTCTTTGATTAACCACCTTCAGGCACTTAGATATTACAACTTTTACTTTCACTGAGTATTTAAGAATTCATACCCTTAATCCATAGTTTTTTCATCAGATTTCTTCTGATAAATGCACATATTTGTACTTCATTAGTGGCTAGTGAAAGGGATATAGCAGATGTATACATTAATACACATTAGCAGTAGGAGGGGCAGTCAAATGGACTATGTACAGTATGTGCACTTACGTTATACATAAATGTCTACAGGAATATAGTTTGTTCAGAGACTTTGTGTGGGATATTGGCCAATAGATGGGGGAGAAATGGGGAGGGGGGGTTAGTAGGACAGGGCAAGATGTATCATGGTGAGGTTAAGTGATATGTCCTTTGTGAGGACAGGAGCACTTGGCTTGAATAAAAGTGCAAGAAGGTCCTTCCTAAAGTAGTTTAGTTGTCTGTGTTCTCTCATAACTTGAGGGAGGGAGGAAGGTAGATGAAATGAAAACGACATGTTTAATGGACTGTAAGGAAGATCTCAGTGTGGTGAGGGAGGGTGCGCTTTGTGAAATGATGCATAAATTATAGGAGGATTTTTTCTTGCAGTTTATAGGTAAGGGGATGTAGGAATACTGATGTAGCAGTTGGAAGACTTAGGTGCCCAGTGCTAGGGTGGACCTATGATTGACTGGGAACTATTTAACTTTTTTGTGAGCCATTTATCTTTTTTCAGTGTTAGACAGTGGTTTTTAAGGGGGGGGGGGTGAAAGTTTCTACTGAATCAGGAGACTGAGTTTAAGATGGTTTGGAGAGGGATGGCATTTTCACTTTCAGGCTGCAGAGGTTATATGTAAGGCATATTCAAGCTGGGCATGGAGGACTCCTTTGCCAACAGCTGATTGGTTGCTGGAGAAATTTTATTTATTTATTTATTGTCCAGAAGAGTACTACATTAATTTTGGATTTTTTTGTTTTTGGCGTGTGTGTGGAAGCTGAGAAAGTAGTCTAGCTATAGGCCTAAGTATTTCAGTCAGGCCGTGGTTTCAGCTATGGAGTTATTAGGTGATGAGCCATTTTAGGAGGCAAACAACAATTTGGGAGTTCCAAATAACATTGCATTAGTTTTAGATGTGTTTATTATTTATTTATTTACATTTCTTTACCAGGAAAGTCCAGCTGGGTTTTAAAAGACCCCTTTTAGTGTGTGGCAGGCTTGAAAAGTTTCAACAGGTTAAAAACAGTAGCAACCACAAATAATCAGATTACATAATATTAAACTTGACACTTAGACAACAGAGACTAAAGAATAAGTAAATATTAAAATAAAAAACTACAACATTAGGAAATGAAGAAAAAAACAGGAAACACTTACAATTACAAATTATAAAGTCAACAAAGTCAGCTGGAAACAAGTGGAACATCTTTACAGTTAGACCGATGACTAAAGTCAATGGGCTGAATGTAACTATAATGATTTCAAAAGTAAAAAAAAGTCATATGGGCACTCAAACGCCATACAACTGAAACACTAGATGCCCTTAAAGCGTGATTTGCGTATACCCCACTGGCCTCCATTACAGGAGGCTTAAGATAACACACAATGAAAGATCTAGCTTGGCTGGGTTTTTCTTGCAGTTTTTACTGAATGGTTCGCCTGAGTTACCTTTTTGATCTTTGATTTGCATGCCTGTAAATCAGAGATACTCTCTACTACACTAAATGCCCAGCCCACTTTGACCAATTAGCTAAGGTGGAGAATTTTTTTTAAATCCCCCTTAGTAGTTTGAGAAAATGTACCCACAGCCCCATGGATTTTTTTCTTTCATACAAACCTCATATATAATGCATTTTTATTTATTTATTTTTTTAGAAAAGTGAGGAAAAGTGCACTGTAGAGTACCGTGTAAGAGCTATTTCCCAACCAGGGGGTTGGGAGGGTGGCTTAATGGCTAAGGTGTTTGCCTTACAAACACAAGGTGCAGGGTTTGAGTCTCGCAAGAGATAATTGGCTAGGCTTAAAAAAAAAATGGCTCGCAAGGGCAGTTAGCTTAGTACTAAACTATGAACTATGAACTATGAATGCCCGATTTTGCAAAACAACTTAATTCACTATACTGGGAGGGCAGGCCTAGTCCAGAAGACCAGCAGTTCTTTTCTGAACTCACACAATTCCTGTTGTTTTCCTGATTTGCCTCATGGAAACGTTCCCATATTTAATGTCTAAAGCATAAAGAAACCTTCAGATTATTCTTGTGACAAGCATAATAAACCAAAACTAATAGCTGTTACAGCTGAAAACATTTGGAAGAGGGCATTTGTCCTACATTTTTCATCCTTGAGTTTGTAAACGGCTTGGGAGGACTCTAGGATACTCTCATGAAAAGATGTGTTTTAATTCTTTTGGGTCAGAAGGTCTGTGCTTCTCTAATACTGGGCCAGAATCAGCTTGCACTAAAGTGTGAGGGATGTTTTGGGCTTTTTAGCAGGCACCCACCATAGTGAGAAGACTAATACAGGAGTCCCCCACTCAGCAGACTGTTAACATAATATAGCCAAGTTAAAGAGAGGCTTCAGCTAGAAACAGCCTACAGCCAGTAGCACTAGAGAAAGCCACAAACAGATAAAGATTTGTAAAGATACAGAATGCTTTTAACTGCAGACAAATCAGTTACTGGTGCAGATTAGTTAATAGCAATAAAATACACTCGAAGACTAAAAAGCAGACAATAAAAGTGCTATATATTAATTGTTAAAAACAATAATCTGTATAAATAATCAAAAAAAAAACAGTATACTTATATATCTCAGCTAACAGCTGCGGTCAACAACTCTTATCCACTCTGCTTAGTGTGTATAGACAGAAACTCTATCAAAGTTAGGGCTTAAATACCAGAAGAACAACTTTTTTTACAAGAACACAAAATAACCAGCCCCCACTCAGCAGACTATTAACACAATATAGCCAAGTTAAATAGAGGATTCAGCTAGAAACAATAGCCTATAGCCAGTAGCACTAGAGAAAGCCACAAACAGATAAAGATTTGTAAAGATACAGAATGCTTTTAACTGCAGACAAATCAGTTACTTGTGCAGATTAGTTAATAACAATAAAATACACTCGAAGACTAAAAGCAGACAATAAAAGAGCTATATATTAATTGTTAAAAACAATAATCTGTATAAATAATCGAAAAAAAACAGGATACTTATATATCTCAGCTAACAGCTGCAGTCAACAACTCTTATCCACTCTGCTTAGTGTGTATAGACAGAAACCCTATCAAAGTTAGGGCTTATATACCAGAAGAACAGCTTTTTTTTTTACAAGAACACAAAAGAACCAGCCCCCACTCAGCAGACTATTAACACAATATAGCCAAGTTAAAGAGAGGCTTCAGCTAGAAACAATAGCCTACAGCCAGTAGCATTAGAGAAAGCTGCAAACAGATAAAGATTTGTAAAGATACAGAATGCTTTTAACTGCAGACAAATCAGTTACTTGTACAGATTAGTTAATAGCAATAAAATACACTCGAAGACTAAAAAGCGGACAACAAAAGTGCTATATATTTATTGTTAAAAACAATAATCTGTATAAATAATCGAAAAAAAAAGGATACTTATATATCTCAGCTAACAGCTTCGGTCAACAACTTTTATCCACTCTGCTTAGTGTGTATAGACAGAAACCCTATCAAAGTTAGGGCTTAAATACCAGAAGAAGAACTTTATTTTTACAAGAACACAAAAGAACCAGCCCCCACTCAACAGACTATTAACACAATATAGTCAAGTTAAAGAGAGTCTTCAGATAGAAACAATAGCCTACAGCCAGTAGCACTAGAGAAAGCCACAAACAGATAAAGATTTGTAAAGATACAGAATGCTTTTAACTGCAGACAAATCAGTTACTTGTGCAGATTAGTTAATAGCAATAAAATACACTTGAAGACTAAAAAGCAGACAATAAAAGTGCTATATATTAATTGTTAAAAACAATAATCTGTATAAATAATTGAAAAAAAAAGGATACTTGTATATGTCAGCTAATAGCTGTGGTCAACAACTCTTATCCACTCTGCTTAGTTTGTATAGACAGAAACCCTATCAAAGTTAGGGCTTAAATACCAGAAGAACAACTTTTTTTTTTACTAGAACTCAAAAGAACCAGCCCCCACTCAGCAGACTGTTAACACAATATAGCCAAGATAAAGAGAGGCTTCAGCTAGAAACAATAGCCTACAGCCAGTAGCACTAGAGAAAGCCACAAACAGATAAAGATTTGTAAAGATACAGAATGCTTTTAACTGCAGACAAATCAGTTACTTGTGCAGATTAGTTAATAGCAATAAAATACACTCGAACACTAAAAATCAGACAATAAAAGTGCTATATATTAATTGTTAAAAGCAATCTGTATAAATAATCGAAAAAAAACAAGATACTTATATATCTCAGCTAAAAGCTGTGGTCAACAACTCTTATCCACTCTGCTTAGTGTGTATAGACAGAAACCCTATCAAAGTTAGGGCTTAAATACCAGAAGAACAACTTTTTTTTTACAAGAACACAAAAGAACCAGCCCCCACTCAGCAGACTATTAACACAATATAGCTAAGTTAAAGAGAGGCTTCAGCTGGAAACAATAGCCTACAGCCAGTAGCACTAGAGAAAGCCACAAACAGATAAAGATTTGTAAGGATACAGAATGCTTTTAACTGCAGACAAATCAGTTACTTGTGCAGATTAGTTAATAGCAATAAAATACACTCGAAGACTAAAAAGCAGACAATAAAAGTGCTATATATTAATTGTTAAAAACAATAATCTGTATAAATAATAAAAAAAACAGGATACTTATATATCTCAGCTAACAGCTGTGGTCAACAACTCTTATCCACTCTGCTTAGTGTGTATAGACAGAAACCCTATCAAAGTTAGGGCTTAAATACCAGAAGAACAACTTTTATTTACAAGAACACAAAAGAACCAGCCCCCACTCAGCAGACTATTAACACAATATAGCCAAGTTAAAGAGAGGCTTCAGCTAGAAACAATAGCCTACAGCCAGTAGCACTAGAGAAAGCCACAAACAGATAAAGATTTGTAAAGATACAGAATGCTTTTAACTGCAGACAAATCAGTTACTTGTGCAGATTAGTTAATAGCAATAAAATACACTTGAAGACTAAAAAGCAGACAATAAAAGTGCTATATATTAATTGTTAAAAGCAATCTGTATAAATAATCGAAAAACAACAAGATACTTATATATCTTAGCTAACAGCTGTGGTCAACAACTCTTATCCACTCTGCTTAGTGTGTATAGACAGGAACCCTATCAAAGTTAGGGCTTAAATACCAGAAGAACAACTTTTTTTTTTACAAGAACACAAAAGAACCAGCCCCCACTCAGCAGACTATTAACACAATATAGCAAAGTTAAAGAGAGGCTTCAGCTAGAAACAATAGCCTACAGCCAGTAGCACTAGAGAAAGCCACAAACAGATAAAGATTTGTAAGGATACAGAATGCTTTTAACTGCAGACAAATCAGTTACTTGTGCAGATTAGTTAATAGCAATAAAATACACTCGAAGACTAAAAAGCAG
>NC_056736.1:592465327-592467827 GCF_019279795.1 Protopterus annectens | reverse complement strand
AAAAGGAGGGGGTGTATCCATATTCATCAAGGATACCCACACCTCCAGGCTGGTGGCAATTCACGAAGCATCAGAGACCATTCAGGTGCAATTAACCATAGGCAAAACTGCTCTACAGTTTGTAGCATGTTACAGGCCACCCTCTCAAACTCAGGAACCCCACACAGCCTTCCTGAAGACACTGGAGAGTATAAATGTCTCTCCAAACACCATCATATTGGGTGACTTCAACTACCCAAACATAGACTGGGAACATTACTCAAGCCCCAATACCCTAGCCCAAAGGTTCCTGGAGTTCATAAACTCAAATGCTATGGAACAACTTGTCACCATTCCCACAAGAGGTGAAAATATACTAGACCTGATCATCACAAACATGGGGACAAAATGCTCCACACCGAAGTATATCCCTCATTGGTGAGATCAGACCATAAACTAATCTCACTGGAGATCCACATCCCGCCCCCACCCCAACAAAAGACCACAGTGAAGAACTTCTCAAAAGCCAACTTCACACTTCTTAAGACTGGTGTGGTATCCTTCAAGGCCCCTGAGCCACTGGAAACCACAACCCACGCTGCTGAATCCCTTACAAATGCTTTCGAGCACCTCCAGGATTGCATGGATCAAGCAATCCCAAATAAAATCAAGACCCTTTCCACCAAAGGCAAGCGATCTGGTGGACCTCAGCCATAAACAAACTTTACAACAAGAGGAGAAAGCTACTACAAGATAGAGCAAAATCCCTAAAAGGGAAGACATCTCTGATCAATACTAGTAAAAAACTACGATCACTCATAAAATCATCCAAGGCCAACTTTGAGAGAAAAATCACCAAGGACTCAAAAGACAATCATAAGGCCTTCTTTAGCTATGTTAGAAATCTGGGTGGAAACTCCCAGATATGCTCAGAATTAGTCCAAAATGATACAAAAATCCTTGAACCCACAGACATTGCAAACATACTGGCAGACAGGTTCAGTGAAAATTTCTCCCTCCCTCCCCCAAAAGGAGAAATATCTATCCCAGCAGAGTGTAGCCTCCCAATCATCTCAAATGCCCAGGTGAGAGCTGCTCTCTAAAGCTAAAAACACAGCATCAATGGGACCGGATGGTGTCCCCGGCTGTGTGCTACACCTAACTCAATGAGGAACTAAACCCACACATAAGGCTGCTGTTTAATCTTAGCCTTACCACAGGATACACTCCAAAGAGTGGCATACGGCAACTGTGGTCCCACTCCACAAAGGCGGTGCTTCTACGGACCCTGGTAATTATCCCCATAAGCTTAACAAGCTTGGTCTGCAAAGCTATGGAGAGGATCATAATGGAACTCATAAATAAAGACATAGGGACCTACAGACAATGGATCCTACCCAATTCAGCTTTGTCAAGGGCAGATCATGCCTCTTGAACTTGGTCGACTTTTTGAAACAGTCACCAAGGCCATTGATGAGGGTAAGGCAGTTCACACAGCCTACCTTGACCTTGCAAAAGCTTCGACACAATACCCCACTCGGTATCATAGAAAAGCTCACCAGCTTAAATGTAAACCCATATGTCACAAGATGGGTTGCAAACTGACTCAAGGACAGAACCCACAGGGTTAGAGTTGCTGGTGCCATGTCAGACTCAAGCCGGTCACAAGCGGTGTCCCACAGGGCTCAGTCCTGGGCCCCTCTTGTTCGGCATCTACTTTTCAGAAGTGCAGGCAAACATAGGAGGATTGTGGCTGACAAAGTTTGCAGATGACTGCAAACTGGGCCATAGTTGAAAATCTATCAGACACAGATATCCTTCAGAGAGGTCTCATAGAAACGGATAACTGGTGCCAGAGCCATGGCCTTAAGCTAAACGCCAAAAAATGTATAGTCATACCATTTGGTAAAAACAAGGTAACCCCAAGTTACCACATAGGTGGCAATCCATTAAGCACAGAAGAGGTTATCAGGGACCTGGGGACCCAAGTTGACAGTAACCTTTCTTTTGACACTCACATTGCCAAAGTGGTTAGGAGGACCTTCTACATTGCCCACCTGATTATGAAGGGATTCACATCCAGATCAAGGGAGGTCATTGTTCCCCTGTACTCTTCACTTATCAGACCAATGATTGAGTACAATGCCCCATTCGGAATGTATCTTACCCGACACCTGCAGTAATTGGAAAGACCCCAAAAGTTCCTCACCAAAAGGATAAACGTGCTCAAAAATATGCCATATGCTGCCCGACTGAAGAAACTCCAGCTCTATTCAGTCGCATACCGTCTGCTCAGAGGTGACCTGTGCCTGACATACAACGCCATGTCCAACCCGGAATTAATGGACATGCTCCACCTCAAAAAATCCAAATCCACCAGAGCCACAAGAGCAAGAGACTTAAACCTCAACACAGATATAAATAGGACATGCTGGAGGGACAGATTCATCACCCAGAGACTCCCTATGCTGTGGAACAGAATCCCGTCCATGTGAGACAGAGCACCTTGCTGGCTCTGTTC
>NC_056736.1:592447827-592460327 GCF_019279795.1 Protopterus annectens | reverse complement strand
AAACTGAGAAAGCGAATTTATGAACATTTATATGCCATAGGAAGGAATGACTTGACAAACGCATTAGCTAGGCATATTCTTGAATATCCAGAACATAGTTTCCTATTTTCTGTTATTCATCAGGTAAACACTGATATTAGAGGTGGGCCCTGGCAGCTCCATTTAGAAGAGCAGGAGCTTTTCTGGCAAGTTAGAACATCTGCACAGTTTCCACCAGGGCTAAATGATGTTGCCTCTATCAAGTGTATTTTAAAATTAAAAGCCTTACGTAGATAAATTAGTAGGCAATAATGCCTTCTTAGTAAGGTTATTAAATTATATGGTTGGTGGTTTTTATAGTCATATCTACATTTAAATCTAAATATAAGTATAGTATACATACACATATATATTTATACTTATATGCATGTAGAGTGGTTTTTTAAATATCATATACTAAATTTAAATCAATGTGTCTTATCCTATTTTATCTGATATTCATATAAATGTTTTTATATAGTTATATAATTATATATAAATGTGTAGGGGTAATATTAATTATGTAAAGCTTTGTGTGCTTGTTAATTTGTTAATTTGTTAATTTGCTAATTGTTTGGTCAGCTGAAGTGGATTGAACTATTATTATTTAAGCCCAGTGTAATGCTGGGGCTTTGTACTTTGTCTGAGGAAGGCTGTATATTATTGCAGCCGAAAGCGCTCACTTTGAATATCTGGAATAAACAGTCCGTGCCGTTTTTCATCTGTTTGCAAATAGCAGCTCCCAACAGAGTAATTACCTCTCGGCTTACGAATATGAATAAACTGCCAATACTAAATAAACAACCAAAGAGGTGTCCATAGAACCATTCAAAAGCCAGATTATTCTTGTCTCCAAAATACTCCAACCATAAACGATAAACGTAAATGTAAAAACTTTTGTATAAAATAAAACCGATTGTTTTATTGAAGCATACTACAGGTAAGCGCTTTCACATAAGCTTCATTAGACCATTAAGATTCAAAAACATCTTCAATTAGAACAATTCATACGAATCAGTCACATGTTAGACAAACTAGTTAAATACAAATAAACATTTAAAGTTGTATCCTCATTTAAGGTTAGTTAAAATACCTCGCTGAAACTAGTGACATGTCACATCCCTCCATAACACAGCCAAAGCCGATCACAGCTCAACTGGAATTGCTTTCAATTCAAACAAGGAATAATGCATTATTCACTTGTGCGCAAATAAGTCGAATATCAAAATACACAAGTATAGTGCGCTCATTATTTATATGCATTGCGAAACCATGTAAACCAAATCAAACATTGCAAAAGCTTGTACTTGTCTAATTAACCAGATAGTATGTGCTCTTAAAAATGTATATATATGTACTATACTGACATCACCTCTAGACTAAAAATAAAAATAGTTGCCCCACAACAAACAAAATGATAAAGGTTTTAAAGCTTGGCTCTGTCATATGTAAATGTTTTAACATACAACGAGCAGCTGACTAAAACTAGTATATTATAGTAAAAAGTACAAAGATGATCGTATATTCTATTGTCTAACCGCTATGGAACAAATACCAACACCATTGATCATGGGTGCTTAAATGCAGAAAAACAATTCCGTTACAAATACAAAATAGGGCATGAATTTAATAAAGCAAAATATATATGGTATATAAATAACGAATAAAATATCCAAACTGTATGATGGAAATAAGGATGATCCATACCCTTTCTCCCTTTCTGGCACTGTGCTTTATAGCACAGACTCACCCGAAAATCATGATATAGTTAAATATGCATAAATAAAGTCAGAAGATTAACTGTAAAATTGATGAATTACTCAATAACAAATAAAACCAACTTTTTAGATGTCTTCAGAGATACTATTCGTACCCTGGTTTTGGATGGTATCCTAAAACCAGACAAATTATTGGTCATTAAATATAAAACTTAAACCTGCTGTAAGCAGATAATAATACATTATGATAAGCACAGAATCATAATCTCGAAGATACCGTATCCAAACATTACCATATCATAATTCACAGGGTCTGATATTCAATAGACAATTTCGCAGACAATTGTTCAGGAATGAGTCACATTAGTTTTAAAACAGAAAAAAAATCCATATAAGTGATAAAAAATATATATGTAAGAAATGAACATAAAATAAATGTAAGTCGTCTAACTTTTAATAATGGTTTAATAGAGGCTCATTCGCTCAGCCCTTTGCCCTTGTCTGCCCTCAATCTCATGATCCAATTTGGTTGTTTATTTAGTATTGGCAGTTTATTCATATTATATATATAGGTTCATAGGTTGATACTAGGCTATCTGCCCTAGGGCATTTATAAGCCTAGCCAGAGTGTGTTTGGCTTTCACCACCCTTTTAGATTAGTTGACTGTGCCTCTGTATAGCCCTTTTAAGGATAGTTTACTGTGCCTCTGTCTAATAGGGACACAGAAGAGATCCCAGGGGTAAACCTACGATCTCCCATCCACTTGCCAAGATTTCTCTTGAAGAGGGTCATTGAGGGGCTCTGCCTAACATGGATTGGGATTTTGCTCCAGAGTGAGGGGAGCCTCTGGGATATGAATCTGTTCCTCCAGCATGTCCTATTTATTTCTGTGCTGAGGTTTAAGTCCCTGGACCGTGTAGCTCTAAGGGATTTGGATTTCCTGAGGTGGAGCATGTCCATTAATTCTGGTTTGGACATGGCTTTATACGTCAGGCACAGATCGCCTCTGAGTAGGCGGTAAGTAACTGAGTAGAGCTGGAGTTTCTTTAGCCTAACTGCGTAGGGCATCTGTTTTGAGTCCCTTGATCCTCTTGGTGAGGTACTTTTGGGGTCTTTCCAGTTGTTGCAGGTGTCTGGTAAGGTACATCCCAAATGGGGCATTGTATTCAATTATGGGCCTGATGAGTGATGAGTAGAGGGGCACAATGACCTCTCTTGATCTAGATGTGAACCCTTTTGTGATAAGGTGGGCTATATAGAAGGTTTTTCTAACCACTTTGGCAACGTGATTGTCAAAGGAGAGATTGCTATCTACTTGGGTCCCCAAATCCCTAATTACTTCTTCCGTACTTAATGGATTACCACCTATGTCATAATTTGTGGACACTTTGTTTTTCCCAAAGCGGATGACTATGCACTTTTTGGCATTTAGCTTTAGGCCATGGCGCTGGCACCAGTTATCTGTCTCTGTGAAACCCTTTTGGAGGATGCTTGTGTCAGTCGGCGAGTCGATTATGGCACCCAGTTTGCAGTCATCTGCGAACTTGGTCAGGCATAGTCCTCCCGTGTTAGCCTGTACCTCAGAGAAATATATACCGAACAAGAGAGGTCCCAGGACTGAGCCTTGTGCGACGCCACTTGTAACTGGTTTAGAGTCTGACATATCACCTGCAATTCTGACCATGTGGGTTCTCTCCCTGAGCCAGTTTGCAACCCATCATGTGACATAGGGGTTGATATTTAAACTGGTGAGCTTATTTATGATGCCTGAGTGGGGTATTGTGTCGAAGGCTTTTGCGAGGTCCAGGTAGGCTGTGTGGACTACCTTCCCTTCATCTATGGCCTTGGTGACTGTTTCAAAGAAGTCAACCAGGTTCAAGAGGCAAAATCTGCCCTTAACAAAGCCGAATTGGGTAGGATCGAGTGTTTGGAGGTTCCCACTGTCTTTGTTTATGAGTTCCATGATGGTATGCTCCATAGCTTTGCAGACTAGGCTAGTCAGGCTTATAGAGCGATAGTTTCCAGAGTCCGTTGTAGCATCACCTTTGTGGAGTGGGACCACTGTTGCTGTATGCCATTCCTTGGGTACATATTCTGTAGTAAGGCTGAGATTGAACAGTGAATTTATGTGAGCGTTCAGTTCTTCTTGGAGCTCATGTAAGACACAGCCTGGGACACCGCCCGGTCCCATTGATGCTGTGTTTTTTGTTTGGAGAGGGCAGCTCTCACCTGTACATCTGTGATGTCAGGGAGGCTACACTCTGTTGGGATAGACATTTGCTCTTTTGGGGGCGAAGGGGGGGGAGATGTTTGCACTGAACCTGTCTGCCAGGATGTTGGCAATGTCTGTGGGTTCAGTGTATTTTTTGTCATTTTACACTAACTCAGAGCATATCTGGGAGTTGCCACCCAGTTTCCTGACATAACTACGAAGGCCTTGTGATTATCTTTAGCGTCTTGTGCAATTTTTCTTTCGAAGCTGGCCTTAGATTTTATGAGGGATAGTAGTTTCTTGCTAGTACTGATCAGAGATGCCTTCCCTTTTTGGGATTTTGCTCTATCATGTAGTAGCTTCCTCCTTCTGTTGTATAGTTTATTTATGGGTGAGGTCCACCAGACAGGTCTCCTACCTTTGGAGGAGTGAGTCTTGGTTTTATTTGGGATAGCACGATCCATGCATTCCTGTAGGTGTCCATAGAATGCATTTGTAAAGGATTCTGCAGTTTGGGCTGTATTTTCCACTGGCCCGGGGGCTTTGAAGGATTCCACCTCAGTTTTGAGAAGTGTGAAGTTTGCTTTTGAGAAGTTCTTCACCGTGGTTTCCTTGGCTGGGGGTGGGGACGGGATATGGATGTCCAGTGAGATTAATTTATGGTCAGATCTTACCAATGAGGGGTATACCTCTGGTATGGAGCATAGATCACATTGGTGATGATCAGGTCCAATATGTTTTCCCCTCTTGTGGGAGTGGTGACCAGTTGTTCCATAGCATTTGAGTTTATAAATTCTAGGAACCGTTGGGCGAGGGTGTTGGGGCTTGAGTAGTGCTCCCAGTCTATGTTTGGGTAGTTGAAGTCACCCAGTATGATAGTGTTTGGAGAGACCTTCATATTCTCCAGTGTTCTCAGGAAAGCTGAGTGGGGTTCCTGAGTTTGGGAGGGTGGTCTGTAGCAGGCTACAAACTGAAAGGCAGTTTTGTCCACTGTTAGTTGCACATGGATGGTCTCCGATGCTTCATGCAGTGCCACTAACCTGGAGGTGTGGGTATCTTTGATGAATATGGATATTCCCCCTCCTTTTGTGGTTCGGTCCGAGTTTTGGGGCCAAAAAGCATGGTATGAGGTATAACCTGGTAGTGCTGGGGTGCTCTCGGGAGCCTTGAACCAGGTTTCTGTTACTGCACAGATATCGATATTCTCCATACTGAGGAGAGCCTCGAGTGCGTGCATCTTGAGGTTTAGACTTTTTTTATATATCTATATTTGATGTATACAATGGGGAGAAAAATTTTCGGGGGGGAAGGGTACCTGCTATGAGAGACAATTGGCAGAGAAAATGGGATTGGAGAACAAACGAAGGAAGAGACAGGCAGGAATGGTACCAGTACCCGTGAACAACAAGGACCAATTATCAATAGCAAGTTTATCTAGCGCAAATAGTGTTAATAAAGAAGAACGTGTTATTGACAATACAGACCATTCAAAGGAAGTTAGTACTGATGGAATTATGCATGAAAAAAATGATTTTAATATTTATAATTATACTGAAATGGAAATCAGTAAGGAATTCTTTACATTATTCTCAAAGGGTATGAAATTTGTCCCCCGTAAAAACTTCAGAATAGTAGATAGCATTATTGAATTGAAGAAGTATCTCCGAAAATTGAATTTAGCCATTTATTTTAAAAATACACCAATGATGAAAGAAACGAACAAGTTGAAGAAAAAAAGTAAATTCATCCCTCCTAATAACCCACATGTGAATTTATATGAAAAATTGGTGACTAGGGATTTGTATGCATTAAAGAATGATGTAAGGGGAAAGGGTAACCAAGTTAAAAATAAAAAAATGTATGACATGCACTAACAATTTGAACAAAGAAGAGATAGATCTTCTGCAACGAATAACATCTGATCAATCAATATGAATAATGAAACCTGACAAGGAAGGAGGGATAGTTATATATGACCAAGGAGACTATGTTAACAAAATTTATAATATATTAGTAGAATCGGGCAATTATATTACAGTATCCATAAATGAAATAAATATAGGGTACACAAGAATAGACATGTTTCTAGAAGACATGCTGTTAGAAGGGAGAATAAATATGGATCTATACAATTATATGGTAGTTAAAAATCCTATTTTAGCTACCATAATAGGAGTGCCTAAAATACATAAAAATCACTTGGACCCCCCCTTTTAGACCCATTATAGCAGGGAGTCATTGTAAAACATTTCCTATGAGTGTAGTCATCGACACTTGGTTAAAACACATCTATAGCAAAATTCCTCACTTAGTTAAGGATTCTTGGATGTTCTCAGGGAATTTAACTTCTGAGGTATGGAAGGAAGATTTAGTATATATAACAATAGATGTTATAGATTTATATTCATGTATCCCTAAAGAACAGGGTATGGACAGCTTTTTTAATAGCATAAAAAATGTTCTGACCTGGACTGGGAACAAACATTAGTGGTGATGGAGTTAATGAGCATCATATTAGATTATAATTATATATTTTTTGAAGGGGAATTTTATAGACAAACACAAGGAGTTGCTATGGGAACAGCATGTACCCCAATATACGCAAATTTAGTGATGCTAGACTGGGAAATGGAAAAAGTCTCCAAAAGTCAGTATTACAAATATATTAGACTTTATTCTAGATTCCTTGACGACATATTTATTCTTTGGGAAGGACCAGTAGATATGATTGATGAATTTATACAATATTTAAACAATACCAGTCAGTTTTTCAAATTTACTTATCAGTTTCATGATAAAGGACTGTCATACCTGGATACATACATATCTAGTAATAAGAATGGCTTTGAATCACGCATATATAGAAAAAATACCTTCTCCAATAATTACTTGGAATTCACAAGTAACCATCCGTTTAAAACAAAGAAAAGTATTTTCAAAGGACAGTGCATTCGAGCAGCGAGAATGACATCAAATTATAATGTAATGTTAGAAGAAATAGAATTTATTAGCAGACTATTTGTGAATAGAGGTTACTCTCCTAGTTTAATTAAGGAAGTAAAAAGTTATGTCATAAAAGAATGGGGGAAGAAATTTATACCCGTTTTGGGTAGGCCAGTGAAGAAAGAGGTAGTAATAGAGGAAGTGAGTGACTATAGCTTGTATTATGGAATTTTCACCTCAAATCACTCATATTAAGGACATATTAACAAAATATTGGAACATTTTTACTATGGACCAGAACTTGAGGGAAATAGTTGGAGATACTCCTAGATTTGTGTATAAAATGGGTACGAATTTAAAACAAATATTGGAAAGACCTCAAAGAGTGAATGAGATAACTGCATATCAAGGGGGCCTTGAAAATGCAGATGTGTATACTGTCCTGTAATTTATGAAGGGGATGGACTAGTCTTGGAAAATATAAATAGAACTAAAGTAAGGTTTAAAAAAGGAAATTGCAATACAAAGAATGTAGTATACATGGCGAAATGTGGAATATGCCCATGTTTCTACATAGGAAAAACTGAAAGCATGTTAAAGAAAAGGATATATGAACATTTATATGCCATAAAGAAGGGAGATAACACCAATGCTTTAGTAAGGCATATACATAATACAGATAATACACATTACTTTAGATTTGCTATATTGGAGACGGTTACGATGAACATGAGGGGGGGTAATATGAAAGAATTATTGATTGAGAGGGAGGCCAAGTGGCAAATATTAATGGATGCATCAAATTTTCCTGGATGTAATGATTATATTTCATTAAAACCATTTTTATAACATATTATGGCTAAGGACCAATATTGTATATAGTATTTATAGTTATTTATTTAATTTTGCTATGCTGCTTATTGCTATATTTTGGTTTTTATTTGGGCAATCTACTTATGTTTACATATATTTAGGATCTGGCAAGATTTTAGTATCATTGTGTTTTATATATTGGATGTATATGGATTTAGGTAACAGTGATAGTTGTATTCCTACGTATTGTTGTATATAGACAGTTTTGTTTTATTTTATTTCTCTAAATGTTTTTAACATCATATAAGCATATATATATATATATATATATATATATATTGCTTAATATACTGTTTATTATTTTGCATTATTAATAGAATGCATCTATCATAGATCATAGGGTTGGGTGAACCGTATGTATATTTAGAAAGGAAATACATACAAACATGAAGTGAAATATTAGATTGTTTATATTTTAAATGTTATGCATAAGATGTAAACTATATGAAGTATGCAATGCAGATTTTAAATAAGTATTTTAATACTGTTTAAAGTATATACTGTTAGTTGAAAGCATTATTTAATGAAGTTTTAATTATTGTTTTATTTTGTTTCTTTAAAGAAATCAATTTGAATTGGCGCCAAAATGTATTTAAATAGTGTGTTTATAATTGTTTAATTGATTCTGAAGAAGTCCACATAATGGTGGATGAAAGCGCTTAATTCTTTTCTGGTTCTGATTGTTGGTGATCTGTAGTCTAATAAAGGACGTATTATTGCTTCTGCTGACTGTTCTTTCTGGACTTGTTGGATATTGTGTTGCCTTGACGTTCCTTGAATCATTATTTATATATATATATATATATATATATATATATATATATATATATTTAGACTTCATATATATATATATATATATATATATATATATATATATTTTATATATATATATATATATATATATATATATATATATATATATATATATATACTACATGAAAAGAAACATGGAAGAGCTCTCTGATCATGTAGCCCAGGCTGGTATGACCCTGCCCCTGAGTAGGATCCTGCCCTCACCAAGAATGACACCTCAGTATAAAGAAAAAAATGATCAATTTCAACAATTGGCTAAGCTTCTGGTGTCATTCAAAGGGGATCCAGTGTCTGTCAGCCTGGGACAACATGCTCGACAAGCTGCATTGCTTCACAAGAGATGGCTTGCACCTGTCACCCCTAGGCTTTCGAATACTGGCCAAGGCTCTTGCTGCCCCCATAATGCCTTTTTTAGGTAAGGCTCAAAAGTCAAATCCACCTCCGTAAACAGCACAATTAACAAAAAACTGAGGGTTATGCTACTCAACGCCAAGAGTTTAAATCTCAAAATACTCATGCTCGAAGCACTCCTCAGTATGGAGAACGTTGACATCTGTGCAGTAACTGAAACCTGGTTCAAGGCTTCAGAGAGCACCACAGCACTACCAGGCTACAACTCATAACACACGTTTCAGCCACAAAACACGGACCGAAACACAAAAGGAGGGGGTGTATCCATATTCATCAAGGATACCTACACCTCCAGGTTAGTGGCACAGCACGATACCTCTGAGATCTTCCATGTGCAACTAACATTGGGCAAATCTGTAATGCAAATTGTGGCCTGCTACAGATTACCCTCCATGACCCAGGATCACCACTACACCTTTCTGGAGACACAGAAAAATATGAGTGTCCTACCAAGCACTCTGATATTGGGCGACTTCAATTACCCTACCATTCACTGGGAAAACTACTCGAGTACAAACTCCTAGGCCCAGCGCTTCCTGGAATTCATAGGTTCATAGGTTGGTACTAGGCTATCAGCCCTAGGGCCTATACAAGCCTAGCCATAACAATTCCCTGGCTATTTCTTCCCACATTATTTACTTTCCTGGACCCCTGTCTAGCAGGGCAACTGACGTGATCCCTGGGGTGAATTTCCTTTCTCCCATCCAATCATCAAGGTTCCTCTTGAAGAGGTCCAAAGAGGCACTCTGCTTGACATGTATTGGCAATCTATTCCAGAGTCTGGGGAGTCTCTGGGTCAGGAACCTATCCCTCCAGCATGATTTGTTTATTGTGATGACAAGGTTTAGATCCCTGGAGCGTGTAGCTCTAAGGGATTGGGATTTCTTTAAGTGTAGCATGTCCAACAGCTCAAATGCCCTGGATCAGCTGGTAAACTCCCCTACCAGAGGTGAAAACACATCACCAACATGGGCGACAGGTGTTGCACACCAAAGGTCAACCCATCACTGGTTAGATCAGACCATAAACTAATCACGCTGGATGTCCACACCCCACCACCACCCACAACTAAGGAAACCACAGTAAAAAACTTTTCTAAAGCAAACTTCACCTTACATAAGACAGAGGTGGTATGTTTCACATCTCCCACGCTAAAAGATAACACTGCCCAAGATGCAGAAACCTTTACAAATGCACTCTATGAGCACCTACAAGGATGCATGGATCATGCCATCCCTAGCAAAACTAAGACTCACTCCTCTAAGAGAAGGAAAACAGTTTGGTGGACCCCTGCAATAAACAGGCTATACAATAGGAGGAAACTAGTTCAGAAAAAAAGCAAATCCCAAGAAAGAAAGACAGCCCTGATCAGTATCAGTAAGAAACTAAGGTCCCTCATGAAATCATACAAGGCTAACTTCGAAAGAAAAATGGCCAAGGATTCAAAAGATAACCACAAAGCCTTCTCTAGCTATGTCAAGAATCTAAGTGGCAACTCACAGATATGCACTGAACTAGTGCAAAATAGCACAAAATATACTGAACCTACTGATATTGCCAACATCCTGGCAGAAAGATTCAATGCAAACTTCACCCCCTCTCACCTCTAAAAGGGCCCACAACAATACCGGAAGAGTGTAGTGTCGCAAAAATCACAGACGCACAGGTGAAAACAGCCCTTTCAAAAGCCAAAAACACAGCGTTATTGGGACCAGATGGTGTCCCAGGCAGCATCTTGCACGAACTACAGAACAAACTAACCCCCCACCTAAACACGCTTTTCAACCTCAGCCTCTCCATAGGCTATGTGCCCATAGAATGGAGCACAGCAACAGTTATTCCTCTCCACAAAGGAGGGGCCACAACTGACTCTGGTAACTATCGCCCCATAAGCCTGACTAGCCTGGTCTGCAAGGCTATGGAGCGCATCATCATGGAACTCATTAACAAAGACATTGGGAACCTCCAAACACTTGACCCGACCCAATTCGGCTTTGTTAAGGGCAAATCATGCCTTCTAAACCTGGTTGACTTCTTCGAGACAGTCACCAAGGCCATAAACGAGGGAAAGGTGGTTCACACAGCCTACCTTGACCTCACCAAGGTTTTCAACACAATTCCCCACTTGGGTATTACAGAAAAACTTACCAGCCTTTACAAAAACCCCTACATCACGAGATGGGTTGCCAAATGGCTTACAGACAGAACTCACACGATAAGAATAGCTGGCTCCAGGTCCAACTCTAAACCAGTCACAAGTGGTGTCCCTCAAGGCTCGGTCCTGGGACCCCTACTGTTCGGCATATACTACTCAGAAGTTCAGGCAAACACAGGAGGACTATGGCTAACCAAGTTCGCCGATGACTGCAAAAAAGGGAACAATAACTGACTCTCTGACTGACACGGACATACTCCAAAAGGGCCTTACTGAGACAGACACCTGGTGTCAAAGTCATGGCCTCAAGATAAATGCCAAAAAATGCATAGTTATCCTGCTTGGGAAAAACAAAGCACCCACGAATTACCACATAGGTAGCAGGCCCCTTAATACAGAAGAGGCAATAAGAGATCTGGGGACCCAGGTAGATAGTAATCTCTCCTTTGACAGTCATATTGCCAAAGTAGTTAGGAAATCCTTCTATGTGGCCCATCTAATTACTAAAGGGTTTGCATCTAGAAATAGAGGTTATAGTGCCCCTCTACTCATCACTCATTAGACCCATCATAGAGTACAATGCCCCATTTGGGATGTACCACACAAGACACTTCCAACAGCTGGAAAGACCACAAAAGTACCTCACCAAGTGGATTACTGGTCTCAGACATATGTCATTTTTAATACTACCTTCCTGAGCATCCTTAATTACCATGCCCCCATAAGACTTTCCAGAACCAAAGCACAACCCTTCCCATGGCTACAGAAAACCATTAAGTCAGAAATGAAAAACGGGGATAAAGCATGGGAGCACTGGCGCAAAACCAAAACCTACTCAACTAGACAGAAATTCCTAGAAGTACGCAATAGAGTCAAAAAGCTAATAAAACAGGACAAATTCCAATACTACCAGTCTGCCCTAGACTCCTCCCAACACAGCCCCAAACAATTCTGGTCCTCCATAAACTCCATCCTCCACCCAGGTAAAGTCAGTACCCCTCCTAATAACATCTCTCACTCCTCCGAAAATATTGCGACCTCATTCAGTGCACACTTCACACAAATCATACTATCACTAGGTAAACAACACAACCCCCCTACCCTCCAACCCACACCTTCAACTAGTAATCTCCCCACTGCCTTCTCTTTTTCTCCTGTACCTACCTCCAACATAAAAAAACTCTTAACTAAACTTAAGCCCACCAAATTAGCAGCAGACAACCTTCCAAGTGAATACCTACAAATCACAGCTGATGCTCTGGCCTACCCAGTATCCATCTTGATTAACCAATCTCTGTCAGAAAGTTACGTTCCCACACTGTGGAAAGTATCACATAGAATTCCCCTCCACAAAGG
>NC_056736.1:592432827-592435327 GCF_019279795.1 Protopterus annectens | reverse complement strand
TCATCGCTTAATAGCCGCAATCTGTTACATTCGTCTAGTGCATTGAACAATCTATTCTGAATTACGCAGATACTATCCAATGAAATCTCTATATATGATCCACCCACTAGGAGTTCCATCATCTTGCTGGAGTAATAATCACTGTCAAGTACAACCACAGGGCCGCCTTTGTCCACCGCCCTCAGAGTAATGTCCTTGTTTTGCTTCAATTTATTGAGAGCTAATTTCTCATGTGATGTTAGGTTATTCACCTTAATACTGTTATGTTCCAGTTCATCATATAGTTGTGTTTCCACCACCTTCACAAAGGTATCTAAATTGGGTTGGAGATGAGGTGTAAATACACTCTTCTTCTTGAAGCTTCTCTGTACTCCAATATCATCACTAGTTTGATCAGATCCATACATGATTCTTAAGGAAATTCTTCTAGCAAATAATCTGACGGAAAGAAGTGCTTGGCTGAGATCCAACGTAACTAGATGTATCACCGGTACAATTCTAGCTGTGGGTTCCACAGAAAGAATAAAGTCGACAGAGACCACTAACCACACCCTGGCAGGAGTGGTTAGGAGGAAAATTCAGTTGGAAGGACAGAATTGCACGGATTTTCCGTTACCCATCAGAGCGAATCGGAAACGCTCGTTAGACTTCGACAGCGGTCATGGAGCAAAGAGGAAGGAACCTCCGCAACAACAGCGGACTCTGCAGAAGTATTGGAACCCTGCAACATAAGATCTACTGGTGATATATCTAGCTATGTTGTCCTAGCACCATCCTTGGTACATAACATATCTAGATATGATTTGTCCGAACATGAAACTTGTGTGTTGAATAAAGGACTTTCCTTTATACCCACTACTTCAATGGACCTCAGCCAAGCACTTCTTTCCGTCAGATTATTTGCTAGAAGAATTTCCTTAAGAATCATGTATGGATCTGATCAAACTAGTGATGATATTGAAGTACAGAGAAGCTTCAAGAAGAAGAGTGTATTTACACCCCATCTCCAACCCAATATAGATACTTTTGTAAAGGTGGTGGAAACACAACTATATGATGAACTGGAACATAACAGTATCAAGGTGAATAACCTAACATCACAAGAGAAATTAGCTCTCAATAAATTGAAGCAAAACAAGGACATTATTCTGAGGGCGGCGGACAAAGGCGGCCCTGTAGTTGTACTTGATAGTGAATATTACTCTAGCAAGATGATGGAACTTCTAGTGGGTGGATCATACATAGAGATTTCATTGGATAGTATCTGCGTAATTCAGAATAGATTGTTCAATGCACTAGACGAATGTAACAGATTGGGGCTATTAAGCGATGATCTTTTATCCTACTTTAAAGTTGAATTTCCATTGATTCCCACTATAAGTGGTCTGCCCAAGATCCACAAGAACCCCCGTACACCAGAGCTTAGACCCATTGTATCTGGAGCTGGCTGGCTAACGGAGCCGATATCCATATACTTAGACAGCCAACTTAAAAAATGTTTAATCAGCTATGCACCGGTGCTACGTGATACAGAACATTTTTTAAGAAATCTCTATTCTAAAACACAAGAATTAGTCAATCTAGATCAGATGTTACTAGTAACAATGGATGTCACCTCATTGTTTACTTGCATCCCCAATGAGCAGGGGTTAGAATATGTGAGATCATTTTTGCTGAGTACAACAAGCTTTACAAGTAATAAGGTGGATTTCCTTTGTCTCCTCATAGAGATGGTGCTAGAGAACAATGTCTTTCTCTTTCACAATACCTGCTATCAACAAACCAGTGGCGTAGCGATGGGCACCAGCTGTGCCAACAGCTACGCCAACTTGGTCATGGCAGAGTATGAAACCAGGCATATCACCAACAATCAGGATGTTATCTTTTACCAAAGATTCGTAGATGATCTTTTCTTTTTGTGGAAAGGCTCAATACAGAACTTGATGGAATTTCACTCTCGACTTAACAGAGCCACAGATTTTATAAGATTCACTATCAACTATTCTATGGATAAGATAGATTTCTTGGATGTGCAAATAACCAAGACACGAGGGAACCTAGATACATGCATCCATAGAAAGCCATGTTACAAAGCCTCGTTTTTACACAGACAAAGTATGCACAACCCTCAAATTTTCAAAAATGTGATCAAGGGACAGGCCATGCGTCTGTCTAGACTTTCAAGCACGAACGTACAATTCAGGAATGAATTGAGAACTCTGCAAACAGGATTGGAAGGGCGTGGGTACTCCAACATGGAAATACGGGGCATATATTCGGATATGGATCAACTCCGAATGAATAGGGCAAGACCTTATTTCTCTGCAAACCTGGATATTGATGCTAAAGCTCCTAGGAAAGCGGAACCAGAGCGTATTGTCATACCATACAGTAATAATGTTAGCAAATTCAAGCAGGTTGTTTCCAATAATTGGAATATTTTGTGCTGTGACGATAGTGTCAAGGCAATAGTTGGGCCATCTCCACGTTATTCGTATAG
>NC_056736.1:592402827-592427827 GCF_019279795.1 Protopterus annectens | reverse complement strand
TAATAAACATATGATTTAGGAATTTAAGAAGGTTATAGACCTTCACAATAAAATCTTGTTGACCCGAGCATGGGCCATATACATTTAGAAATAGGACAGGTTTATTTAACTCATGAGTTAAACATGTGAAGTAACACCATCTGCCCTCTTGGTCAGCCCCTCTGTCAATAATCGTGGGTTTAAAAGATTTTTTAATGATGACAGCAACTCCTCTAGAGTTATTAGAAATACCCGATGAAACAGTTTCTTTTACCCATTTCCTATTATTCTCTTTCCGCCACTCATCATTTCTCATGTGAGTTTTCTGTATGAAGCACAGATCTGCCTGGGATTTATAAAGCAAATGTAAAACCAGATTTCTTTTATTTTTCATTTGAAGTCCCCTTACATTCCAAGACGTAATATTCCAGATTTCAACCATTTGTTAATAGAAACAGACTATCAATATGAGGGTATTTGGAGTGTCGTATAAATAAGAAGGGAAGATTTTCAGTGAATTTGTAGTAAACAGTAATACATAAAGGAATGGCGCAAAACTCTCTCAATCCTAACCCCGTGCCTAACCACAAATTCCCTACCATTGAGAGAGAGACAAAACTATATACATTAGTTAAGTACAATTTTACTAAACAGGTGTCATAAAAAGGTGTAGAAAAATACCAACAATATTTACAATCAATGTACACCATCGGAATGATTCCCCAGCAAGTCTTCAGAAACCCTACTTATCTTATCCATATAGCTTCCCAATCCTGTGAGTTTACCTGAAGAGAGTGGTTAATTACAATAGAGTTAACCATATACAAGAGGTTCAGTAATATCTAGCAGTTCTATGTATACTCTTCTAGGGGGGGTTTACTATTAAACCTCTTTAGAGTTTAGCTACCGTTCCTCTGGTAAACACTTAAATATCAGGGTGTGGTTATTAAATTATACTCAAGGAATACCTCTTTACCAAAGCCGATATATTCATAGTAGGGTATGGTATAGGTGTTTTTCATTAGATTGTATATTTCAATAAAATGAAAATAATTTTGTTCAGTGAGGACTAATGTTTCAGTTAGGGATTCACTTATATTTTCTAAATTCAGCAGTGGTGTAAGACTGATTTGAATTGGGTGCACAGCCTTTGTTTTCTGTTCAGGACCTGCACTCTCTTTTCCTTTAATTTTGTTATAAAAACATACAGGAGAGTCATAGCTGTAAGATAGGGAAGGTACATAATAATAATAAAAACTCATTTACCAAAGTGGAACCTGCTCATGCTTGTGTGTATAAAAAGAGTATGCTAATTAGTAATAGCGGTGATTCGGATGTAATCCTGGTGTGCTTTAGTGTATCATGTTCTTAGTTTATATTATATATATTTTTACAAGCCAGGATAATTCCGGTGTCTAAAAGATGTGAGATTAACATGTAAAGCCAAGAAGCGAGTTTATTATTGCATAAAACAAACAATAATAAATAATGATAATATAAGAACACCAGCCTTACAATATACATAATATTTACTTTACCTAATGATATATTAATGTTATTGTTTAAGAGAATGTACTGCAGGGTATCACAGCTGGTTTTATACCATTGGAACAGTTCTCACCCAAAGATGGGGGGGTACTGCCACCTAAATGACAAAGCTGTCACTAGTGGCGGAAAGGAGTTACTGACAGTGGCAATCTCATTACATTTACGCCCCCGATTTGTTAGATTTGAGTTGGTTCTGGGTTCAAGATGCATGAGCATAGGAAAGGCAGAGCATTATAATAGATGATCAGTGAAAATAAGCCATCCCAAATTTTATCCAAGGGGGATTATTTCCCTTATTATCTTCAGCATATTTACTCCAGTAAACTCATTCCAACTAGCAGTGCAGTAAAGTCACTAGCATAATCCCCAAATTGCACTGCATACTGAATGCCAAAATCCAATAATCGTCAGCGGCTCCTACTGTGACTTTGATGTTTTTAGATTTCTAACTATCTGGTCAAGAAGGGTCTGAGTGACGCAGTGTCTTTGAGATGAAATAGGTTTGGACAGTGTCAGATACCAGAGGAAACATGCAAGCACATGTCAGAATTTCTTTCCATAAACCATATTTGCCCAAGACGTGTTCAGAAGTAGAGGTGTGCAGACATAATAAACCTTCTTATCTTGTGTCTATCTGGTTCGGTTCCAAATAGATTTCTACAACCTATATAGCAGCTGCCCTTGGCAATCCGATAATTTATTCACTTTTTTTTATTTTTTTTATTTTTACAGTATGATTTCCTGATTTCTAAAATATGGTGATATACTATTTTTATTAAACATTTGTACAATCCTTAGTGTGGAACTAGCTTTGTACTACAGGCAGTGAAAATGCAGAATACCATACTACTAACTTTGGTAGAATAATAAAAATGTGTAAGCAAAACTAAGAGGGGAGCATCAGTGAAGCATGCTCTTAAATAAGTATGAGCTCATGCAATTAGTGTATCCAAAACAGCAAATAATACAGTCATACATTTCGTGTTCCATTGACAATGCACTAAAAGTGTACGATGATATTAAGTGCCTGGAGACGTATACAAGTGAGTACTGAGCTTCGCAATGAACCTCTAGCCATAATAAAATGTACGGGCAGTAGCTTCGGTGCATGGTCGCAAAGCAAAATACATTAGTCCTGGTTTAGTCTAATCATAATAACAATTTAGATGGTATCTAGGAAGCAATTACCCCCCGCCCTAATAGGCAAGACAGTTTAATGAGTTCCGTTGTTCATACACGCTGCAGAGTTCAGTCATCGCCAACCACCGATGTTAAAAGTATCCGAGTTTCCCTGTAGTAGCAGTGGAAGTTTATTTGTTGTGCTTCCGGGTTTAGGTGAGTAACATTCATAACCTGCCTCTGTTGTTACCGTTCACGGATCCCCGGGTCAACTAAAAGTGATATGAACGGTCCCATTAGATCTGATAGCAATCCAACTCAGGCATTTAAGCATTTATTATTTTCCAATTATTTGGAAGGTAAACTGACAAACGGAGAGGCATAAGATGCAACAGACCGTCACAGTCCTTCAAGCACAAGCCTCTGGAGCGATTAGCGAGTGGAGGGCACGGAGCCGAAGCATTTTAAGAAAATTGTGTCTGCTTCTTTTGGTGAAGACATAGTGAATTTCGCATCTTTAAAGGTAAATGATAGTGAGTGCGGAAACCTCATTTGAAATTTTATTTTCCGAGCAATAAGGTCGGTACAATACGGGGAAAGTTTGCGTCGATTTTCTCTAATTTCAATGTGTAGGTCTTGAGAAATATTAATGTTTTGGTTGTTCCAAGTGAAGTTGTTTGATTTTTTGTAGGCTTTAAGAATGTTTTGCGCATCTTGGAGGTTGAGCATTTTCACGTAGGGGCTTTGGGGGTGAGGATGCCTGATGTTTCCGTAGGGCTCTGTGCGCTCTTTCAATGGTATATTTAGTTGGAGAGTTATTAACTTGTAAAAGATTGTTAAAGATCTGAGTAATAGTTTTGGTTAGTTGATAGGATTCATACTTCTCGGACAGACCTCTGATTATCAGGTTATTGCGTCTACTTCTGGCCTCTAGGTCTACAATCTTTTCTTGGATGTCAGATATTGTTTTGTCTCTGTATTTAATTTCTTCTTTTAGATGCTCAGTTTCTATTTCATTTGATTTAGATTTATCCTCTACTAAATCTAGCCGATCTGCTATTTTATTTATTGTAGTTCTGAAGGAACTAATTTTTTCCGACAATTCTTGAATCGCTGAATGTAGTGGAAGTAGGGCACTTTTCAGCTCGTCAATCTGTAGTGTTCCGTCCACTTTCTGTTTCACTGGAACTTTTATTTGTTCTTGCAGGCATTTAGAAGTTCTCGGTCTTTTTGCTTCTTTCTCCGGTGAATCTGAAATAGCAGAAAATTTTGCCTTAGTATTTTGAATGTCCATATTTTCAATTTCCTTCGGCATCCTTAACTTTACTTCTTAAGGGTACTGTCAGTTGCTGTGGTGCTGAAAGTTCAGGCCTCTAGAATCCACTTGCAAGATCGCTGTTCCCTTGTTGTAGATTAAACCGTGCTGAATTATCGTAGTATTCCCATGGATAGATATACGTTTCAGTTTTTGATTCCTTTTCTCAGAGTTTGATTTTTAAAATATATGGTTTACATCTGAGAATTCAATGGATTTAGTATATAACCCAGTCAATGAAGAGGGAGTTATGAGGAGAGGGTGCTTCTCAGACGACCACCATCTTGGAATCAGGAATGTGTTGATTCATTACGAGTGATTCTCGGGAAAAGTTCAAGTGAAGTTTGCCAAAAGTATTTTAAGCAATAGCAGAGTTTTCATCTTAATCGATTGTTGCGAGATTTTGGAGTTCATATAAGTTTGGGAGTGTGGTGGTTGTTCCCTCAGATGTGGGGTGCAGAAGGGCTTGCTACCCTGAAAAAAAGATTTCCCCCCAATTTTGGAAATTTCTTTTGAGGTATTTACTTTCATCAAAATCACTGTTGATGGAATGACATGTATCTGCTGTTAGGTTCATAGGTTCATAGGTTCATACTAGGCTATCTGCCCTAGGGCATTTATAAGCCTAGCCAGAATGTGTTTGGCTTTCGCCACCCATTTTAAATTTATTCTGCTATGCCCTTTTTCGAGTTTAGATACTGTGCCTCTGTCTAACAGTGACACAGAAGTGATACCCGGGGTAAACCTACGATCTCCCATCCACTCATCAAGATTCCTCTTGAAGAGAGTCAATGAGGGACTCTGCCTAACCTGGACTGGGATTTTATTCCAGAGTGAAGGGAGCCTCTGGGTTATGAATCTGTCCCTCCAGCATGTCCTATTTATTTCAGTGCTGAGGTTCAAGTCTCTTGAGCGCGTAGCTCGATGGGATTTGGATTTTCTGAGGTGCAGCATGTCCATTAATTCCGGGTTGGACATGGCTTTATACATCAGGCACAGATCGCCTCTGAACAGGCAGTATGCCACTGAGTAGAGCTGGAGTTTCTTTAACCGGGCAGCATATGGCATCTGTTTGAGCCCTTTGATCCTCTTGGTGAGGTACTTTTGGGGTCTTTCCAGTTGCTGCAGGTGTCTGGTAAGGTACATCCCAAAAGGGCATTGTACTCAATTATGGGCCTGATGAGGGATGAGTAAAGAGGCACGATGACCTCCCCTGATCTAGATGTGAATCCCTTCATGATTAGGTGGGCTATATAAAATGTTTTTCTAACCACTTTGACTACGTGGTTGTCAAATGAGAGATTGCTATCAACTTGGGTCCCCAGGTCCCTAATTACTTCTTCTGTACTTAATGGATTACCACCTATGTGGTAATTTGTGGGCACTTTGTTTTTGCCAAAGGGGATGACTATACACTTTTTGGCATTTAGCTTGAGGCCATGGTTCTGGCACCAGTTGTCTGTTTCTATGAGGCCCTTTTGGAGGATGCTTGTGTCGGCTGGAGAGTCGATTATGGCACCCAGTTTTCAGTCATCTGTGAACTTGGTCAGCCACAGTCCTTCCGTGTTGGCCTGTACCTCCGAGAAATATATACCGAACAAGAGAGGTCCCAGGACTGAGCCTTGTGGGACACCACTTGTAACTGGTTTGGAGTCTGACATGGCTCCAGCAATTCTGACCATGTGGGTTCTGTCCTTGAGCCAGTTTGCAATCCATCTAGTGACATAGGGGTTTATATTTAAGCTGGTGAGCTTATCTATAATGCCCGAGTGGGGTATTGTATCAAAGGCTTTTGCGAGGTCCAGGTAGGCTGTGTGGACCACCTTCCCCTCGTCAATGGGTTAGCATAAATCATTGTGTAGATCTCTTTATCATATCCATTTCTGTCCTCTTAGTGCATCTTCAACTATGTATCGAAGTTGATACTGATTTATTTTGGTTTAAGTCCCCTGAAATAATTGGAATTACAGACACAAGTGCAATTTTGATTAGTGCATTAAAGTCTTTATTATTAAGACACGGGATACCTGATGTTATCACGTGTAATAGTAGTCCAAATTACAAAAGTGAGTAGGAATTTAAACATATAGTGTACACTCTATCCTACACATATGCAAACGGACAAGTAGATAGAACTATCTGGAGAGTGACATGTCACAAGGAAGATCAGTAGTAAAAGGTATGAGGGTTGTCGTCTAACAGTTCTACAATATAGAAATAGTCACAGGGATGGGGAGTCTGTTCCAGAGAAGAGGTAGTCTCTGGGATACATACCTGTCTCTCTAGCAGGCCCTGTTTATATCACAGGCAAGGTTTAAGTCTTTAGAATGGGTAATTCTGGTGCTGTTTGTTTTGTGGATATGCAAGCGGTCCATCAGGGTGGGGTACGACAATGCCTTGTATGCTAGGCATAGATTTCCCCTCAGCCTGTAGGCGACTGAATACAGGGACAGGGCTTTGAGATGGTCTGCATAGCACATGTTATTTATGCTCTGTATTCTTTTAGCTAGGAATTTATGTGGACATTTCATGTGTTGGATGTGCCTGGTTAGATACATACCAAAGGGCAATTATGATTTCCACACTACCATAGACACATGATGGTCAAAGGCTAGATTAATGCTACATGAGCCCCCAGTTCCCTGACTACTGATAAACTGTCAGGGCTGTGTTCTCAATATGGCAGTTACCAGTGGTGGATGAGTTCCCGAAGGATAATATTATACATTTCTTGGCATTTAGTTTTAGTCCATGGCTCTGACACCACTTATTTGTCTGTGTTAACACTTTCTGTAGAACATTACTTTCAGTGGGGGATTCTATGACTGCTCCTAATTTGCAATCTTCTGCCAGACGCCCCTGACACTGCTGTTGACTTCAGAGGAGTAGATACCAAAAAAGAGCAGCTTCGGGACTGATCCCTGAGGAACTCCACTGGTGAATGGCCTCTTTGAAGAAGTGGCCTTCCCAATTCCAACTTCCAGGGTCCTGTCTCTGAGCCAGCTGGCTATCCACTGGGTAACATAAAGGTTTATACCTAGCCTCTTCAGTCTGACAACAGTGCTTGAGTGGGAAGGTATTCTAAAAATGAAGCCAACACGGGAATGGAGAAAGGAGATTCTGCTGATAGGAATGACTGAACAAAGGGGTACAAAAAACAGGCAAGAGAAGTCTGGAATTTACTGGAGAAAACTGCCAAAGGAACTAAGCTATTGGGAGCAAATAGAGAGGGAAAGGTAATAGAATGGGAAGAAGCCAATAATTAATTTGGCCTGCAGGCTAGAGATTGCCTTCACTATCGAGGATTGATATCAGAATGTAGGCAAAGAGAAAGAAATAGGGGGATCCTAAGTGAAAGACCAGCACTGGCAGAGTTTTTAGTAGAATATAGAACAGAAGCTGCTGTTCTAAAAGGGATAATTAGTAGGGCATATAAAATATAATTATAGGAATCAGTCAGGGGAGGTTAGAAAGGATTGGGAAGACAGATTAGATAAGTGACTCACAAAAAAACAACGGGAAGATAAACTACCCCATCTCTGGAACAGGATTTCCATCCATGTGAAGCAGAGTTCCTCCCTAACCCAATTCAAGTTTAACTTGGACAATTGGATGGAGAACAGGAAATTCATCCCTGGTTTGACACCTATGTCTCTGATGGACACAGGCAACCTGTAAATGTTTCATCTCCCAGGCCCCAGCTTGCAAATGTTTAATCTCCCAAGCCCCTGCTTACACTTATCAAGGATGTGACGCCCGTGCACTGACACAGTAATCAAGGAGCCTCAATTGTCACCACTAGCACCAGTGAGGGGTGAGCACATTGGGAAGGATAACAAGTACACACACAGTAAAGTGCAATTTCCCTTGACAGCACACAGAGATCACAATCAGTCTGGAGCTGGTTTCTCCCTTTCTCTTCAGATCCCCAATAAGCCTCCCCACTGGCACAGCTATAGGGAACAGATCTCAGCCTAGTGGTCATCCTCCAGCACCCTCTATGTCCAACCAGTGCTTCATGTCCCTGCCCAAGTAGTTGACACACACACACTTTGAGATACAAATTATATACAAACACACAGAGACTCCTGAGGAAGGCTGTCACAGGTTCTCCAGCTATGCCCCTTTCTGCCCAGGCTATAAGGTAGTAATCCACTGCCACCAGCCACTATTTATCAGCTACTAATGAGGCCTTTCCCAATAAGTGACCAATTTCACCATGTAATATTACTGTTATCCAAATAGTAAGGGTGACCCAGGGCTAAAGCTATTGGAGTGGCTTGGACATTATCACTGAATACATGCAATGTTTACACAAAACTGCCACAGTTGAAATGTTTAAAAATATTTAATAATAAATAATAAACCACAAGAAAATACTGATTACTCCAACACAATGACATTACACAGTTCAGAAATCACAGGAAAATGCTTTGAAATATACTGTAGAATAGTCTGACATAAATATAGAAAACAGCTAGACTAATCTTACTATTTCTATATAGCCCTAAGAGAAATACTAAAATCTAAGACCCTACTTACATACAGAGCAAAAGCAGAGTGCTGGTGAGTTGATGTGTTCAGTTTCAGACAAAATCCAAAATGCTCTCATCTTTCTCTCTGGGAAAGTCTTAAATTGATAAACACCCAGTACTGCTGAGTCATTTCACATTACATCATTTTTATCCCTACTTTATTTCCCAGGCTAACAGAAACTCAAAATTTACATTTCTAAGTAAGCTGCTCCTGGGCAGGAAACCACAGCAATAAAAGACATTATACATGTAAAACCTTAGTAATTATCTCTTAAATCAAGACAATAGAAAGACGTTCCTGACCCAGACAGCCTGTCTCCGAACTTGAGATCAAACAGTCATACAATGCTTGACTTATAAGCTTTCTTCCAGCACAGTGCACTGTGGTTACATTTTTGAAGCTTAGTACAACATATAGTTTAATCATAACATATATTTCTCTTTACAGTTTTAGAACAAGCTTGTGGATTACATTAATATTTACAATGACATAGAATTATTTACAAAATGCTGTCTAGCTAGGCTGGCAGCCTTCACATATCTCTCCCCTCCCCCGAAGAACTCAAGCTAGTTTTTCAAGTGACCCTTGAGAAACATTGTTTGAGAGGATCAGGTCTATCTAAGTATACCTTACCCCATTCCCTGTCTTGAGAGCCCATTTGCACTGGCATTGCTAATCCCACTGCAGTGCTGCACTGACATATCATAAGCTTGCAACCCTAGGCTCCATCTTGATAACTTGGCATTTTGCTGGCAGGTTTGGTGTAACCATGTTAGGGGATTATGATCTATAACTACAATGAATTTCCTTCCATACAGATAAGGCTGAAATTTCTGCAGTGCCCACACTGTGGCTAGACATTCCTTTTCTACAGCTGCATTGAATTCCTCCCTGGGTTGGAGCCCACAACTGAGGTAAACCACTGGGTACTCTTCTCCCTCTGAAGAAATCTGGCTAAGTACAGCCCCCACCTCATGGTTTGAAGCATCCACCTGCACAACAAATTATGTGCTGTAATCTGGACTGGCTAACACAGGCAGTCCTCCCAAAACTTCTTTTAGCTTCTGGAATGCCTGCTCACATGCTGTGGTCCACACTACCTTATCTGGCCTGTTTTCCTTATCAGGTCTGTGAGGGGAGTAGCTATGGTGTTACAACTGGGGATGAGCTTTCTGTAGTACCCTGCTGTCTCTAAGAATGGCCTCACCTGCTTTTTGGTAACAGGTGGAGGCCAAGCCTGAATGGCTTCCACTTTGGCAGTTTCTGGCCTGAACTTACCACTCCCCATTTTATGTCCCAGGTAGGAGACCTCTGCCATACACACCTGACATTTGCTCGGCTTAATGGTCAGCCCTGCCCTTTGTGGTCTGCCCAGCACCTCCCTGACATGTTGAAGGTCCTCTTGCCAGGAATGGCTGTAGCTAGCAATATCATGTAGGTAAGCAAGGGCAAACTCTCCTGATCCTGCTAGGATATGATATACCAGCCTCTGGAAAGTTGCTGGGACATTTTTCATCCCAAAGTTCATCTTTGTGAGCTCATACAAGCCAAAAGGAGTCACAAAGGCTGAACTCTGTCTAGTACTGGGAGTCAAGGGCACCTGCCAGTAGCCCTTGGTAAGATCAATGGTGGTAAGATACTTAGCCCCACCCAACTTCTCTAGGACATCATCTGTCCTAGGCATGGAGTAAGCATCTGACTCTGTGTGATTATTTAATTTCCTGCAGTCCACATAGAACCTGGTGCTGCCATCCTTCTTTGGCACCAGCACTACCGGGGAGGCCCAGAGACTGTTGGACTCTTGAATAAACCCGAGTTCCAACATTTCCTGTATTGCCTCCCTCAGAGTCTGTTTGACTCTCTCAAGCACCCTATAAGGGGCCTGCCTAATAGGCCTTTGGGGTCCTGTATCCACCTGGTGCTGCACCAGGTGGGTGCACCCTGGTTTCCCAGTGAACATGTCCCCAAACTCCTTTAGCACTGCTCAGATTTCTCAAACCTGGGTAGGAGATAGCTGCTGGGACATTGCTACCCCTTCCACTGAGGTGTTAGCCTGAGCCTCACTGAGGAGATCAGTCCCCAGATCTCTCTCAGACTCCTTCTGCAATCCACTGCAAGTACTCAGCACAAGGGCCTCCCTGTCATGGTAAGGTTTCATCATGTTAACACGGTACAGTTTGTACCTCTGCCTCCTGCCCAGCAGTTCCACCCTAGTAGTTAACATCACTTACCTTTCTTACCACCTTGTAGGGTCCCTCCCAAGCTGTTTGCAGTTTGTTGTGTCTGACAGGAATGAGAACCATTACCTGCTACCCCACTGCATACCCTCTAGCTCGAGTATTCCTGTCATACCAGACCTTTTTCTGTAGTTGGGTTTCTGCCAGGTTCTCCTGGGCCAAGCTCATGAGTTCCCTGAGCCTTGTCCTGAGGTTTAGGATGTATGCCACAACAGAATCCTTGTGAGACTCGCACTCACCTTCCCACTCATCTCAAATTAAATCTATAGGTCCCCTCACCCTATGCTCATACAGCAACTCAAAGGGTGAAAAACCTGTGGATTCCTGGGGAACCTTTATGTAAGCAAACAACAGATGGGGCAGATATTTGTCGCAATACTTCTTAAACTGGTCTGCAAATGCCCGTAGCATGGACTTGATTGTAGAGTTCAACCTCTCAACAAGACCATTAGTCTGGGGATGGTAGGGGTTGGTCTTTAGGTGCTTCACTCCACAGTACTTCCACAGACAAGCCAGCAGGTATGACATGAAGTTGGCACCTCTGTCAGTCAGTACTTCTTCTCGGAAACCTAGCCTGCTGAAAATCTCTAACAAAGCATTTGCCACCTTTTCTTCCTCAATGGAGGACAAAGCCACTGCCTTAGGGTATCCTGTAGCATAACTTTCTACCACTAGGATATACTTTTTCACTGTGGAACTGGGGGTACTCAGATACCCCACAATATCCATAGCTACCCTCTAAAATGGCTCCTCAACCACAGCCAAAGGCATCAAAGAAGCTCACACCTTGTCCCTGCCTTGTCTATCTTTTGGCACTGCTAACAGGTCCTGCAGTACCCTATTATATCTCTGGAAATTCCACGCCAATAGAAGTACTACATAATATGTCTCTTTGTACATTTTATGCCCATATGACCTGCAAAGGGAATATCATGGGCTATGGCTAGAAGTGCCAGATGGTAGGCTTTAGGCACTACCAACTGCTGTATTCTCTCACCTTCTAGCTCTCCCTCAGGGGTCCACTCTCTATACAGTAACCCTTTGTCCCAGTATACAGATTCCCCCTTCCCTTAAAAATCAGGTGACTCACTAGCTACCTGCCTCAGGCCTTGCAATGTAAGGTCTGAGAGCTGAGCCTGTTTGAACTCTCTCTTTGTAACCTTCCCCAGTTCCCCTTCCACAGGAAGTCTGGCATCCTCTGACAGTGGTGTTTCACTGTCAGCCTGGGTACTACTACTCACCTCTGCCCTTACAGTCACTATGTCCAAGGGACCATCAGTACCCACAAGCAGCTGTGTCTCACCTTCAGTCTCACTGCTACAGCGTAGCTCCCTCCCTGAAGTAACCACCTCACCATTCCTGGCTGCAAGTGTGTGGTTTGTCTGGGTCTCCCCAGGCTACCAGACCCACATGCTTGTCTCCAAGCCTGACTGTGTGTAACTGCATTAACACATGATACTTAATTAGCAAAATCCTTCCCTGTCAGGACATCTGCAGGATGGTAGTTTGGTACCCATGTTGTCTCAAGACAACCTTCTATTGGCATTTTGTCTTTCCACCTTACTGGCTCTCCCACCTTTTTTCCCCACCTTGCCTCCATTGAAATCTATATGCCATATGGCCCCACTGGTTGCATTCAAAACATTTAACCCTAGGTCCTGAATGTGTACCTGACTAGTGACTTCCCCTGCTACTGGCAGATTCTATTGGGGCAATCTGGGCTGCCCACCATGGGTTCCTTTATACCCATGAGCAGCACTGGGTGTCCCTTTCCTGTGCAGGGATGCCCTGCTTGCTAGGTATAGGTCTCCCTTTTTCCCCAACTCATCTGAAGTAGCGCATTGTCTATAAGCTAACCAGATCATCATGTCCTCAGACAATGTGCTAAGGGCTTGTTCCCTCACCAAAAGGTCTGCCAGCCCTTCAGATGTGGTAACTTGGCATCCACTCACCCACCTATGAAAATAAGTGCTTAGTTCAGCAACATATTCACATACACTTTCATCTGCCTTGCGTCTATGCTCACGAAACGTTTTCCTATAAGTTTCAGGTATTAGCTTAAAAAATTCTAACAAACAATTCTTTACAGCATTATAGTTAAAACAGTCAATGTGAGATAATTGGAAAGTACATTTACAGCTTTATCATGGAGTAAGGGGGTCAGGAACCATACCCAGTGCCTTTGGTCAGCATCATACAATTTACATACCCCCTTAAACATGTGAATGAAACTATCAAAATTATTCCCCTCTGTAAACTGTGGAAGAAATTTACTGACCATTTGTGCTTCTGGGGTCTGGTTACTCCCTTCCCCATTACCTCCATGACTCTGGCAAAGAGTCCACATCTCCTTTTCATGTTGTCTCTGCCTCTCCTTCTCCTCAGCTTCCAGGTGTAGAAGTTTCTCATTCTCCTCAGCCTGTGGACATCTCAATCTCTCTGCTGATTCCATTTCCAAATGCCTGGCCTCCAACTCAAGTCTCTTTAGCTCCAGATGGATTGTTAAGTCCTCTGCAGAAAGGTTGAACTGTCCATTCTCTGAGTGTTGTACATCTCCACACCCAGTCTAATCATCCTCCTGATTGTTGTTTTCTGATGCAGCCTCTACTGACATGCTTGCCTGCTGTCCCTGACTAACTAAGCTAACAAAATAAATAAAACAATTGTGATCTGAACTCTGAATATTCACTGCTTGGCTGATTTAGAGTACAAAAACACCTTCAGTGATCACTGTACACAAGCTACAGGAATTCACTATCCACACGACTACAAGCCAATTGGTATGTGATGTGGCTAACTCAACACTATCAAACAATTAATATTTGATGTGGATATCCCACCACTGCCAAACAATTAATATGTGACACCCATGCACTGACCCAGTAATCAAGGAGCCTCAATCCGCACCACTACCACCAGTGAGGGGGCGTGCACATTGGGAAGGATAACAAGTACACACACAGTATGAGGGGTGTGCACATTGGGAAGGATAACAAGTACACACACAGTATGAGGGGTGTGCACATTGGGAAGGATAACAAGTACACACACAGTAAAGTACAATTTCCCTTTAAGAGCACACAGAGCTCACATTCAGTCTGGGGCTGGTTTCTCCCTTTCTCTCCAGATCCCCAATAAGAGTCCCACTGGCACAGCTATAGAGTACAGATCTCAGCCTAGTGGTCAAGCCAAAACCTCCAGCATCCCCTCTGTCCAACCAGTACTTTGTGTCCCTGCCCAAGTAGTTGACACACACACACACACACACACACACACACACACACACACACACACACACACACACACACACACACACTTTGAGATATAAGTTATATACAAATGCATAGACACTCCTGGGGAAGGCTGGCACAGGTTCTCCAGCTATGCCACTTTCTGCCCACGCTATAAGGCAGTAATCCACTGCCACCAACCACTATTTATCAGCTACTAATTAGGCCCTTCCCAAAGGGTGACAAATTTCACTGTGTAATATTACTGTTATCGTAATAGTAAGTGTGACCCAGGGCTAAAACTATTGGAGTGGCTTGGACAGTATCACAAAATACATGCAATGCATGCTAAGAGCTTAAATTACCTTTACACAAAACAGCCACAGTTGAAAGGTTTAAAAATATTTAATAATAAATAATAAAACCACAAGACAATACTGATTACTTCAACACAATGACATTACAGAGTTCAGAAATCACAGGAAAATACTTTAAAATAATACTGTAGAATAGTCTGACATAAATATAGAAAACAGCTAGACTAATCTTACTATTTCTATCTATCTCTAAGAGAAATACTTAAGTCTAAGATCATACTTACATACAGAGCAAAGGAAGAGTGCTGGTGAGTTGATGTGTTCAGGTTCAGACAAAATCCAAAATGCTCAAATCTTTCTCTCTGAAAAGGTCTTAAATTGATAAACACCCAGTACTGCTGAGTCATTTCACATTACATAATTTTATCGCTTCTTTATTTCCCAGGCTAACAGAAACTCAGAATTTACATTTCTTCGTAAAATGCACCTGGCCAGGAAGCCACAGCAGTAAAAGACATTATACATGTAAAAACCTTAGTAATTATCTCTTAAATCAAGACAATAGAAAGAATTTCCTGGCCCAGACATCCTGTCTCCGAGCTTGAGATCAAACAGTCATACACTGCTTGACATATCAGCTTTCTTCCAGCAGAGTGCACTGTGGTTACATTTATGAAGCTCAGTGCAACATATAGTTTAATCATAGCATATAGTTCTCTTTACATTTGTAGAACAAGCCTTAATATTTACAGTGACATAGAATTATTTACACAATTCTATCTAACTATGCTGGCAGCCTTCACAAAGGGTACCAGAACTTGTCAGAGATTTGGGATGCATTACTAGGCTTAAAACATCCCTTGTGGTCATTAGCCTAGTAAACACCTATGAACCTATGCATGGCTCCCAAATATGCAGCAAAGTCTAGAAGATTTGAGATCTTTACTTGGAAGTGTTTGCAAAGATGCTTTAACAATTGGATTAATTTCTGGTGTCATTCAAAGGGGATCCAGTGTCTGCCTGCCTGGGATGACATGCTTGACAAGCCACGCTGCTTCGCAAGGGACGGCTTGCACCTGTCACCCCTGGGATTCCGGATATTGGCTAAGGCTCTTGCCACCTCCATAGTGCCTTTTTTAGGCAAGGCTCAAATTCTAAACCTACCACCCTAGAAAACAAAAATGGGAAGAAACTAAGGGTAATGCTGCTCAATGCCAGAAGTCTAAATCTCAAAATGCACGCACTCGAGGCCCTTCTCAGTATGGAGAACATCGATGTCTGTGCTGTGACTGAAACCTGGTTCAAGGCTCCTGAGAGCACCCTGGCACTATCAGGTTTTACCTCATATCATGCGTTCCGGCCCCAAAACCCGGACCACACCACAAAAGGAGGGGGTGTATCCATATTCATCAAGGATACCCACACCTCCAGGTTGGTGGCAACGCACAAAGCATCGGAAACCATCCAGGTGCAATTAACCATAGGCAAAACTGCTCTACAAATTGTAGCATGCTACAGGCCATCCTCTCAAACTCAGGAACCCCACACAGCCTTCCTGAAGACACTGGAGGGTATAAATGTATCTCCAAACACCATTATATTGGGTGACTTCAACTACCTGAATATAGACTGGGAACATTACTCAAGCCCCAACTTTCTAGCCCAAAGGTTCTTGGAGTTCATAAATTCAAATGCCATGGAACAACTAGTCACCGTTCCCACAAGAGGAGAAAATATACTAGATCTCATCATCACAAACATGGGGACAAAATGCTCCATACCGGAAGTATATCCTTCATTGGTGAGATCAGATCACAAACTTATCTCAATGGAAATCCACATCCCGCCCCCACCCCAAACAAAAAAGACCACAGTGAAGAACTTCTCTAAAGCAAACTTCACACTACTCAAGACTGGTGTGGTATCCTTCAAGGCCCCCGAGCCAGTGGAAACCATAACCCAAGCTGCGGAAGCCCTTACAAATGCCTTCTACGAACATCTCCAGGACTGCATGGATCAGGCAATCCCTAATAAAACCAAGACTCTTTCCACCAAGGGAAAATGTCCAGTCTGGTGGACCCCAGCCATAAACAAAGTTTACAATAAGAGGAGAAAGCTGTTACATGATAGAGCAAAATCCGTAAAAGAGAAGACACCCTTGATCATTATTAGTAAAAAAATACGAGCACTCATAAAATCATCCAAGGCCAACTTTGAGAGAAAAATTGCAATAGATTCAAAAGACAATCATAAGGCCTTCTTCAGCTATGTTAGAAACCTGGGTGGAAACTCCCATATATGCGCAGAATTAGTCCAAAATGATACAAAAATCACTGAACCCACAGACATTGCCAACATACTGGCAGACAGGTTCAGTGCAAACTTCACCCCCCCCCCCAAAAGGAGAGATAACTATCCCAGTGGAGTGTAGCCTCCCAAACATCTCAAATGCGCAGGTGAAAGCTGCTCTCTCTAAAGCTAAAAACACAGCATCAATGGGACCGGATGGTGTCCCCAGCTGTGTGCTACACAAACTCAACGAGGAACTAAACCCGCATATAAGGCAGCTGTTTAATCTTAGCCTTACCACAGGATATGTGCCCAAGGAGTGGCGTACGGCAACTGTGGTCCCACTCCACAAAGGTGGTACCTCTACAGACCCTGGAAATTACCGCCCCATAAGCTTAACAAGCCTGGTCTGCAAAGCTATGGAGAGGATCATAATGGAACTCATAAACAAAGACATAGGGGACTTGCAGACACTGGACCCGACCCAGTTTGGCTTTGTCAAGGGAAGATCATGCCTTTTGAACTTGGTCGACTTCTTCGAAACAGTCACCAAGGCCATTGATGAGGGAAAGGCAGTCCATACAGCCTACCTTGACCTTGCAAAAGCTTTCGACACAATACCCCACTCGGGTATTATAGAGAAACTTACCAGCTTAAATGTAAACCCATATGTCACAAGATGGGTTGCAAACTGGCTAAAGGACAGAACCCACAGGGTTAGAGTTGCTGGCGCCATGTCAGACTCCAAGCCGGTCACAAGTGGTGTCCCACAGGGCTCAGTCCTTGGCCCCTGTTGTTCGGCATCTACTTCTCAGAAGTACAGGCAAACATAGGAGGACTATGGCTGACAAAGTTTGCAGATGACTGCAAACTGGGCGCCATAGTGGAAAGTACATCGGACACAGATATCCTTCAGAGGGTCTCACGGAAACTGATAACTGGTGCCAGAGCCATGGCCTGAAGTTAAATGCCAAAAAATGTATAGTCATACCCTTCGGGAAAAACAAGGTAACCCCAAGCTACCATATAGGTGGCAATCCATTAAGCACAGAAGAGGTTATCAGGGACCTGGGGACCCAGGTTGACAGTGGCCTTTCTTTTGACACTCACATTGCTAAAGTGGTTAGAAAGACCTTCTACATTGCCCACCTGATCATGAAGGGATTCACATCCAGATCAAGTGAGGTCATTGTTCCCCTGTACTCTTCACTTATCAGACCAATGATTGAGTACAATGCCCCATTCGGGATGTATCTCACCCGACACCTGCAGCAATTGGAGAGACCCCAAAAGTTCCTCATCAAAAGGATAAAGGGACTCCAAAATCTGTCATATGCTGCCAGACTGAAGAAACTCCAGCTCTATTCAGTCGCATACCGCCTGCTCAGAGGTGACCTGTGCCTGACATACAAGGCCATGTCCAACCCGGAATTAATGGATATGCTCCACCTCAAAAAATCCAAATCCACCAAAACCACTAGAGCAAGCGACTTAAACCTTAGCACGGATATAAATAGAACGTGCTGGAGGGATAGATTTATCACCCAGAGACTCCCTATGCTGTGGAATAAAATCCCGGTCCATGTGAGGCAGAGCACCTCGCTGGCTCTGTTCAAGAGAAATCTTGACCGGTGGATGGGAGATCGTAGGTTTACCCCGGGAATCATCTCTGTGTCACTGCTGGACAGAGGCACAACAAACTAATGGGCACAGTATTTTTTAACATAAGGGGTGGCGTAAGCCACAAAACTTTGGGCTAGGCTTATAAATGCCTTAGGGCAGATAGCCTAGTATGAACCTATGAACCTATGAACCTATACCCCAGACAGGCTGCAAAGAATTTTTCTTCAGGTGGCTTGCAAATGTTGGTGGTATAACAGGGAAGAAAGAAGTAATTGGGAACATATTTTTTGAGAGTGAAATGAAGTGGCAGACTTTAAAAATTCTCTTTAGACTACTCTCTCAGAAATACTGGGGGAGCAAATTGATATAACTAAGGAAATGATTTAGAATTAGAATTGCCTAGACAACGCTTTGCTGAGTTTAACTGTGGTGGCTGCCAAAAAAGCAATTACTAGAAAACGGAAATCAAAGTCTAAACCAACCGTACTAGAAGTAGTGAATATAGTAACAAAGATAAACAACTGGAAGCAGAATCTTTAGAAAAGGGTAGGAGCAAACTACACAGAAAAATGGGAACTGTGGGAACAATACATGCAGAATAATGTTTTAGGGGAAGGCATTAATTGAATGAGCTATGTAATGTTTGGTTGATAACAAACGTATAGAAGATTATATGTGATGTATAATGTTTGCAAATGAAAATATATCAGTATTGTTTATTTTCTTTTATATAAATATATGATTGCCTATGTCATAAGTGATAATTCAATAAAGATGTTTCTTGTTTACAAAATGCCTGCATGTGTTACTGTGTCATATGCCTTGGCCTGGTCAAAGTATGCAGTGTGAATCATTTTGTCCTCATCCATTGCTTTGGTGGCCTTCTCAAAGAAGTCCATCAGGTTGAGTACGCATGATCTGACCTTGATGAAACCAAACTGGGTTGGGTCCAGTGTTTGGGGGCTTCCTATGTCATTACTGATCATTTCCATGATAATTCTTTCCATGGCTTGCATATGTGAATAGTAAGACTTACTGGGCTTCGTTTCCAGGGTCCGTAGATGGCCCAACTTTGTGCAGAAGGATGACAGTTGCCATTCTTATTTATGCTGCACAAAGCCTGTTTGGAGGATACATTTAGATAGTGATTTCAGAGGTCCTGATAGGTCATGTTTCATGCTCTTGAGAAGGCAGCCTGAAATATTGTTATGGCATGTTGATGCAGTGTTCTTGGCCTTACAGAGAGAGCACTGAGGGCCTGCTCCCTACTGATAGTTTGGGGAGATATATTTGATGGAATTTCCTGAGGGGAGGCTAGAGGAAGGGGTGTATATCACATCGTTATAAGGCCTATTCAGCGAATGCATCTTCATCAAACTTTATTTGTCGAAAGCTCTATCCATCAAATGATCATTTTAGCAATTTTTTTCCCAGAGAAAACAACAGTGAACCATCATTGGAAGTTTACCCTTTTCCACACTGTAGTGTGATCTCAGAGTTGGTATATTTAATTAGGGGGGTTAGGGGGAGTGCAGCCCCCCCACACACACACATTGGGGAGTGGGGGGTATGCCCCCCCCACCTGTGTGGGTTTTAAATTTTGTCATTTTTGTGATGATCAGTAGTTGGCCTAGTGGTTATTTTTCCTGGGGAAAATTTATTTTAAAACATCATTTGATGGAGTGAGCTTTCAACAAATAAAGTTCGATGAAGAGGCATTCACTGAATAGGTCATTAGACGATGTGATATAGACCTGGAGGAAGGGTTAAACTTATTAAATTTGTCAGCCAATAGGTTTGCTATATCTTTTTGTGTTTCTTATTTCACTCAATTTTCGTGAAAACATCCACAGTTCAAAAATATAACGTCTCCTTATATGCAACACTACAAAATCCCAAAAACATACAAAACGAAGGTCTATGTATCCCTTATGTAAGAACAAGTTCTGCCACACTCCCAGTCTCCAGAGATACTACCTCCATGATAGCACAAATTCAGAGGAAAAAGAAAAGGTGCAAAATAAGCACTCAACTCACCTTTTCTCCTTTTTCTAACTGCAGCACATTACAGTAACTGTGACTCGGCCTGTTCTGACATTCTGAAAGTTTTACTGCAGGAAGCTGACACCCTTCCTGTGGTGACAGTCTGAGGCTCACTTCGCTAGAGAGCAATGTGCCACAAGATTACCTCACAGGCTAGAGATGAAGTAAACATACCAATGCCACAGGAAAACTTGCACACTGAAGCTTGATAAAGTGAAACAAGGTAATACAGTGTTTGTGGGGAAGAGGAAAAGCTATGTAGAGGAATTTGTAGATGTTTGTATAAGTCAAAACAGTGTAAGAAATTTCTCTGTAGGGAAGTTTTTCAATTCCTGTATATCTAGTTAATCACTATATATTGCAAAGCAGAAAAAAATCAGAAAATGCTAGTAGAAGTTGTTGTTGTCTTTCGGCTTTTCCCGGTTAGGGGTCGCCACAGTGGAACTCCGGTCCATTAATGATTGGCAGTAGATTTTCACGAATGCCGAGGTGCCAGCTTGATGTTCAACCTTCAACGAAGGCACGCACATTTACGCATCTCTTTCGAACACCCACAAAATGCTAGTAGAAGTAGCGAACTTAAAAACCTCCTAAAACAAAAAAATAAAAACTTATTTTGAAATATTAATATTACAAAGAATAATAACTCTATTATTTATTCAGACTAATCTAAGCAGGGTAGATAGTCTGTTTCCAGTTGAAAATCCTTTATTAAGCACACAGACAAGCAATCCAAATAAAACAGAAAATAAACAGAATGATCCCAAACTTTCTGACTAATATACCTGTTAACTTTCTGACTAATATACCTGTTATCAGATATGGGAGTGGTTTATTTAATTGTAAAACAAGGTGTAATGGTATACATGTTAACAAACTCAAATCCCTTCCCCCATTCTTATCAGTGTGATATTCGAGCTGGTACTGCTCTACTTACTAAATGTACTAATAATTTAAAACTTATGCACTTTAAATAAAATTAATAATGATGTGGTACTTCTTATTAAACAGATTATTATTAAACAGTGAATTTATCAAAGACATTATAATTTGGATGGTGCAGTGGTTGTGTTGTCACCTCCCACTAAGAGGTTCTGCAGTTTGATTCTCAGGTGGGGTGCCTTCTGTGTAGAGTCTGCAATGTTTGTTTTTGTGTGGGTATCTTCTGGGTTTTCTGGTTTTCTCCCACATTACAAAGATATGCATCTGAAGCATTTCTCCCAGGGGCTCTGCTGAAAACTGGCTACATTCCAAGTCGGACTTTCCCAGTAAACAAATATTAAATAAATTCATGGTTGGAAATATTTAAACATTAGACCATTTAGCAATATATATATATATATATATATATATATATATATATATATATATATATTGGCATCCAAAAAAATAAATAAATTTTCCAAAACAGAATCTATTTCCATAAATTATTGTTAATCCAGATCACTTTCATCCCTCTAGAATTTTTCAGGTCTGTGTACAAGAACAGTAAAAATCTATAGCTACAAAAAATCTTACTAAAATTAACTGATATGCATACTAAAACCAGTAAACCATAATTAAAACAAAAATACAACCTTATATGTACATTTTTTATTATTATTTTATTTTACGTTTGTTAACCTGGAAAGGCCGACTTGGAATGAGCCAATTTTCAGCGGAGGCCAGGGAGAAATGCTCCAGATGCATGTCTCTAATGAGTAAGTTAAACCAGGAAAAGTACACAACTTAGTGCTGGCCTTTATGGGACAGTAAAAAATAGTGTCCTTATAAAGTTAGTGAACACTCCGTATAAAATAACACTAAAATCAAGCTTAAATAAGGATAGTGGAAAATTAAAATAAAATTAGTCCTGTAAACAATGTAGTAATTTTCTAAGTTCCAGTGCACTTTTAAGTGAACGGTAGTAATTTAGTCCAGGCTTTCTAAAACAGCTCAGTTTTATTTGTCATATGAGTTCACATTTTTCTAGTATATTCAGGATATCACTTTCAACATCACCAATGTCTATGCGATCCAGTATAGTATAGGATCATAGGAAGTTACTAGGCTACTGGTCCTGAGGCCCTTACAAGCCTAGCCAAGAATTTAGCCCATATTCCGACAAGCCAGCACAAGATGCCCCTGTCCAGCAGGGACATAGGTGGAATCCCAGGGGTGTATTTTCTGTTTCCCATCCAGTTATCCAGGTTGCACTTAAAAAGAGTTAATGAGGTACTCTGCTTGACGTGGAGGGGGAGTCTATTCTACAGAAGGGGGGAGACTCTGGGACAGAAATCTGTTCTGCCAACAAGCCCTATTGATGTCACAGGTCAGGATGAGGTCGTGCGTGTGGGTTACTTGAGTGGAGCTCGACTTGCAGATATGCAGCAGTCCCATCAAGTCAGGGTCTGAGATTGCTTTGTATACTAAACAGAGGTCACTTCTGAGGAGTCTGTATAAGACTGAGTAGAGGGACAGGGCTTTTAGCCTATCTATGTAATGTAGATATTTGAGGCCCTGGATTCTGCTGGTGAAGAACCTCTGTGGTGTCTCTAGCTGCTACATGTGCTTTGTGAGGTACATGCTGAAAGGGGCATTGTACTCAATAATGGGTCTTATAAGGAAAGAGTACAGGGATGCTATGACCTCCTTGTCCCTGGATGAGATACCCTTCCTAATGAAGAGGGTCATGTAGAAAGCTTTGTGTACAACAGAGGCAATATGGTGATCAAAAGTCAGTTTGCTATCAATCTGGGTGTCCAGGTCCCTCATGACTGACTGCATGCTTAGGACCTTGTTATTACTGTGATAATTTGTGGGGATGTCACTCTCCCCAAAGGGGATGGTAATGCATTTTTTGGCATTTAGTTTGAGACCATGTTTCTGGCACCAGTCATTTGTTTGGGCAAGACCCTCTTGGATGATGTCCACATCTCTAAGGGAATTGATGACAGCATTCAGCTTGCAGTCATCTGCAAACTTGGTCAGCCATAGCCCACTGGTTTTGGCCTGCACCTCAGAAAAGTATGTCCCGAGCAACAAGGCCCCAAGACCGATCCCTGAGGTACACCACTTGTTATGGGTCTACTGCTTGAGGTGGCTTTCCCTGTTTTGACTATGTGAGTTCAATCAGTGATTGGCTACTAGCCTTGTTCACTTGGTTTTGTAATAAACGCGCTTGGACTGACTTCCTGGTGGCGAAGGGTTTCGTTTCGTGACTGCTTTTGATGTGGTTCGAGTTCAATCAGTGAGCCAGTTTGCTACCCATCTAGTAACATACAGACTGATGCCTAGTTGAGAGAGTTTATCTATTATACCAGAGTGGGGAATAGTATCAAAGGCTTTGGCCAGGAAAGGTAGGCAGTGCACACCATCTTCTCCTTGTCCATGGCTTTGGTGACTATCTCAAAGAAGTCGACCAAATTTAACAGACATGACCTCCCCTTGACAAAACCAAACTCTGTGGGATCGAGTGTTTGGAGGTTTCCAAAGTCCTTATTAATGAGGTCCATGATAATTTGCTCCACAGCTTTGCAGATCAGGCTAGTTAGGCTAACAGGTGTATAATTTCCTGATCAGTGGATGCTCCACCTTTCTGCAAAGGGATGACAGTGGCTGTCCTCCACTCAGCTGGGACAAAGCCGGTATTCAGGCTTTGGTTGAATAGGGTGCCTAATGGTGCTGGAAGTTCCTGCCGGAGGTCATGTAGGATGCTATTGGGTCCCATGGAAGCTGTATTTTTTGTCTTTGAGAGGGCTTGCTGGAACTTAAAATCTGTGTGTATTCTATGCAGAGAAAAGTGTTTGGCTAGTACATTGTTTTACAACCAGAGCAGATTTATGCCAAATGACATGAAAGCCTAAGCTTAAGTTTGCTTATAGTCTTGCCCACATAAAATGCATCACATGTGTTGCACTATGCCCTGTAAGTTACTTTTGTAGTGTTACAGTCACCCCCTGCACTGGTCTTAATGATTTTCGTTAAATAAGGGCAATAAAAACTATCACCTTGCTGTATGTATGTATGTGTGTGTGTATATATATATATATATATATATATATATATATATATACACACACATATATGTATATATGTATATATATATATATATATATATATATATATATATATATATATATATATATATATATATATATATGGGTCTACTTTAGATGCCTGAACATCCAATTTACCGACCCCAAATGACTGACAAATGAGTTGCCCGAGTACCCATTAGCCCGACGTGCACTTCACTGACATTTACTAAACTAGTGCGCTTTCACGGCAACAATCCCATATTCAAAGTAATAGTGTATCAGCCAGTAAACACCCTTCACAAGAACGTGCCATATCCTCTGAAGCACCCACAATGGAAAAGAATTATGATTTAGTTTGTGAAATCATCAAAATAATAGTCCTGCACATACTTGGTTTGCAATTCCAACTGAAAGTTACTGCTCTTTGCAGATGAAAGGAACATTCCATAATTATCCCTTCTCTTCTCAACGTAAAGTAAAATGCTTCCATGTTCTCATAATAATTAATTTCAAATACACAAAACAAATAGTTCAGATTGCACTGCTAAATTCTCCTTCTTAGCAATACAGTCAACAACGTAGATTATACACAGAATAGCAAATATAAATGTCTCACATCTTTAACAACCTAGCAATGCTATGTACAAACTGTACGGCACTGTATTCCTGTCTACTGTTCAGCACAGTCACAAATTGCTCATGCCACTGTAACAACTTCCATTTTTTAGGGGACGGAGGAAAACCA
>NC_056736.1:592277827-592397827 GCF_019279795.1 Protopterus annectens | reverse complement strand
TGTTATGGTCTGAGGAGACCAAGGCTGAACGTTTTGGCCACAATTTCAAAAGGTATGTTTGGCGCAAAAACAACACTTCGCATCACCAAAAGAACACCATCCCCATGGTGAAACATGGTGGTGGCAGTATCATGTTTTGGGGTTGCTTTTCTTCAGCTGGAACTGGGGCTTTAGTCAAGATAGAGGGAATTATGAACAGTTTCAAATACCAGTAACATTTGGCCCAAAACCTTCAGGCATCTGCTAGAAAGCTGAAGATGAAGAGGAATTTCACCTTTTAACACGACAATGACCCCAAGCATACATCCAAATTAACAAAAGAATGGCTTCACCAGAAGAAAAGTAAAGTTTTGGAATGGCCCAGCCAGAGCCCAGACCTAAATCCAATTGAAAATCTGTTGGGTGACCTGAAGAGGGCTGTGCACAAGAGATGCCCTCGCAATCTGACAGATTTGGAATGCTTTTACATGGAAGAATGGGCAAATATTGCCAAGTCAAGATGTGCCATGCTGATAGACTCCTACCCAAGAAGACTGAATACTTAGAACATACTTAAAGAATAAGTGACTATGCCCATATATTACATAAGTCCTTAAATTATTCCACTTATATACCTCACTTCCTAATATACCTACTGTAATATATATTACAGTCTAGGTCTTCTCCTAATGCTGATTGAATTTGTATACTTATTCTGTTATTAACCATGTGTATTTGTTTTATTTATTTATTTATTTATTTGCAGTTGGTTTACCAGGATAGTCCATTGGGCCACGATGAACCCGTTTTCAATGGAGTCCTGGAGAGAAAAGCTCCAGTAAGAAGGTTACAATAGGTTTTACATTAGATTACAATGTTTACAAGTGAACAAATTAGAGCAAGACATTTCAAGTAGTATGGCTTGAGAAACAAGGTTACAAGTAGGTTTTAGGTCATATTACAATATTTTCAAGTGATACAGCTTAAAGCATAATGTTTCAAGTAGTACAGACAGGTGAAAGTTTCAGAAGATATAATACTGGTAACGAAAACATCTCTATATAAGTACTGAGAGGTCCTAAATCTTGACTAAGCTTGAAAGTATGACACATAATACAGTTTATAAAAAGTTTGGTTAGAACAAGTAAAGAGAGTATGAGTTAGGAGAGGCAGTAGAGGAAGTTAGCAGATAGGAGGGAAAAAAGAGTTTGCCAGCTTATATTACGATGGATGAGAGCTGGAGCATTCCCACCGGGATAGTAGGTGAGAGTGAAAAGATAGTTTGAAAGTGAAGTGGTTAGAGATGATACGAATGGATGGGGGTAGGGAGTTCCAGAGATGTGCTAGGCCATAGGATAGGAGATTTTTACCTGGGGGGCGAGTAGGTTTATGCAATAATATTAGATTTTGGTTGGTACATCTTAGTACTCTGTTGGGTAGGTGCATTTTAAAAGCAGAGGAAAGGGATGGACAGAGAAGGGGGTTGAAAATGAGTTTATGTGCTAGAGTCAGTTGAGTGTAGGTGAGATGATTGGAAAGTTCTAGCCATTTTAGTTTGTGGAGAGAAGAACAGTGGTGGCTAGATGATTTGTAGCTAGTAGCGAATTTGGCGATTTTGTTGTAACATGAGGAAAGTTGTGTTTTAAGGGAAGATTGTAGGTTAGTTAAGAGTGGGGCTCTGTAGAGAAGGGAGGGGATAAGAAATGAGGTAGAGAGAGTGATTTTGGTGGAGGGTGTGAGGTAACGATTTTGTCGGTAGAGCATGCCTAATTTTTGATGTTTTTTTTTTTATATTTAGTTGTAGGTGGGAGTTGAATTTAAGCTTACTATCAATTTGGACCCCAAGTAATTTAGTCTCAGACACCAGCTTTAGAGATGTGTTGCTATTACTAGTGATATAAAACGTGTTTGTATTGATAGAGGTGACTTTAGGCATTTAGTGCTAGGTGATTTCTTTTCAGCCATTGTTCTGTGATTGAGAATGCATCTTGTGTAAGTTTTTGCAGCATGGGGAGGGATGTGGCAGAACAGATAATAGTTGAATCATCTGCATATTGGATGATATTTGAGAAAGGAATAGAATTGCGGAAGTCATTTATGAATATATTAAAGAGGAGAGGACCTAGTATGGAACCTTGAAGAACTCCATTTGGGGTAGCAAGGGAAGAAGAGGTGGCCTTTTTTCATTTTACTGATTGATATCTATTAGATAAGTAACTGGAGAACCAGTTCAGAGAAGAAGAAGATAGGTTAAGCTGAGAGAGTTTAGTTAGAAGAAGTTTGTGAGAGATAGTGTCAAAGGCCTTAGAGAGGTCAAGTAGGACAGTAGAGACAATATAACCAGAGTCTCGGGCTTTGTTTACAGTTTCCAGGAAGGAGAGGAGGGCTGTCATAGTGCTAGGACCAGGCCTAAAACCATGCTGTGTTGGAGTTAGTAGGTGATTGTCTACGAGATATGGTAGGAGTTGTAGTTGGATACATTTTTCTAGGAGTTTAGAAATGGGAGACAGGATAGCGATGGGTCAGAAATTAGTTGTATTGTTATTGTTACCACCTTTATGTAAGGGTATGATAAAAGCCTTTTTCCAGATTTGGGGTACTATGCTTTCTTGGATAGAGCAGTTTATTAGGATACTAATGGGGTAGGCAATGGCTTCTGCAGCTATGCTAAGAAAGTATGATGGGATGTTGTCAGGGGCATTAGAGCCTGGCTTAAGTTTTTGAAGGAGTTTTTTTATGGTGGATATGGGTATAGGTTAGAAAGAAAAAGGAGAGGAAGGGGTAGAGAGGGTATTAGAGAGGAAGGGGTAGAGAGGGTATTAGAGAGGAAGGGGTAGAGAGGGTATTAGAGAGGAAGGGGTAGAGAGGGTATTAGAGAGGGTATTAGAGAGGAAGGGGTAGAGAGGGTATTAGAGAATGGGGATAGTGGAGAAGAAGAGAGTGTAGGAGTGCAGGTAGAAGTGTTAGTAGAGGAAGATGAGGGTGAAATGGAAGGAGTGGTGTTGTCAGAGAATGTTGAGGTTAATTTAGAAATAGAATTTATGAAGAAAGAGTTAAATTGTGTGGCCAAATCTATGTCGGGAGCACTGGGGTCTGGGCTGGGGTTGTCAATTTTGCCAGGATTGATAAGGGTGGCGACTCCTTTCCAGAATTTCTGAGGGTTTGTTTTATTGCTGTTTTGGAGTATGGAGAAGTAATTTTGTCGGTCAGTGATAATAAGCTTTTTGACTTTATTTCTAAGTGTTTTATATTCGTTATGAATGAGGGGAGACTTATTTTTCTGGTAGAGTGCCCAGACTTTGTTTCTGTGTTGCATGGTGACTAGAGTACTTTTGGTTAGCCAAGGGGCAGTTTTGATTTTTATTCGCTTAGTCCGTAGATGAGCATGGTAGTCAAGAAGGTTTAAGAAGGTTGAGTTGAAGTGGGCAACGGCATTATCCAAAGGTAGCGTTTTTAGAATGTTCCAATTTATAGCTTTTCAGGAGTCTGAGAAGGTTATAGGGTTGAAGATTTTTGGTTGCGAGTAGTAATATAATTATGTGTTTGTTGTATGGGTGAAGGGAGTTGGTATGTGAATGTGGGTAGGTGGTCACTAAGAGGGTCTGGAAGTGTACCATTATTAGAGAAATAATGAGGGTGGGAGATTAAAATCCAGTCTAAAATGCTGCCACTGGATAGGTTTTTTTGAGGTGTGGGTTGTGGAGTTAATTAGCTGTGAGAAGATATAAAGGTTGATGTTAAGAGGGTTTGTGGGAGATTGAATGGAGGACCAATTGATATTCATGTCTCCCAGGATTATTATTTCATTAGCAATGTTAGTGGATAGCCAGAATAGGATGTCTTCGAGTGTAGTAATATTATTACCGGGGTGTAACTATTTTTTTCCGGTATATATAGGTCTTGTTATGTCTTCTGCTGTATACCGTATTTAACATATTGTTTGAAAATTCTCTGTATACTGTATTTTAACATATTGTGTAAAATTTTACTTACTGTGGAGCTTTTCTCCCTGGGCCTCCACTGAAAATGTACCTGTGTCCAGTCGGACCATCCCAGTTAATAAATGTAAAATAAATAAATAAAATTAATAAAATAAAAACTGTAATTAAATCAAAAGGTGCTTGAATAAAGTATTAGTTTAAGGGTGTGCCCCTTATGCAACTAGCATATTGTATGTTTTTTATTTTTTACATTTCTTACCCTAACAGATTTGTTTGTTTTTCAATTGAATTGCACAGGTTATAGATCACATTAATGGTGGGAAAATTTTGAAATGATTTATTGTGCTCTCAGTTTTATATCACAAAACCTGGCATTTGAACAGGGGTGTGTAAACTTTTTATATCCACTGTACATACAGCATATCACATGCTATTTACGTTATATTGATAACATCTTTATTGTGTGGGAAGGTGACACCTTGCAGCTTGGAGATTTCATCACTTACCTCAATCAAACTACCCCCTTCCTGAAATTTACCTTTTCCCACAGTTGTCCTTCAATCAGTTTCTTAGATATGCAGATTTCCAAGGCCACCAACAATAACAGAATCACCACTGATCTATTCAGAAAGCCAACAAGTGTTAATTTACTACTCCACAGTAAAAAGTATGCATCCTACAAAAAACAAGCATAATGTAGTGAAGTCCCAGGGCTATAGATTAGCCAGAATTACCACAGAGATGGAACCTTTCTGAGAAAGAACAATTTAGACAATGATTTCCTTGTGAGAGACTATGAAAGTCAGATGTTAAAAAAAAATCCTGGAACCCAATACAGAACTAAAAGAGACTGAATCACCTTCACTCAACCTCCCTATTAGAATAATATTAAGAAACTCCACAGAGAATAACAAATGCAAAAATAGTTGCATATTGACATACACTCTGGATTATCACAGTATCAAAAATGATATTAAAGAAAAAAGGGCCACAGGATTATAGGATCACAGGAAGTTACTAGGCTATTGGCTCTGAGGCCCTTACAAGCCTAGCCAAGAATTTAGCCTATGTTCTGAAAAGTCAGCAACTGATACCCTTGTCTAGCAGGAACAGAGGTGGAATCCCAGGGATGTATTTTCTGTTCCCCTTCAAGTTATCCAGGTTGCACTTAAAAAGGGTTAATGAGGTACTCTGCTTGACATGGCGAGGGAGTCTATTCCACAGATGGCAGAGTCTCTAGGACACAGATCCGTCCCACCATAGTCATAGGAAACTATCTGATTAACATCCTAGGTGAATCCCCATCCTTTGTTTACAGGAAGGCCAGGAACATTAGAAGTTTTGTTGAATTTCAACCTAGACCATATGAGCGAAACACTAAAAGATGTGAAGCTATTTGCACATTCTGTATATATATATATATATATATATATATATATAAATATATATATATATATATATATATATATATATATATATATATATATATATATATATATATATATATATATAAATAAATATATACATACACACATACAGCAAGGTGATAGTTTTTATTGCCCTTATTTAAAGATAATCATTAAGACCAGTGGAGGGGGTGACTGTAACCCTACAAAAGTAATTTACAGACACAGTGCAACAAATATGATGCATTTTATGTGGACAAGACTATAAATAAACAAGTGTAAGATTTCATGTCATCTGGCAGAAACTCACTCTGGTTGTAAAAACAATCCACAAGCCAAGCACCTTTCTCTGCATATAAGACACACAGGTTTTAAGTTCCTGATATTGGATTGCACAGACATGGGTGATCTTGAAGGTGATACCCTGAATATACTAGAAAAACTTGAACTCATATGGCAATTAAAGCTGAACTCGGTACTTGCATATTATTGCAATCAGATTTCAAACTTGTCCTAATTTGTTACGTTGGTCCGAAAATATTTACGTTAACATGAAAGGGGTGTATAAAGTAGTAATTATTAGTGTGTGACATTGTGTATGAGGTAGGAAGATGGCAAATGGTCACATTTTGTATTTCTCGGGGATGTACTTTTCTGACATAAGTCAATGTCAGCTAAAATAAACCCAAGTGTTGCTTCACAGTATTCGTTATCCAGTGTCATCTTCATTGACTTTCTTAGTGTGTCAACTTCTGATGATCTCATGTAATTGTGACTGCTGGGTTGATCCTGGGTTTTACAACTCACACTATTTTACTACTGGAATGCCAACGGTATTAAAGCATTTCAGTGCACTTCGTAAAATGTATACAATTGCAAGTCATGCATTTTAGAAAGTATTGGTTTTCCAATTTGTGTACCACCTGTTGCAGTCGTAATGGTAAGGGATGTGTTATGCACGTAGTCTTGGTTTTTATTAGTCGACAGTGAGAATCAATATTGTACTTTTCCATCTGGATAATGTGAGATTTTCAATTACATTTTTCCTTGTAGCTGTATTCATTGAATGTAGTGTCTATTGCTTACAGTTTTCATTTAGTAAACTGCAGTTTTAGCAGTAATATAACTTTTATTCACTTTTCTGCAAACTTCATTTAGTGTAAAACGTATCGTTTACAAGGTGTATAGTAAACTTTTAGAAAAATTTAACAAATGAACAGATCCCACTTCACAGGACTCTGAAGCAGCAGCCATGTTTATTGCACTTTTCAGAAAGTTAGGTCGGGAAAGGATGCTACCTACCCACAAAGAGGAATTTTTTCATTACTCCTCTTCCAGTGTCATAAACAATGTGACAGAATAGTAATCAAGACTTTACACGACTCTTTTTAGGTTAACATACATAGCTTTGTGAAACCATTACAAATTAGGGAAGGTTACAAATCCGGTTGCGATAATACGTAAGTACCCTGAACTCTTTCAGAAAGCCTGGACTAAATTACTTCTTTTTTTTCTTTCAGCTGTTCCAGTTAGGGGTCACCACAGTGGATTATCTGTTTCCATTTCTTCCTGTCCTCTGCATCTTGCTCTGTCACATCATCCACCTGCATGTCCTCTCTCACCACATCCATAAACCTTATCTTAGGCCTTCCTCTTTTCCTGTTACCTGGTAGCTTCAACCTTAGCATCTTTTTCCCAATATACTCTGCACCCCTCCTCAGCACATGTCCAAACCAAAGTAATCTCACCTCTCTGGCTTTGTCTCCAAACCATCCAACTTGAGCTGACCCTCTAATATACTGATTCCTAATCCTGTCCATCCTTGTCACACCCAATGCAAATCTTAACATCTTTAGCTCTGCTACCTCCAGCTCTGACTCCTGTCTTTTCATCAGTGCCACTGTCTCCAACCCATATAATACAGCTAGTCTCAATACCATCTTGTAAACCTTCCCTTTCAATCTTACTGGTACCCATCTGTCACAAATCACTCCTGACAATCTTCACCACCCACTCCACCCTGCCTGGACTCTCTTCTTCACCTTTCTTCTACACTCACCATTACTTTGAACTGTTGATCCCAAGTATTTAAACTCATCCATCTTCGCCAGCTCTACTCTCTTCAACCTGTACCCTACTCTCACTACAAATCACAATGTCATCTGCAAACATCATAATCCACAGGGACTCCTGTCTGTTCTTGACTGTCAACCTGTCCATCACCATTGCAAATAAGAAAGGGCTCAGAGCTGATTCTTGATGTAATCCCATCTCCACCTTAAACACATCCGTCACTCCCAGTGCAGACCTTACCGCTGTCACACTACCCTCGTACATATCCTGTACCACTCTTACATACTTCTCTGACACTCCCGACTTCCTCATAAAATACCACAACTCCTCTCTAGGCACCCTGTCATATGCTTTTTCTAAGTCTACAAAGACACAGTGCAACTCCTTCTGACCTTCTCTGTACTTCTCCATTAACACTCTCAAAGCAAACATCGCATCTGTAGTGCTATTTCCTGGCATGACACCATACTGCTGATCACTAATCATCACTTCCCTTCTTAACCTAGCTACCACTACTCTTTCCCACAACTTTGTGCTGTGGCTAATCAATTATATCCCTCTGTAGTTACTACAGCTCTGCACATCACCCTTATTCTTAAAAATTGGTACTAATACACTTCTTCTCCACTCCTCAGGCATCCTCTCACTTTCCAAGATTTCGTTAACCCCTCTGCCATCACTCCTAAACACATCCTTGCTTTCACAGGTATGTCATCTGGATCAACAGCCTTTCCATTCTTCATCCTCTTCATAGCTGTCCGTACTTCCTCCTTGCTAACCTGTTTCACTTCCTGATTCACTATCCCCACATCATCCAACCTTCTCTCCCTCTCATTCTCTTCATTCATCAGCCCCTCAAAGTACTCTTTCCATCTGCTCAACAAACTCTCCTCACTTGTGAGTATGTTTCACTCATTATCCTTTATCACCCTAACCTGCTGTACATCTTTCCCAGCTCACTCTCTCTGTCTAGCCAATCGGCACAGGTCCTTTTCTCCTTCCTGAGTGTTCAACCTTTCAAATAACTCTCCATACGCCTTATCCTTAGTATTTGCCACCTCTCTCTTCACCATATGCCTTATCTATTTGTATTCCTGTCTACTTTCTTCATATTTCTGACAATCCCACTTCTTTGCCAACCTTTTCCTCTGTATACTCTACTGTACTTCCAAATTCCACCACCAGGTCTCCTTGTCCTCCTTTCTCTCTCCAGATGTCACACCAAGCACTTTTCTAGCTGTCTCCCTTGCCACCTCTGCTGTGGTTGCCCAGCTATCTGGTAACTTTTCATTGCCACCCAGTGTCTTAACTCTGCCCTGAATGCCAACTTACAGTTATCCTTTTTCACCTTCCATCATTTGGTCCTTGTCACTGCTCTCACACTTGTCCTCCTCTTCTTCTTGATTGTCAGCATCATCCTACAGACCACCATCCTATGCTGTCTAACTGCACTTTCCCCTGTCACCACTTTGCAGTCTCCAATCTCCTCCTGGCTGGCCTTCCTGCATAGGATATAATCCACCTGTGTGCATCTTCCCCCACTCTTGTATGTAACCCTATGGTCCTCCCTTTTGTTAAAATACATATTCATCACATTCATGTCCATCCTTTTAACAAAATCCACTGCCATCTGACCTTCTGCATTCCTGTACTTAACACCATAACTACCCATCACCTCCTCATGCCTTCTGTTCCCATCACCAACATGCCCATTGAAACCTGCTCCAATCACCACTCTCTCACCCTTGGGTACACTCTCCAACACTTCATCCAACTCACTCCAACATTTTCCTTTCTCATCCATCACACACCCAACTTGTGAAGCATATGCACTAACAGCATTCATCATCACACCATCAGTTTCCAGCTTCATAAACATCATGCTATCCCACACTCTTTTCACCTCTAAAACACTCTTGACATACTGTTCCTTCAAGACAACCCCTACCCCATTTCTCCTCCCATCCACACCACGATAGAACAATTTGAACCTACCTTTGATACACCTGGCCTTACTCTCCTTCCATTTGGTCTCTTGCACGCACAATATATCAACCTTCCTTTTCTATATCATATCAGGTAGCTCTCTCACTTTACCAACCTTCTTCCTCTCCTCCTGCCTCTGGACATGCCTTCCTCCTCTTCTTCGCCTTTGGCCAACAGTAGCACAATTTCCACCAGTACTGGAGGCAGTCAGTAGCACAATTTCCACCAGTACCCTATTGGCTAACAGTACTGGAGGCAGTCAGTAGCACAATTTCCACCTGTACCCTATTGGCTAACAGTACTGGAGGCAGTCAGTAGCACAATTTCCACCAGTACCCTATTGGCTAACAGTAATGGAGGCAGTCAGTAGCACAATTTCCACCAGTACCCTATTGGCTAACAGTAATGGAGGCAGTCAGTAGCACAATTTCCACCAGTACCCTATTGGCTAACAGTAATGGAGGCAGTCAGTAGCACAATTTCCACCAGTACCCTATTGGCTAACAGTACTGGAGGCGGTCATTGTTAACCCGGGCCTCAACTGATTTGGTATGGAAATCTGTATTATTGTCCACATATTTGTTTTGGCAAAAGTTTTACACCAGATGACCTCCTGATGTAACCCTCCCCATTTATCCAGGCTTGGGACTGACACGAGGAAATACACTGACTTGTGCATCCCCCAGTGGCTGGGTACCTGGACTAAATTACTGCTGTTCATTTAAAAAGAGTACTAGAACTTAGAAAATTACCACATTGTTTACAGGATTCATTTTATTTTATTTTTCCACTATCCTAATTTAAGTATTGATTTTAGTGTTATTTTATATGGAGTGTTCACTACCTTTATAAGGACACTATTTTTTAATGTCCGGCACTAAGTTTATGTAATTTTCCTGGTTTAATTTACTCATTAAATGTACATATAAGATTGCATTCTTGTTTTAATTTTGGTTTGCTGTTTTTAATATGCATATTGGTTAGTTTTAGTAAGATTTTTTGTAGATATAGATTTTTAGGGAGTTTGTTGCACTGTTTTGTTTGCGACCCACTATACCTGTATAGTGTTGTTTGACACTTAAGGGATACCATGCTGATAACTTGCTTCTTGTTTGTGTAAGTCAAACACATCAAAGCCCTGGGAAAAGTGCTAACAGAATTGTACGCTGAGAAATGCCACAGGAAGACTAAGGTTATTAGAAATGTGACCATCAACTTGCTGAGTTTTGTGTTTAAAGCTTAGGTACAGTAAGGTTTGACCCAAAACGAAGATCAGACATCCAGGGTGAATAGTCTGAATAAATTCTCTAGACTTGGAAGAAACCAGAGATAGATATGGACTGTTCAAGACTTGCTCACAATTCAAAAGACTGAAAAGTTACTTAATTACAAATGTCTTTTGAATGTGTACAAAAATATCATTTGATGTAAAAATCCATGATATAGTCAGAAATGAGTTAAGGTAAATTTAAAGTGCTTTATGTAATGTAACTAATGCAGATTCGTAAACATGTATACATTTTATGACTATAAAAATGGGTGATGTAAGATACGGAATAAATAGTTTTAGATGCGAATAAGCTGACTGTGGGAAGCAGCCACAGATTTCTTCTGGCACGTGTAATCTGATAAAGACCTTATGAAGGCTAGATGCTCAGATCCACAGTGGCCATCTTGTTTCCACCATCCAGACAGCACACTTAGCAGGATGTTCTTAACTAGCTTTGGTACCAAACTTATGCCCTAAGGAAAGCGACACCGACAACAACACTGTATGATGTGAAAAGTGCACTGGTAAAAGGAGTACACCATACGTGCTTAGCTACTGTAAGTGGAGTGCTTCAAAGACTGTCAGCATACATGCTAAATTTTTAGGTGGTGGCAGGCTAGACTTTTTTTTTTATTTTATTTTATTTTTTTTGGTTTTTCCCTAGCACCTCATCAGCCTAACTGTTCTCAGGAATTGTCACTGATTATGACCCCTTCCACATTCCCCTACAAGGGACACAGTAAGAACCATCTGAGGCCAGTGTGCTTCTCTGACACAGGGCACTTACTACATTAGTCTTATGGCCACGATGTTCCCAGGTACACATGTGTAGTTCCTCCAATGACAGTTACCTTCTTGTCTGTTGCTATGCCTGTGTTGAATGGGAGGATGCACTAACTGTATAAAATATATAGTGTACCTTACATTCTGTGTTCTCTGTCTGCACCCTGAAGAATTTAAATTGGCTGTCACCCTTATCTTCTTTACTGTCTTGATGTGAATGTAAAACCAGGTATATTCATATTAAATCCCATTCACTTACAACTTACAGTGAGAAGACCAAAAAGGCAAGCTGTTCAGATTTTTTTGTGTGAAGGGCTATGCCCTATACTCCTTCTCTATGACATCGGCTATGCCTCATACCCCTTCTCTGTGACATGGGCTATGCCTCATACCCCTTCCCTGTGACATGGGCTATACCTCATTCTCCTTCCCTGTGACATGGGCTATGCCTCATACCCCTTCCCTGTGACATGGGCTATGCCTCATTCTCCTTCCCTGTGACATGGGCTATGCCTCATACCCCTTCTTTGTGACATGGGCTATGCCTCATACCACTTCCCTGTGACATGGACTATGCCTCATTCTCCTTCCCTGTGACATGGGCTATGCCTCATACCCCTTCCCTATGACATGGGATAAACCCCTCATATATCTCTCTAGTATGACTATCTCAAGGGTCACCAATCCTTGGGTTAAGTTTTAATACTTACCAGAGATTTGTTTATGTGATCTTTGTTTCCCAGCCAACAAAACTTCAATGAAGTCATCTTGAGTGGACTAAACAAGTTCCAATCAAGACAACTGCTTCTGCTTTTGCCACAGTCTCCTGAACTGCTACTCAGTCAAGATCATTGGTGATGAGGTCAAATGATCAACGTCCACTTTACTGGGCCCCACTAAATGGCATCTTCCTGTCACGTAAACTGTTGCACAGACCTAGTTAGCTAAGTCATGGTTATACAAATTGCTTCTGTACCACTGCTGTTTTTATTAGCTCAAATCCAGGCCCTCTATGGCATGGTCATCCAACCTGGTATGACTGATGACAACCTAGGCTAAAATAATGAAAAGGAGTACGTGTTTATAATATGGTGTCAGAAAGGGAGCTATGCATGTGGAAGCACACAGATAGCTTCCCCTAATGTAACAGTGTGTGCGTGTGTGTCTGTGAGCTCGTGTGTGTGTGTCCGTGTGTGTGTGTGTGTGTGTGTGTGTGTGCGTGCATGCTGTGTGCGTGTGTGTGTGTGTGTGTGTGTGTGTGTGTGTGTGTGTGTGTGTGTGTGTGTGTGTATGTGTGTGTGTGTGTGTGCGTGTGTGTGTGTGTGTGTGTGTGTGTGTGTGTGTGTGTGTGTGTGTGTGTGTGTGTGTGTGTGTGTGTGTGTGTGTATGTGTATGTGTGTGTGTGTGTGTATACGTATGTGTGCATGTGTACGTGTGCGTGTGTGTGTGCATGCATGTGTGTGTGTATACGTATCTGTGTGTTTGTGTGTGTGCGCGTATGTGTGCGTGCAGTACATGTGTGTGTCTGCTTGTGTGTGCACGTGTGTGTGTACGTGCGCGCGTGTGCACGTGTGCATGCATGAGCGCGTGTGTGCTATGTGTGATGTGCGTGTGTGCGCGTGTATGTGTGTGTGTGTGTGTGTGTGTGTGTGTGTGTGTGTGTGTGTGTGTGTGTGTGTATGTGTCTACTGTGCTCACTCACACACATGCTTGTGTGTAACAACAGGCATCTGTCAAACAATATCTACTATTCTACTCCTGTCGTTAATGTAGATGACTGCACTGTGAGTGATGGACTCGGCAGGAGAGGTTCATAGGTTAAGTACTAGGCTAGTTGCCCTTTGTTAACCATTTTAAGCCTAGCCAGTTTCCCTTCCGTGTATCTTCTGTTTATGAATTAAACACTTTAGCCATTATGCCAAACTCCAACCAATCCAACAGTTTAGCTGATGGATAGGTCTTCTGGGACTTTTCAGTGTAGTAATGTCCTCTACTGGTGAATAGAAGGTTAGCTCTAATTTGCAAGTGTTTCTCTGAGCCTGTTTGAAATCAGAACATTATGACATGGAATATGTGGAAGTGTTAGTTGGACAAAACTTACATAAAGAATGTCCAAATCTGTGTTAGTGTAACCATGAGAAAACTTGGTACCATAGACTGTGGGCTACCCCAGGGTTCAGTGCTGGGTCTAGTTTTATTTTCAGTATTTGCTAAAGACCTAAAATTGATTTTTCAGATCTAAACATTGTAATCTATACATCTTCTGCTCCTAAACTCAGACAATTCCACAACAACCTTATAAAAAACACACAGTCCAAGTTCACCAAGTTATGGTATGATGCAAAATAGGAAACTTTCATAAATCCTAAGCTATCAGCAGTCATGGTGTTCACCTCACTGCAAACAACCCCACTCATCCTTAAAGATCTCTTAGGTAACTTAATCCCAGAAGTTCAGCAACAAAAATGACTGGGACTACTTCTGGACTCTGCTATGTTTTATGAAACATATAGAAACAATATTTATTTATTTATTTAACATTTGTTTACTGGGAATGTCTGACTTTGAACAATACAATTTCCAACGGAGGCCCAGGGAGAAACGCTCCAGATGCATGTCTTTGTGACTTAGTCATAGTCAATAGTCAGTAAGGTCCTTTCTGAATTAAGATGCTGCTGTAAACTGGTTCAGCTTGTCTTTCTAGAAGCACTGTTTGCTGTGGCTAAAAACTTTCTACTTCATAACTGATAAGACTCACCTAGCATTGTTCTACCCTCCCACACTCACACCCCTACCTTACATAACATACCTGATAAACTGGAATGTTTTGCCTTAGTTGACATGTGCACCCATTATTGAGAACATCTAAAAGGGACGTATTGTCTGCCACTGTCCAACAAGGATTCTCTACTCCTAAACACCCAGCTATTTTAAATTGATTAAACTCTAGTATTGCACCCCTTGAAGCTTTCAAGCAACTCCCCCAACTACTGCTAGGAAAACAAACAACACTGATGCTGTCATTCTAAAATGACACCTATTTGGCCTAGTAAACAGGTTAGCTCTGTTTCCTAGATGTTACTATCATTTTTGTATAATCATTGGGAATGTCACCCAGATTCGTGGACTCATCAAATACAAATCTTAAGTTAAACAGTACAAAACTGGTATCATAAATATTTGGATATAAAAGCTTGAAATGAATATTCGGGCATTTTTAAGTATAATTTGGATATTTAACTCAAGGAAAATAAGACGGATATTCAAAAAGCCTCGCAAAGGAAAGTATCTGCATCACACTAAGCCTTTTTGATTCTTAGATGAATAAAATTTTACACTAGGGAGAACAAGTGAATGCCGTCAAAAGACAGTATTCACCCAGTCACTCCTATAGTGAGTAGTGAATGCTGTCAAAAGACAGTATTCACCTAGTCACTCCTATAGTGAGTAGTGAATGCCGTCAAAAGACAGTATTCACCCAGTCACTCCTATTGTGAGTAGTGAATGCTGTCAAAAGACAGCATTCGCCCAGTAACTCCTATTGTGAGTAGGGAATGCTGTCAAAAGACAGTATTCACCCAGTCACTCCTATTGTGAGTAGTGAATGCCGTCAAAAGACAGTATTCACCCAGTCACTGCTATAGTGAGTATTGAATGCCGTCAAAAGGCAGTATTCGCCCAGTCATTCCTACTGTGAGTAGTGAATCCCATCAAAAGACAGTATTCGCCCAGTCACTCCTATTGTGAGTAGTGAATGCTGTCAAAAGACAGCATTCGCCCAGTCACTCCTATTGTGAGTAGTGAATGCTGTCAAAAGACAGTATTCGTCCAATCACTCCTATAGTGAGTAGTGAATGCTGTCAAAAGACAGTATTCACCCAGTCACTCCCATTGTGAGTAGTGAATGCTGTCAAAAGACAGTATCCACCAGCACACTCCTACAGGGTATACTCACTGTGCCAGGTATATGCAGAAGAGTTTTGGGGGTTGAACTGGGATCAGGGTATACAAGTTTGTTGATGCGTGTATATGTCTGTAGGGGCATAACAGAGACTGAAGGAACATGTTGTTTGTGTTTTCCTGTTTTTTGCAGTAGGTGGGGTAAATAGGGGATGTTAACTCTACATCAGCAAAGATAGACTAATGACCATTTAACTTTAAAACTCAGTGTGTGTTGGAGCATGTCTGCAGGTGTGTGTGGGTGAGTGTTTGCATAAGTGAAACTGAGTGTCAGGGGGGCTTGTTTGTAGATGTGTGTGTTTTTATGTATGTGTGTGTGTCTGTGTATACATGGGTGTCTGAATGTGTATGTCTGCAGTTGAGGGAGTGCCTTTGCTAACCTGACAGTTGGTTTGCTATGGATAACGCCAATGCATGAAAATAACTGAAACAACAAACTCTCCAAAACTGTCAGTCATGTCCGGCTTTTTATATCAGCAAAACTGACAGGAAATTAAAAGAAAGGATTTATGAACACACATACCATATAAGGGAGAAGAGCAGTACCGATGCCCTAGCGAGACACTGTAACGTGAATCCTACCCATGCTTTTTTGTTTAAAGTGATAGATCAGGTAGTGGTTGATGAAAAAGGTGGACCACATCAGTTACTGTTAGAGAAATGTGAACTTGATTGGCAGCTTAGGCTGAATTCCTGCACTGCCCCTGGTTTAAACAAGGTTACATCTTTGACTTGTATTTTGAAGTTGAGAAGTCTATTGAGGTGACACATACAGTGTTTAATTTCATGTTAGCAAAAGGTAGCAACTGTTGTAGTTTATTCCTGTTTTTTGTCTTGAGTTCCTTTGCACATTTTTATAGTCTAGTACTAAAAATTTGTTTTTAAATTTTTCAACATTTTTAGAACACAGATCCTCTAAGGTCTTAGAACATAGTTCACTGTATGTATTTGTATTTTTAGGTATTTGACACCCTGTCCATAGTTATTGACATTTTTGCTTCAGACACTGTCACCTCATGGTGTTGTGAGCAGTAGTCTGTTGTTATATTTGTACTCATTTTATACTTACTATTACGTTCCTTTCTTCTTTTACACTCTAAGCATATATTTAAAACTACGCTTTCCTACATTTATGCTTTTTATTAAGTATTTCTGTACTTTATGTTTAGAGTACAGTTTTGCATTTTGTTTTTTTCTAAAATGAAAGTTTTAAACAGAAGTTTTAAATGCATGATTTTATTTTGCTGACATGAGTTTTTCTAACACAAGAAAAAGGTTTTTGATGCAGAGCACTTTTAATTATTTAATTTAGTATTTAATTAGTTAACTGAATGGTGGCTGAATCCAATTACTGTGCTTTGCTTTGGCGCCTTTTTCATTTTAAAACTGTGTATGAAGTTTTTTCTTTTGTCTGAGGAAGTCTTCCAAAGGTGGAAGATGAAAAGCGCTTCACATTAAACTTTTTTGGAGTTATTCTAGCCAGATTGGAGCCTGTGTTGTTGATAACGCTAATGCAGTCAGGTGTGACAGCACAGTGTTCAATTCTGAGACATGGTAATAAGCTGCCAATGAAGTGTTTACATCTCAGGATCAGAATTTCTCTCCATTATACTAATAAGGGGTGGCGCAGTGGTGCAGCAGTTAATGATGTCGCCTCACAGCAAGAGGTTCTCCGGATCGATTCTCGGCTGGGGTGCCTTCTGTGTGGAGTTTGCATGTTTTCCCTGCGTTCACGTGGGTTTCCTCCGGGTACTCCAGTTTCCTCCCACATTCTAAAGACATGCATCTGGAGCATTTCTCCCCGGGCCTCTGCTGAAAACAGGACCTGTGTAACCTAGTCGGACTTACCCGGTTAACAAATGTTAAATAAAAAAATAAAATTAACCAACTCATGATGGCTAACTAGCACATGTGAAGAAGAATTCTTTGAATCCTTGGGTAAGTTTTTTCTGGTTTCTGTTGTTTGTTTCAGAATTTTTAATGAAACATATTTGATGTGCAGTACAGTTATTGTTTTGCATAATTTTAAGTATTGATGTTGGATGAATGCATTACAAGTTTATTAAAAAAACTGGTCATGCAACTTGGAATCAGCTTACAAATATTCTGCAAAAATCAATCAACATGTCGGCCTTTCCCTCCAGTCAAAGTCTGGAAGTCTACACTGTAACTTCCAATGAGATGAGGCTAAGTTTTTTGAAAGACTCAAATTATGTCCTCAGATTTCAAACAAATGTTCATGTCTCAGGAAAAATAGGGTTCGTAGAGAAGTATAAATGGAAAACCCTTCAGCACAAACTATTTTTATAATGATAGTAGTCTTTAGGTTCTAGGTCTTAAACTGGATTTTATAAGTCACAGTAAACACAGTAACTTAAGTTTGTAATATTTTGTGAACAACGTACCATATACTGTTACTAGTATTATATTCATCCAGCTGAGAGCTTTCATTTGAGGCTAAGCAGTTCTATCTGTGCTACCTGGTGTCAAGACATTTAGGATAAACATGACATTTAGGACAATATAAATAAATATTATATAAACATAAATTAATATCCCTTTACGTGCACTAGACAGAGGTCAAATACCAATGCACTTGTGTTGGTAAGCTTTAAGATGAAATATTCTAATACCCTGTATGTAGCATAGTTTTGTAATTATTAACGCAAATATGAACAAGCAATATCTGACACATAACATTGTCGTAGAATGGAATTGCAAAAACAGATGGAGGCATAAGTCAGCTGTCATGAATTAAGGAATCAGATTTTTTTCAAGAACACAAATGCATTTGTTTCAGAGATGCAGGCTAAAATCAGCATTCCTGCACCTGCCAGGCAGACTTCTTCCTCAAATGCTTTAACCAGTTGGACAAGTTACTGCCACATTTTACAAAATACATCATGGCAATTATCGTTTAACGTGTAACACCCCACTAAAAGGTTTGCAATGCATCCATGAGAAGAACTAACTGCAATCTACCTCTCTCAGCCTAACACAAGTCTAGTTTGTCATGTATTTTAAAGTACTGTGCAGTTTCCATTTGTAGAAATCTGTCAAGGTTTGTCTTGTAAATAACTGCTTATAAATATTTGCTTGGATTGCTTATAAAAGATTGCTTTCAGTCTCCAGTGAATTACATTGCTGCTGATGGAATCACGTGTTTATATTGCATTCATTCTTCTTGTGTGTAAATTATACTGTGACTTTTTTATTACACGTGTATCATATATCTGCTACATATTGAGCAATTTACTTTTTACAGTCTGAGTCATTTCTGAAAAGGATCTTTGAGCAGTCCAAACACACGGTTACCAAAAGCACAGGCCACAAATAATAATGCAACAAAATTATAATTATTCCTAGTGTAACTGCAGGAAGCCCACTGATATGCCGTGTAAAGTTTAGGAACCCCCCATGAGCTGCATCATCATCATCAGCCCCCTTTTTCCCACTGGGGAGTCGTGTTAACTGTCGCCATCTCTCTCGATTCAATGCCACACTTCTGCCTTCTTCAACACTCATGCCTGGCTGTCACACATCATCTCTCACATAATCCATCTATCTCTTTGCTGGATGTCTGTCCCAAATCTTCCTCACCAGAAACTCTTCTGCTTTTTTAAACGAGTCCGAACTACCACAATCTGTTCTTTTTCATCTTTTCTGCAATTGAAGCTACTTTGGCTTCTGCTTTTATGTCCTCATTTCTTCGTCTGTCCCACAGTGTGCATCCTACCACCCCTCTCAGGCACTTCATTTCCATCACCTGTAGCTTCCCTCATCTGCTCTGTCTTTACTGCCCAGATTTATGTACCATACAGTACTGGTCGCACCACTGTCTTGTACATCTTACTTTTCAGCTTCATTGGCATTCATCTGTAATTCACTGCACCTGAGACTCTATGTCATTTGGCTACAGCCCCTCTGATTCTAGCTTTGACCTCTTCAATCAGACTTCCCTTCTCCTCAACCACCCCTCCCAGATACTTGAAGCTATTAACCTGTTCCACTATCTTCCCTTCTATCTCAACTCTCAACTTCTTCTAATTTCCCAAATTTGCTGCCATTACCACTGTCTTATCTGTGCTTAGTTTCATCCCATGTGCCTTCAGCTTTGCATTCCCTTCCCCTCTCCTTTGCTGAAGTTCTTACTCAGAGTCTGTCTGTAATGCCACATTGTCTGCATACAGCAAGTTTGCTGATCTGTCCCTCCTGGCTTGTTTGCTAATGTAGTTCATCACCAGTATAAACAGTAGTGGGCTCAGAGCTAAACCCTTATGCACACCCACTCCCACTGGGAATCCTGTGTGAGACCAAACACTGCTTGCACTTGAGTCGTTGGGTCCTTGTACATAGTCGACACTAATTCTACCAGTGTTTCTGGAACTTCGAACCACTGCAGTACTGCCTAAATCAGCTTTCTTGGGACTTTGTTATATGCTTTCTCCAAGTCTAGGAATGCCCAGTTGGACTCTTTCTTCACCTCTAGATTCTTAACTATCTGTCTCACTGCAAACAGCAGGTCAGTTGTGCTGCATCCCAGTCTGAACCCTAACTGCTCATCCCCCATCTTACATTCTACTACTCTGCGTATCCATTAATTAATCACCCTCTCCAGAACTTTCATGCAATGTGACAGGAGTTTGTTACCTCTGTACTGCCCACAGTTGTGGATATCCCCTTTGTTCTTGTTCACTGGCATAAGTATGTTTATTCTCCAGTCATCTGGGATACGCCTTTCTCTCCACACTATGAGTACCCTCAGGAGCCACTTCCCCCCCATCTCACCCAGCATCGTTATCATGTCTGCTGTGACCTCACCTGAGCCTGCCGCTTTCCCTGACTTCATTTTCCTTAGTGCTGTTCTTACTACTTCTAGGGTGGGCTGCACTTCTTCTCTCATTGTAGCTGTTTCTGGGGCAGTACAGCTTCTGTGTGGTTTTCTTCATTCAGAAGCTGCTGGAAATACTCCTTCCATCTGCCTTTGATGTCCTGTGCACTGGGGAGCAGGTTGTTGCTGACATCCCTTATGAAGGGTATCTGAATGTCTTCTTTCTTTTTCTGCGTTTATCTTGCAACCTGATATAGTTTCTTTGTGGCATCTACTGAGTCACTTTCCAGAAGTTGGTGCAGTGCCTCCAATGCCCTGTTCTTGGTTATTGCAACTCCTTTCTTAGATTCTTTGTTAGCCAACCAGTAGTCCTTCCTAGCCTGGTTTGTCTTTTCTATCTCCCACTTTTTCCTGCACTCCTTTCTTGTGATGACTTTCTGGACTTCTGGATTCCACCACCAGCTTTCCTTATGTACCTTATTTCCATACCTGGCTCGGCCACATATCAGTTCTGTAGTCTTTACACATGCTGTTTTGAGGGGCTGTCATTCTTTTTCATCTCCACCTATTCCCTCCTCTTCTTGGGGTGCTAGAGCCCTGAGTATTTCCTTGAATTGTATTTTCTCTCCAGGCAACTTCCAGGTCTTCAGCCTGGTCTCTGTTAACCTTACAGCCTTCTCTGACCACTGCTTGCAGCTGATTGTGGCAACCAGTGGTTTATGCTGTGGGCCGACTGTTTCACTGGGGATGATTTTACAATCACTGATTCTACCCCAGTGCCCTTTCCTTACTAGGAGGAAGTCTACCTGAGTTGCATGTTGCTCTTGTATGTGATCATGTGATTGTCTCTCTTTCTGAACCATGTGTTGGCTACTATGAAGCCATTTGCCAGACAGAGGTCTAGAATGGTCTCTTCTTTATTCCTGTTGCCCCACCCATGTGGACCCAGGCAGTTCTCATATCCTGTTCTGTCTGTCCCAATATGTGCATTCAAGTCACCCATTATCAACACCAATTCATGTTGTCCTGCTTTATCTAGTAGGTCCTGCAACTGCTGCCTGAATGCACTTTATTCCTCACTATCACAAACTTGCTGTGGGGCATAGGCTGAGATTATGAATACTGCCTTATCATTACACTGGAGTCTGTCTGCCATGAGTCTGTCATTAATTCTGATGATATCCCGTACTGTCATATGAAGCTTCTCTTTCACCACAATTCTCAAACCATTTCTAGCCTGTCCTCTTCCTGAGTCCTAGACTGTGGATCTCAGGCCAAGTATACATAGAATGTCCATTTCTCTCTCCTCTTCTTCTTCTGAGAGAGAATAAACTTTTATTTTGTTCTGTAGCTGTGATTTTCTATTTTGGATTTTACTGTTCATGTGTGGTATACATAGGATGTCCAGCCTCCTCTGTAGTATCATGACACCCACTTCCAAGTTCTATCCTGTCAGTGAACCTACTTTAAGTGTAGCAATTCTCATTTCATGTTTGGCAGGTTGGTTGGTTTTACATGCAGCTTTTGCTCCACAGAGCTATCCCAGGAAACCCAGACTGGGCAACTGGACGGCCAACAGCTTATTGACACAGGGTTGCTGGGAAATACCTGTGTCCATATGATGACATTAGTCAAAATGACCGAGTCACCTAGATTCATATTTTTTACCATCGAGTGGCTGACCCTGCCACAATATGAGGTCTGTGATGTATGTTTTCCTATCTTGAGGGAACTACTCACCACAGTAGATGCCCAAAGCAGTTGGTCTGTACAACTCTTTCCCCTATATGGCACCATGTAGAGTCTGCCCACAGCTCCATTCATTGGAGAGTTTGAGATGGAAACACTCCACATGTGTTTTGGAATTGGAAGGAATCTCATAAAGGTACAGGGAGAACATGCAAACTCCAAACAGGCATTGGCTGGAGGTCAGGATCAAACCTTGTACCTTGTGCATGGGAGGTGAAGACCTTACCCATTATGTCAAATGACAATGGCATGTTAAAGTGTATGTTAGGCTCAGGGTTATTTTTGAACCATGGGCCCCAACATACGTTATTAGTGAGTTTGAGATGGAAACACTCAGCATGTTTTTGGAATTAGAGGAATCTCATAGAGATACAGGGAGAACATGCAAACTCCAAACAGGCATTGGCCGGAGGTCCAGATCAAACCTTGTACCTTGTGCATGGGAGGTGAAGACTTTATCCGTTATGTCAATTGGCAATGGCAGGTTAAAGCATACATTAGACTCAGGGTTATTTTTGAACCATGAGCCCCAATATAATTTTTTAGGACCATGTATAAATGTATATGCTGTTTTTGGATCACAGAATCGTAGGATCATAGGCGGTAACTAGGCTAACGGCCCTATCCCTGATTTAAACTTCAGCATTCATGCCCCCACTTTTCCCAGTTATCATTGCCCAAGGACTAGACTGGCTTTAGTACATGCCTGTGCCTTAGGAATTCTACAAGCTGACCCTGTCCATAAGGGACACAGGTGACAAGCCAGGGGTGAATTTATGGTTTCGCATTCATCAGTCCAAATTGCATTGAATAGGCTTAGGGAAGAACACTGTTTCACATGAACTGGGAGTCTATTCCAGAGAAGGGGTAAACACATACCTGTCCTGCCAACATGTTTATGCCACAGACAAGGATTATATCTTTAGACTGGGTAATTCTAGTGCTGTTTATTTTGTGAATGTGTAAAAGGTATTTACATTTTCATAGGTTAGTACTAAGCTAACTGCCCTTGCGAGCCATTTTAAGCCTAGCCAATTATCCCTTGTGAGACTCAAACCCTGCACCTTGTGTTTGTAAGGCAAACACCTTAACCATTAGGCCACCCTTCCAACCCACCTGTATTTTTTAAGTGAGGAACCTTGTGAGATCACTTCTGATCAGGCACATGCAGAAGGGTGCTTCACACTCGATTACTGGTCTAATGAGAGTTACGTATAGTGGGACTATGATCTCCTTAGATCTGGATGCCATGTCCTTACTTATAAATGGTGCCACGTGGATGGATTTTCTCACCACCATAGATATAGTCATGGAATATCAGGTTACGGCCAACCTGAGTTCCCAGGTCCCCTACCTCTGGGTCTACTGTTAGGAGAGTGTTATCAATGTTGTAGTTTGCAGGAGTGGTTATCTCCCCAAGGAGTATAACTTTGCATTTTTTTTCCACAGAGTTTTAGGCCATTGCATTGACACAAGGGATTTGTCAGTATCAGACCCTCCTGGAGGATATCAACATATTTGGGGGATTCAATGATTGCACCAAGTATAAAGTCACCTGCAGATTTGGTCAAAAAAGGCCCTCTACAGTTGCCTTGACTTCAGAGAAGTATATTCCAAACAGAAGAGGTCCCAGCACTGAGCCTTGTGGGACACCACTTGTAACAGACCTCTTGCTGGAGGTAGATTCCTCCACCCTAACTTCATATGCCCTGTCTGTGAGCCATTTGGTTATTTATTGGGTGGTATAAGGATTTATGCTTAAATCTATGAGTTTGTCTATAATACCTGAGTGGGTATCAGGTTGAGGTTGTCATTATGCACCATTTTGCCCATCTCCATGACTCTAGTGACCTTCTCAAAGAAATCCACTAGGTTTAGTAGATATAACCTACTCTTGGCAAAGCTGAACCGGGATGGGTCCAATGTCTGAAGATTTCCTATTTCCTATGTCTTTGTTTATCATGTCCATGATAATTCTTTCCATAGCATTGTATTTAAGACTAACTACACTTACGGGTCAGTAGTTCTCTGGGTCTGTTGATGGTCCCCTTTCCTAGAGGGAACATAGTACAAAGGATTAGACCAGATAAAATCACTTTAGCTAGCAGATCTCGGACACTCTGTCTCAGATACTTTCCCTATGGGAGGAATAGACACCTTGCTGAAGTTTCAAGTTCTTTATTTGGTTAAGCTGGTAGATGAACAAGTCTTCTTGTTCTAATACATTACATTCAACGGATCTGTTATTTAAAGGTAGTTACAAACAATGGTGGGAGGGCCAATGGAGCTCACTGGAAGAAAATCTTGGAGATGGAAAAACAAGGAGCCAATCCCAAAGCTTACAGGTTAGTCCCTTATTTAAATATTCCTGAAAGACCAGCTCAGCAGTCAGTGGAACCAGATTATTAGTTCAAAGGATTTTTATTTTTAATAAACAAAACACAACAGCACACCATGAGCTACCACTATAGATTTATATTTGAGAAAAAAACTTCACCTGAGCTTCATCTAGTCCATCTAATAAAGTGGTTTCCACTTTGATCTTTGAAAATGCCTACTTTTATGAGTCTATCACCAGATTTTATTAACCTGTTTTGTAGCACATGTCCATAGGTTCACAGGAGATTTCTAGGCTAACAGCTTAAGAGCCCTTACAAGCCTAGTCACTTTTACCCAATTTTCTATGCCTAGGCTTAAAATAATAACATGGCTGATATAGATTCATAGCAATAGAAGAAACTCTAACATTGTTATAGAACAAAAGTATTCACATCTACACAGGGTTGATATAAAGTCATAGGAGTAAGAGATGATTTACATTGCATTGAGATACATACATTATATAGAGATATTCAGGTTGTTTCTGACATGGGTGGTTGTTGTAAAGCCAAAGCAATAGGATGTGCAAAAGGGCAGAGAATAAGACATGCTCAGTAATCTCTTGTAAGATGGAGTCTGCTGTAAGATGGAGTCTGTTGTAAGATGGAGTCTGTTGTAAGATGGAGTCTGCTGTAAGATGGGGTCTGCTGTAAGATGGAGTCTGTTGTAAGATGGAGTCTGTTGTAAGATGGAGTCTGTTGTAAGATGGAGTCTGCTGTAAGATGGAGTCTGCTGTAAGATGGAGTCTGTTGTAAGATGGAGTCTGTTGTAAGATGGAGTTTGCTGTAAGATGGAGTCTGCTGTAAGACGGGAGGCAAAGATAAGAATGGAATAGTGCAGGTAGTGGTGGTCAGGGAGCAGAGGAGAAAGAAAGGCAGAACTAATGAGGTAGCAGGGAGAGCGAAAGGTGACTAGGTGAAGGATACTGATAGGATGAGTAAAAGTAGGTGGGAGGGGATAGGAGAGAAGGTAAGAGAGGAGGTGTAGGGGGGAAGGTGAGAGGAGGGGAGGAAGAGGTAGCCAGGGTAAGATACGTGCCTTAGTCGGGACTGTTACAGGAGCGTATCCATGTTTTGGTTAAGTATGAAGGCGTGGAGGCTAGGAATAGTTTTAGGGGCTACGGGAAGGGGGTTCCCTGATTTTGCACCAGAGTAGGAACACAGGCTTAGACCTGGGGATTTGTTGGGTTTATGTACAGTGAGATGTTTATCTTTAGATCTTAGGAGTCTGTTTGGGGTGTAGGTGTCAGCTAGTGGGCTGAGGGAAGGACAGGTGGGTCGATATCATGTTGTCGACCTCTTAAAAGTTCGAACGTCATATGGTCGACACCATGTGATTGAACTTTTAAAAGTTTGAACATTTCAACGGAGATCTCCGTACAGTGCAGAATGGGAAGATTTCCCTTTTCTGCACTGTAGTGTGATCTCAGAGTTGGTATAGTTAAAGAGTGGGGGGGTATGGAAGGCGCAGCCCCCCATGTGGTGGGTACAGAGGGGCTTGCCCCCCTGCTTAAACCATTCAGGTAGGTTTTTTCTTTGTTTTTTTTTTAATTATATTTTTGAACTTTTGAAAGTTCGATCATATAGTGTCGACCATATGACGTTCGAACTTTTAAAAGTTCGATTATGTAATATAGACGTGGTTAGGTGAGGGGGTTGTGTATGATGTTGTGTAGGTAGTAAGTTGTATGTACTGGAGTTGCAGGGGGAGTTCAAGTCAGCATAGGGTATGTAAAGCTTTACAATAATGAGATAGTGGGGATGGGTTTGTAGCTAATTTGACTTATTTTATTATAGCAACTTTCAAGTTTGTTTTTTAAGGAGATGTGTAAGTTTGTAAGAATTGGGCCCCATATAATAGTGAGGACAACAGGAAGGATTTTGCCAAGATATTTTTATTGGAAGGGGTGAGGAAATTTTTGATCTGGTATAGGATTCCTATTTTTTTTATACTGTTTTGCTTATGGAGGTCAATTTTGAGTTTATCATCAGGTATAACTGGTAGTAACTTGGTATGTTGGACCAATTCAATTTCCATGTTGTTTGTGGAAAAGATCTTAACATTTGTTTTATTGGAGCCGTCTGGTTTGTGGGTGAAGAGGAGGAGTTTTTTTAGGGTTCAGAAGGAGTTGAGCTTTGGTGAGCAGAGTTTCTATGGATGTTGTGTTATATGTTGCAAGTGAGTTCTGGTGTCTGATTTGCAGATAATTGTAGAGTCATCAGAATATTGTATTAGAAAGTCTTTACAGCTTGCTGAGTGCAGGTTGTTTAAAATGTTAAATAGTAGTGGTCCAAGGATGGAACCCTGTGGTACTCCTATGGTGGTAGGAAGGTAAGAAGAGATAGAATCTTGCCATTTCACAGCCCACTGTCTATCAGCTAGGTAGCTAAAGAACCACTGAAATGAGAGGGAGGCTAGACCTATATTGAATAGTTGTATCTGTAGTTTGGAGTGACAGACCATGTCAAATGCCTTAGATAGGTCAAGAAATAGTGCAGATGTTAGTTTGGCAGAATCACAGACTTTGTTAACCAAGTCCATAAAGGATAGCAGGGCTGTTGAGGTGCTGTGAGCAGGTCTAAAACCATGTTGAGTTTGAGTGAGTAGATTATTTTGTGTAATATGGTGAAGAAGTTGGAGGTGCATGCATTTTCCCAGAATTGTAGAGAGGTGGGACAACATTGTAATGGGACGGTAGTCTGTGATTTCAAAAGGGTTTCCTCTTTATGAATGGGGATAATATGTGACATTCTCCACTGGGGAGGGACATAAGATTCAGCTGTGGATCTACTAATAAAGATGCTGAGTGGGAATGTTATTGCATCTGTAGCTGACTGTAGTCATTGTGGAGGGGGCTGTCTGCAGAAGTTAAGCAGGGTTTTAGTTGTACTCATTTTTTAATTAAAGATATGGGAATGGGCTAAAAGTTAAAAAAGGGAGAGTAGAATGTTGTGGCATCAGTGTGGGGTTGATTGTGTGTAAGTGAACTGCAGAGTTTATAGGGGGTGGTGTGTTGAGTTATACGTAAGATTTGCAGTTAGTTTGGCAATGGATTCTGTGAAGTATGTGTTGAATTTTCAAGCTGTTTGTTGAGGTTGTATGTCTGGGCATGAGTTGAGATTGTTTTTACTTCCATGATTGTGCAGTGATGACAAGGAAGACCAGAAATTTTTGGGGTTGTTTTTATGGTTGTCTTAAATGTGGGTCTAGTATGATTATTTTTGTCGAGGGACATTTGTCTCTTAACCTGGTTGCGGAGTTGTCTATATAACTTTAGATTAGTGTCATTTTTATTCCTTATCCAGGCTGTCCAAGCTCTATCTCTGAGTTTCATTAAGGTGATGCATGATTTGGTGAGCCATAGGACATGGTTGTTCGATAATCTTTACAGATTGCCTCTGTCCATAAGGTTTTGACAATTTTTACAGACTGCCTCTGTCCATAAGGGACATAGGTGCCACCCCAGGAGTGAATTTATTTCCCATCCATTGGTCTAAATTGCACTTGAAGATGGTCAGGGAAGGGGTCTGCTTAATTTTAATAGGAAGCCCATTCTAGAGAAGGGGCAAACTCTGGGACACTTGTTTGTCTCTCCAGCATGATCTATTCATGACAGAGATCAGGTTTAGATCTTTGGAGGGGGTAACCCTCATGCAGTTAGTTTTGCGAATATGCAACTTTTCCATCAGAGGTAGGTCAGAGACTGCCTTGTAGGTCAGGTACAGATCACTCCTCGGTAATCAGTAGGAAACTGACTACAGTGTTAGGGCTGTTAATCAGTCTGCATATGAGATGTTGGTTATAGCCTGTATTTTTTGGTGAGAAACCTCTTGAGTACATTCCAGTTGTTGCAGGTGCCCGGCAAGGTGCATATCAAAGTGTGCATTGTACTTGAGTATTGGTCTGATGAGGACCAAGTACAGTGGTAATATGACATCATTAGATCTGGATGCCTTGCCCTTGCTTATAAGCTCAGCCTCATAGAAGGACACATGGTGGTCCAAGTTCATATTACTATCTGTCTGAGTACCCAGATTTCTCACCAATGGGTCCATTCTTGGGGGTGCTATCATTGTTATAATTTGCAGGGGTATCTATTTTCCCAAAGGGCATTATTATGCACTTCTTTGCATTTACTTTGAGGCAATAACTCTGACACCAATCATTAGTCTGTGTCAGACCATTCTGTAGGATATCAACATTGAGTAGTCAGTGAATGCCCCCAACTTGCAATCATCATCAGACTTGGTCAGTGAAAGGCTACATTTGCATAGACATCTGAGAAGTATATTCCAAAGAGGAGGGGGTCAGCACTGAGCCCTGTGATACTCTACTGGTGAGTGGCCTCTTGCTGGATGCAGATTCTCCACCTCTAACAACATGTGTCCTATCTGTGAGCCATTTGCTTTTTTGGGATTCCAAAAGCCCATAAGAATATCCCTGATCCTCCAAACCAGTAATGCCAAGTGTTGGTTCCCATAACTGAGACAACATCCATCTACCTTGATGTCGAGATAAAAACAATGGCAGAGACCAAAACAATTTTTATTTTAGGCTCTCTGGATGTTCTGGTTAAAATTAGAACTATTCCAGTCAGTAATTCCACAATCCTGGTCATAATAGCTGTGTAAGCACTTTATACAGAGCTTCCACACAGCTCCTGCATTCAAGCTGTAGCAGAAGTATATGAAAAGGACAAGAATGTATTACCAGGAAGGAAAGAAGTTCTAAGAAAGGGTATTGGATCTATCCCTTAGGAACAACTACTTCATGTTTAACAACAGGTTTTATAAACAGACTACTGGAATAGCTGTGGGGAGTGGCCATGCCCCCAAGCCTGGCCAATGTGGCTCTTGGAAAATGGGAGGAGGAGGAGACAGTGTACCAAAGCCCCTATTTTGCATTGATGAAATGTTATCTGCATTTCATTGATGACATCTTTATCATTTGGGAGGGGGATAAAGTCACACAGAATGACTTTTACAACCATATCAGTAATTCTACTAGCTTTCTAAGATTCATGACCTCTCATACCAACACCTCAGTCAGCTTTTTAGATATAACCATATCCAAGGACTTTGAAAACAAATACCTCTTCAAATAACATGTTCAGAAAACCAACCATGGTTAATATGCTCCTCCACAGTAAAACATGCATCCCCAAATTACTGAGAGAAATATTATAAAATCTCAGGGGGTGAGACTTGCACGTGTCTCCAAAGAACTTAGAGATTTCATCACAAATCTAATCAGCCTACACCAAGAATTCCTAGCTAGATGGTACAGCAATACATTACTGAATTCCATTTTCAACCCCATCAGAACTTTAAAACAGGCAGAAGACCCCATTTTGAGGCTCTCAGGAGACTCCTATGACTAAACAGAAACCAATACCAGGATCCACAACAGGACAAAAAAAAAGAAGCATGCACTCACTTTTACAATATATTACAAAACAATCGGACAGATCATGTCAGACAACTGGGGGGGGGGTGATGATTGCAGACAATAAACAACTGGAAAAACTCCTGGACCTCATCCTTGTTTTGTTTTCAAGAGAGCCAAGAATGTTATGGACTTGTTAGGTGCAAATCCAGACTAGATGAGGACAACAGAGGACCTGAGCCCTGTGGCCCCATCTTTTGCACCTACTGCAAATACATGAGCAAAAAGTACTACTTCTTTTGTACAGTACTTGGGAGAAAAATCAACATCACTTGTTCTCTTAATTGCAACACTGCTTTTCTGATATACTATGCATAGAGTAATTGCTGCAATTGTTTTTACGTAGAGAAAACTGTGAACAAGTTCAAAATCAGGGTACCACACCACCTGTCTGGCATCAGACTTCAGAGCCTCAGAAAACAACTAGCAGTACACTGCCGTGATTTGCCAGAGTATGGAAGTTTCCACTTCCACATCCTGGACAAGCTCACTATGGGTCCACTTGAAGGATACAAAAATGCTCTCCTCAAAAAAATGAAGTTATGCTGGCAGGTCAGGCTGGGCGCCCACTACAACCCTGATCTAAACTCAAGCATTTCCATTAAAAGTGTGCTTGCATGCAGGAAACTAAATCATAAATCATGCAGCTAAAATACCTGTACTGTTTAAAGCAGGATTTGAACACACACTAATTACCTCTAATTGCTGCTGTTAATATGAAAAATCCAATCAAGAAATTAGATCTGTAAATCACTGCATCTACATTGGTATGGCTTATCTGGTGAACTAGTAACACGGGAAACAAGGAACCAAAAAAAAAACAAAACACACCAACCAATAGCAAAGACAGGAGTAAAAGCCAAGGGTAGTCACATGCATCAAGTTCCACAAGTGAATTTCACCAGTAAAAGTTCACTCTGAAGAAGTCTGTACACCTTTGATGAAAGCGCTCAGTGTTTCAATAAAGAACTCTTACTGGTGAAATTTGCTTGTGGAACTTGATGCCTGTAACATAGGAAATAAGCCACTCTGTTGATGTGTACAATTCTAAACAGTAACTGTCATGAGTTTGAAACTTCTTTTTACTTCATGATGTGCACAAAATTAAACAATGACTTTCAGTTATTTAAAAATGTTTTCTACTACTTGTTTAAGATTTGGGCTTTCCTTTTGTTGTCAGGAGTGAGAAAACAGGGCCAAACACTAGCCTCCTAGTTTGATTGATAGCCCACACACACATACTGATTACATCACCCTCTTACAGCATCTAACCCCACTCGGGCACCATGGCACCACCCACTGTCTCAGGAGACTGGGTAACTGCACCTGACCCCTCCCAGGGTCCAGCCCTTTATCTAGCCAGGCACGGCACTATCTATCCCTCTTTTGCACTAACGCCACAACCTGGAACCTGAAGACAGGAAAAATCTGAACAGAAAAGCCCTCACTAACTCCTAGACTCAGGCAGAAGCTTGAGAGGAAGACCCCAGACTGGAGCACCACAGAACCAAGTTCTGAGACCAGGAACATTCTCCCTCTCACTGCAGATACCCCACAACAACCAAGTATAGATATTCTAGCCACTCTTCCTACATTTAACAAAATTTCTGTAACTTGCAGGGCAATAAAAATTGTTATCCCAGGGCACCACTCCACACTGCCATTTTCTGTACAACACAGGCAAAGTGTGCTTATACACAAAGATCTGAGATACTCATTTTTATTAAAGGTTTTGTATACTCTGCAGTTCACCACTTGGTGGATTTTTATTCCATGGGCACAAAAGGCCTTTAAAAAAGGTTCTGAGGTCTCAAACTTTACTCCTACTTATGCACATCCATGAGCTCTGTAAAAATGAGCACTGTGACTTGTTTCTACTGTAAGTTATTTCGCTGGATGTATGTATTGTTGAAAAATGGGTGTTATCTAATGTAGCTACCTTCCTTCCATATAAAAAGGTCTGTCTTGAACAGGAGGAAGAAGAACTGGGATCTGGTCACATTAATCATGTGTATGAGCCTCTTATAAGCAGGCAGTGTCAACCTTTTTTGCTATACAAGAGAAGATTAATCTTTCATAATGTATTTCAGGAGATAATAGCCTCATAAAAGTGGAAACAACTTCTCATATTACATGTGATTCAAGCACTGATAAGGACAAGACAGACAGTAAAAAGTTCTGTAATAAAGCTTCATAATTTGCTTCAAGGAATATGAGTCCCACAAAGGCAGACACAGCCTCTCATATTACATGTGTTACAAAACAGGCTAATAAAGTCTGGTGATATAGCCTCGTAAAAGCAGGCATTTTAATGATAAAAGCAGAAATTACTCTATTAGATCAGGAGCACTTCCAGGGAGTGGAGATTCTTGTTGAGACTCCTAACACTGAGCAGTAACGCCTTTAGTTTATCTTGAGTAGAATTTACTATGTTGGAAGGTTTATTGGGCTAGTATTGCCTAAAAAAGGCAATACTGGGGGGGGGGGGTGATGTTTTGGTCTATATCTGAAAGCCCAATGGAGACAGGTGTAGATCATCATTTGCAAAGCAGTGTGGTCTGTCGATCATGTCGTCTCAAGCCAACAAATATTGGACCCCTTAGAATGACAAGAGCAACTAAGCCAATTGTTAAAGTCAGTCATCTGCTTATTTTGTGGTATAATTCTTGGAGAAGGTAGAATGCTGGTCATTGCTAGGCTCATACCTGCTTGGGACACATAATATGAAAGTTCTATCATATCTCTCTTCATATGGTCTAAGGAGGTACATCTCAGGTCATTAACACCCACATGGACTAAGAGGGTCTATATTACAATGTCGAACTCACAGGAATCTCAAGGTTGTAATATTGAACCCAAATGTCTGAAATACGAAAATAGCAAAGCCACGGCACACCGATTTTTTTCCCCAGGGAAATAAATTGGTGGGCCGTTTTCAGGGCTTTGCTATTTCCTTCACTGTGGTGCGATCTCAGAGTAGGTACATTTAAGTAGGGGGGGGTGTGGGGGGCACAGCCCCCACATTGGACAGTGTGGGGGGTGAGGCCCCCCACTTTAGTTTAAGTTAAAAGTGTAAAGTGTTTGTTTTTTTTTTTTTAACGGAACAACAATTTTTTTCCCTGGGAAAAAAATCGCTGTTCTGTGTTTTCGTAATTATTGGGTTTCGAACGGTTCGATATTGCAATGTTCGAACTCCTGTGAGTTCGACATTGTAATATAGATCTGGACTAAGACAGAGTCCAACTGGTACTTGTGGTTCAATGTCCTGAGTACGTGTGTGTGATCAGGTGGATTTTTGCCCCTGATAGCCAACTGACCATGGCTGTCATTCTGCTCATCCTTCTCATTGCTTTATATGTGTATGTTGCCTTGATGCTTTGTTTCACATGAATCGGTAACCTGTTCTAAAGATGTGGCAGTCACTGGGAGATAAATCTGCCCCTCCAGCATGTCCTATTTAGGTTGCAGGCCATATTTAAGTCCCTGGAATGGGTAGCCCTAGACCCATTTGATTTATGGATATGCAGTAAGTTTATTAGGTTTGGGTCCTGAGTTGCTTTGTAGGCCAGACATAAGTCTCCCCTAAGAAGTCTATACAATACAGAGTATAGTGACAAGGATTTTAGTTGGTCCATGTAAGGCACATGCTGGAGGCCCTTTATCTTCTTTGTTAGATACCTCTGAGGTTTCTCTAATTGCTGTAGGTGCTTAGTACTGTACATACAGAATGGGTCATTATACTTAATTATGGGCTGGATAGGTGCAGAGTATAGGGGGGTTATAACTTCTTTTGCTCTCTAGGTGATGCCTTTGCTAATCAAGTGAGCTATGTGCAAAGCTTTCCTTACAATGGTAGACACGTGGTGGTTGAAGTTAAGTTTGCAGTCAACCTGTGATCCGAGGTTCCTTACCACTTCATGAGTACTTAGGGTATTGTTGTTGATTTAATAGTGTGAATGGACATTGTTTGTGCTGAATGTAATGATGATGCATTTCTCTGCATTCAGTTTGAGACAGTGACTAATACACCAGTTATGAGTCTGTGTGAGACCATCCTGGAGTATACTGACATCATTTGGGGATTCGGTGATTACACCTAGTTTGCAGTTGTCTGCAAACTTGGTCAACCACAACCCTCTAGTTTTGACCTGAACTTCTGAGAAGTATATACCGAACAGTAGGGGGCCTAACACTGACCTCTGCAGCACCCCACTGGTAATAGGTCTGCTGGTTGATGTGGAGTCACCCACTTTGATACTGTGTGTCCAGTTTGTAAGCCGGTTGGCAACCCATCTTACAATAAAGGGCTTTACATTCAGTTTGCTAAGTTTATTGGTAATGCCTGAATGTGGGATTGTGTCGAAAGCCTTTGCCAAGTCAAGGTATGCTCTGTACACAGATTTGCCCTCATTAGTGGCCTTGGTCACACTTTCAAAGAAATCCACCAAATTTAACAGGCAGGATCTGCCCTTCACAAAACCGAATTGGGTAGGATCTAGGGTTTGGAGGTCACCTAGGTCTTTATTTATGAAGTCTATAATGATACATTTCATGGCCTTACAGATGAGGCTGGTCAGGCTTATGGGTAGTAATTCTCCAGTTCTGTTGCTAGGCCACCTTTGTGGAGGGGAATAACTGTAGCTGTTCTCCATTCTGCAGGAACAAAGCCTGTGGTTATGCTATGATTGAAAAGGGTACTTAGTGATGATGCTAGTTCACGTTTTAGCCTGTTTAGAAGACAGCCTGGGATGTCACCTGGTCCCATAGAGGCCGTGTTATTTGCCTTGGACAAGGCTTTGAGGACATGCTCTTCAGATAGGTAAGGTGGGAGTAAGAGAGAGTTTGTTGATGCTGGAAGTCTACCATGGCAGCTTGATTTTACTTGGAGCTCTGGCTTTGATTTTATCTGATACAGGTGAGTTTGTACACTTATGCAAGTGATTGTATAGGGCTTTAATGTAAGCTTCGACATAGTTACCACCTTCAGCTTGGGGTAGGGCTTGGAATGCATTTATACTTTCACCTAGGAGGGTATAGTTTGCCTTGGTGAAGTTTTTTAGTCTGATTTCACCCTTTGTGAGTTCTGGTGTTAGTGTCAGTTCGAAGGTGACTGATTTGTGGTCAGTTGTAACTAATGAGGGCCCAACAGTTGCAGCAGTGCACCTATTTGACATGTTGGTGAGGACTAGATGTAGAATGTTTGTTCCTCTTGTCGAGGTATGGACAATTTGCTCTAAGGGATTTGAATTCACAAAGTCAAAGAACTTTTGTGCTAGTGAGTGTGGGCCAGGGTAGGTTTTCCAGTTGATGGTGGGATAATTGAAAACCCCCATAACCAGTGTGGTAAAATTTGGATTGTCTTTAGTTTGGTTAAGTATGTTCATGGGTGTCGGATCCCATGGAGGGGATCTGTAACTGGCTAGGACTTGAATGGGGGGTTTACCCACCATAACCTGAACTTGGACTAACTCCATGGAGTTGTCCAGTCTGACTAGATGTGAGGTGAATTTATCTCTAGTATAGATTGAAACACGTTGATCCTGTTTTTACATGTTGCTCTAGTTTTTACTTATGTTTCTTGATATTGTCTAAGTTTGTGTCTTTCAGTATGTAAACGCTACAGTCCCTGGATGTAGCTATTTTGACAATCAGCGCTACTTTTATCGTTTTCTGTTCTACTGTCATATCTGTTTTGCTTGCATCCACTTTCTTAACCATCATATATTCAATGATCCCACATGGTCATTACTTCTTCATTTGTAGTTCATGTTTCCAGTATCTTTAACCTACTTTAACACAAGCAACCTCCACCCCCCCCCCCAACACAACCCAAATGACACATAGCCCACAAACTCAATGTGCCACTCAACCACAGCCCATAAGGTATAATAACGTACCCAACACTCTAGTCATAGGTGACTCTATAGTCAGGCACACTGATGTTACACTCACCAGACTAAACAAGGAGAAAGTTACTGTCAGCTGCCTGTCAGGTGCCAGGATCCGCCACATAACACATGCACTCAGTTCACTCCACAACAAGTACAAATATGACCCTGTCATTGTCCATGTTGGTGTGAATGACCTGAGACGTACCTCCTTGGACTACATGAAAAGGGACATGGAGGAGCTGTCCGATCTTGTAGCCCAGGCAGGTATGACCCTAGCCCTGAGTAGCATCCTGCCATCACCCAGAATGATACCACAGTACAAGGACAAAATGATTGACTTCAACAACTGGCTAAGCTTCTGGTGTCATTCTAAGGGGATCCAGTATCTGTCTGCCTGGGATGACATGATCGACAAGCCACGATGCTTTGCCAGAGATGGCCTGCACCTTTCGCCCCTGGGATTCCGTATACTGGCTAAGGCTCTAGCCACCCCTATAGTGCCTTTTTTAGGCAAGGTTCAAATGACAAATTCAACACCCTAACAGGTACAGGCAAGAAGAATCTGAGGGTATTGTTACTCAATGCTAGAAGTCTAAACCTCAAAATGCACTCTCTCGAGGCACTCCTTAAAATGGAGAACATCGACATCTGTGCAGTGACAGAGACCTGGTTCAAGGCTCCAGAGAGTACCCCTGCATTACCACGCTATAATTCATACCACACCTTTCGGCCACCTAACCTGGACCGAAACACTAAAGGTGGAGGCGTGTCCATATTCATTAAGGATATCCACACCTCCAGGCTAGTTGCTCAGCATAATGCATTCGAGATTATCCAAGTGCAACTAACTCTGGGCAAGACCGCAATCCAAATTGTAGCTTGCTACAGATCACCCACCATGCCCCAGGATTCCCACTCCTCATTTCTTAATACACTGGAAAATATTAGGGTACAACCTAACACCCTAATAATCGGCGATTTCAACTACCCTACCATTAACTGGAAAAATTACTCATGTACCAACTCTTGTGCTCAACGTTTTCTGGAATTCATAAATTCCAATGCCATGGATCAACTTATCCACACCCCCACCAGGGGCAGCAGTATCCTAGACCTGGTTATTACCAACATGGGCAAACGGTGCTCCACACCAGAGGTCAGTTCCTCGTTGGTCAGATCCGACCATAAGCTAATCACCCTAGACATCCACATCCCTCCCCCACCCCCATTAGGGAAACCACAGTAAAAAATTTCTCCAAAGCCAACTTCACGCTTCTTAAGACAGAAGTGGCAAACTTCACGACACCCATGGTGACGGACAATAGAGGTATGACTGCTGAATCCTACAAAAATGCACTTTATAAGCACTTACATGAGTACATGGATCGTGCAATCCCTAACAGAACCAAGATGCTATCCTCCAAAAAAAGGAAGCCAATCTGGTGGTCCCCTGCCATAAACAAACTCTACAACAGAAGAAAGAAACTGTTGCAAAAAAGAGTAAAATCCCATGATTGGAGGAACTCCCTGGTCAGCTTCAGTAAGAAGCTGAGATCCCTCATAAAATCCTCCAAAGCTAGTTATGAAAACAAAATTGCCACTGACTCTAAAGACAACCACAAAGCATTCTATAGCTATGTCAAGAATCTCAATGGCAACACTCAGATCTGCTCTGAGTTACAGCACAATGGCACTAAATATACAGAACCAACGGATATTGCCAACATCCTGGCAGATAGGTTCAGTGCTAACTTTACCCCTCTGTCATCCCCTAAAGGGCCCATCTCTATACCAGAAGAATGCAAAGTTCCTGTAATCACGACTGCACAGGTAAAAAAACACATTATCCAAAGCCAAGAACACAGCATCCATGGGACCTGACGACTTCCCAGGCTGTGTTCTACATGAACTACAGAACGAACTGGCACCCCACCTAAGTACCATGTTCAGTCATAGCCTCACCTCAGGCTATGTGCCCACTGAATGGCACACAGCGACAGTTATCCCACTCCACAAAGGGGGAGCCACCACAGACCAGGAAACTACCGCCCAATTAGCCTAACGAGCCTGGTCTGCAAGGCTATCGAGCGTATCATCATGGAACTTATAAACAATGACATTGGTAATCTCAAAACTCAGGACCCCACCCAGTTCAGGTTTGTAAAAGGAAGATTATGTCTCCTAAACCTGATAGACTTCTTTGAAGCAGTCACCAAAGCCATAGATGAGGGTAAGGTGGTTCGCACAGCCTATCTAGATCTCGCCAAGGCTTTTGACACCATCCCCCACTCTGGAATTATAGATAAACTCACTAAACTAGGTATAATTCCCTATGTCACAAGATGGGTTGCCAACTGGCTCACTGACAGAACCCACACTGTGAAAGTAGCAGACTCCAAATCCAGCTTCAGACCAGTGACAAGTGGAGTACCACAGGGTTCAGTCCTGGGTCCTCTCCTGTTTGGTTTCTACTTCTCTGAAGTACAGGCCAACACAGAAGGTATTTGGCTAATGAAGTTCGCAGATGACTGCAAACTAGGAGCCATAATCAAAACTCCAAAAGATGTGGACATCCTACAAAAGGGCCTTGCTGAGACAGATGCCTGGTGTCAAAGCCATGGCCTCAAGCTCAATGCCAAAAAGTGCATTGTCATTCCTTTTGGTAAAAACTCAGTACCCATGAACTACCACATAGGTGGTAGTCTACTTAACACCGAAAGTGTGATAAGAGACCTTGGGACACAGGTGGACTGTAGTCTCTCCTTTAATAATCACATCGCCACGGTAGTCAGGAAATCCTTCTATGTGGCATACCTAATCACAAAAGGTTTCTCATCCAGGAAAAAAGAGGTCATTGTTCCCCTTTACTCGTCACTCATTAGACCCGTTATAGAGTACAATGCCCCTTTTGGTATGTACCTCACAAGACATCTACAACAACTGGAAAGGCCACAGAAATACCTCACAAAGAGGATTACCGGCCTCAAAGAGATGCCCTATGCAGACCATCTCAAAAAACTGCAGCTTTACTCCATTGCATATCGCCTACTCAGAGGCGATCTCTGCCTAACACACAAAGCTATGTCAAACCCAGAGCTTTTAGACATGCTCCACTTAAAGAAATCCCAATCCCTATGAGCTACATGCTCTAGGGACCTAAACCTCATCACCACAATAAACAGAACATGCTGGAGGGATAGATTCCTGTCCCAGAGACTTCCCATACTCTGGAACAAACTACCTATCTATATCAAACAAAGCTCCTCATTAGCACTGTTCAAGAAAAATCTTGATGATTGGATGGGCGATAGGAAATTCACCCCGGGGATCACTTCTGTGGCTCTGCTTGACAGTGGCACAGGAAGATCATTTTCTTGGGTGGCGAAAGCCAGGGTACCTTTGGCTAGGCTTATATAGGCCCTAGGGCCAATAGCCTAGTACCTACCTATGAACCTATGAACTTTGCATGTCATAATGTTTACAAATTCCCCATGGAACAACACTGTCATATTGTTGTATCTTTTAGTTTACAAATCCTCCATCATAAGCACATTGCATTGCAGCCTACAACAAGATGTGTAACTATCTAATTCCATGCTGCAAAACCTATGCTTGTTTGTAGCTCCTGCCTTTTCCTTAGATTCAGCGGGTGATTGCATATGTTGTCCATTGTCATGCGCTGCCATTACTAACATCTCATCCTTTGGTTTAAATTAACCTTACCTAAGTCATTCATGTGACAACTACATGCGCTGCCTTTACTAACATCTCATCCTTTGGTTTAAATTCACCTTACCTGAGTCATTCATGTGACAACTACATGCGCTGCCATTACTAACATCTCATCCTTTGCTTTAAATTCACCTTACCTGAGTCATTCATGTGACAACTACATGCACTGCCATTACTAACATTTCATCCTTTGCTTTAAATTCACCTTACCTAAGTCATTCATGTGACAACTACATGCGCTGCCTTTACTAACATCTCATCCTTTGGTTTAAATTCACCTTACCTGAGTCAGTGATGTGACAACATGCAGTTGCTGCAGCAGTTCTGTGTACTCATCATTATAACTGTGGGCTTTTCAGTTTTCTTTGCCTTTTTTTTTGTCATGTTGTTTCTATCCTTTCTTTTACTTCCTGTTCTTTGCCCACTCTGGTTTAATTTCCATGCCTGCAGGTGTCCAAAAGGTTTCTGCTTACCTGAGCAGAGATATCATATCAGACTTACTCAACCAATCACTATGTTTGGATATGATGATGCCAACAAATATGTATAGGTTCATAGCTTCATAGGTGTTTACTAGGCTAATAACGACAAGGGCCAGCATCCCAAATCTCTGACAAGTTCTGATACCCTTGATAAGTGTAAGCAGGGGCCTGGAAGATGAACCATTTACAAGCTGCCTGTGTCCATTAGAGACACAGATGCCAAACCAGGTATGAATTTCTGGTTCCCCATACAATTGTGCAGGTTGCACTGGAATTGGGTTAGGGAGGAACTCTGCTTCACATGGATGGGGAGCCAGTTCCAGGGACAGGGTAGTCTCTGGTATACATACCTGTCTCTTCAGTGGGTCCTGTTTATATCACAGGCAAGGTTTAAGTCTTTAGAATGGTAATTCTGGTGCTGTGTGTTTTGTGGATATGGAGGCGGTCCATCACAGTGTGGTTTGACAAAGCCTTGTATGCCAGGCATAGATCTCCCCTCAACAGCCTGTAGGAGACAGCTTTGGGGTGGTCTGCAAATGACATTTTACTTATGCCCTGTATTCTTTTAGTGAGGAACCTCTGTGGATGTTCCAATTGTTGGATATGACTGGTTAGGTACATACCAAAGAGGGCATTGTACTCAATGATAGGTCTGATGAATGCCAAATACAGTGGAACAATGACTTCCTTAGACCTAAATGCCATACCTTTGTTCATAAATTGAGCAACATAGAATGATTTCCTCACTACTGTAGGGACATGATGGTCAGACGTTAGATTACTGTCTGTCTGCATCCCTAAGTCCATGACTACTGAGTCAACTCTAAGGGGTGTGTTGCCAATATGATAGCAGGAGTGGATGACTTCCTCAGGGATACTATTATATATTTCTTGGCATTTAGTTTTAGTCCATGGCTCTGACACCAATTGTTTGTCTGTGTCAGCCTTTCCTGTAGAACATTTGTCAGTGTGGGATTCAATGACACCTTTTGATTTGCAATCATCTGCAAATTTAGTCAGCCACAGACCACTGACATTGTCCTTGACTTCAGAGAAGTAAATGCCAAAAAGGAGAGGTCCAAGGACTGATCCCTGTGGGGCTCCACTTGTGACTGGCTGCTTTGTAGAGGTTTAGTCCCCATTTCTAACTTCCTGGGTCCTGTCTGTGAGCCAGCTGGCTATCCACCAAGTGACATATGGGTTTGTATGTAGTCCAGCAATGACCAACCTATGCATTTAGTCAGTTTTCAAGGAAGCCCATATGCTTTCTTTTGACTGAGGGATATACAGTCTTGGCAAGCACTGTTGTTTGCATACCATTTGATAGGTATGAAACAGTTTTCCTTTTTCCCCTATCTATCTGATCCAACAATTTTTTGGAGCAAGTTGATGTCACCAGAGCTGTAAGAACACTGAATACAATATGTTTTGCAGATTAAAGTTTTATTTGTAGATATCCAGTACTTAGTTTTAGTCTTCTAGACTATTCCTTACTAAGCTTTGCTCTCATTTATTCATGCCGTATTGCCATTTTATTAACTCATAAATGTTCATATACACCCTCTTGCTACAAATCTTTATATATCACATTCTTCATTTTTTGATATTTTCTTGATGTTTTTGTTTTCCTGTGATAAATGCTGCTTTTTGAAGCTTTGCTGTGACCAAATTCCATTCTTATGTTGTTTGAAAAGGTTTTAACAACTTGCACCTGTACTTTTGTTGTACACTTTTAGAGTATTTTCTTGAAATCAGAGTGTGTCCATCGTCCTCTGTGTTAAGCAAAACAGACTGAAGGCAAGATCAAGCAATAATGGTGACAACAAATCAACTTGGGGGGTATTCCTCAATGGGTACAACCTTGTTAGTAATTTGGCCTTTTTTGTGTTTCAACCATAATGCGGTCTGTCCCTTACTCATATTAATTACAACATAATTTATCAATGTTTGATGAATTTTAAACAAATGTAAACATTCTATAATTCAGCAGTGGGGAATATTTTGCAATTTATCTGTGCCTTACTGAGATTCCTGTCCTCATCACAGGTCACCATTATGACTTTGTTTAGGAAAATATGATCCTTCTCTCCATATGATGTTCTTTTATTTCCTTTCTGTTCTGTTGCCAGGGATGATTGTAAATATGGTCTGAATCAATTCCTCTATGTAGTATATAAAAATGATGTGCCAGAATGAAGTACCTTTCATCAAAAATCAAAAAGGTATGTCTCAAAATCATCTAGGTACAAACACAGCTTCAGTATAAAACATGTATTAAATAAAAAAATGAGTTGGAACAGTAAGCACTTTAGTGTCTGGACTCAGACGCGTCTTCAGACTTTAGCAAAATGATTACAACAGCTCTTGTTTAAATAGCAAAGTAAAACACAATTAATTGTTCATTAAAATTGACCAGTGAAATGTTCTGATTAATTAAAACAAACAATGAATGCAAGTGTTAATCAGAAGTGACTCCATATACAGAGTAATACTGGGTATCAGCTACATTCCAAAATGCATTAACTAATGAAATGTTATTTGCTCTTCAATTTCCATTCCATCTTCATAAATAACTACATTATATATATATAACAACTCAAATTCATTCATATACTTGACACAGCGAATAACTGAATGACTTTATGTGACAGAGCTATCAGTTCTGTAAGAACCAAACAAGAAAAGAACTGCAACAATAGTCCAAATACATCCAGATAGAACAATTACATTGGATTATAAATGACTGCTTTGAAATAATACGATTTTATACTGGGGGCACTGCCTAGATAATGGCTTACAGTAATATGTATGTAATGCATGTCTCACATCCGTTCATTAGAGTAATCGTACTATGGCTAATATAAATGGATTGAAAGTGTAAAATGTTACAATGACTAATGAATGGCAATCATACTACATAAACCACTGTTACTCACTCATAACTGCCACTTCCTGATGTATATATTTCAGGTCTCACTGTATATAGCATATTGCTGGTCTCTCCCCAATTGTAAAACTTATGCAACCTGTAGGAAAATGAAAGATTCCAAATTGCAATTCATCATAGTGAAGACTAGATGGCACTATAACTATATATATATATATATATATATATATATATATATATATATATATATATATATATATATATATATAAAACTCTCTCTCTCTCTCTCTCTCTCTCTATATATATATATATATATATATATATAAACTCTCTCTCTCTCTCTCTCTATATATATATATATATATATATATATATATAAATAACTCGAAAGCCTGTTTACTGCATTTCCTGTGTTGCACTTAATTTAAAATTGTTTTTTTTCCTTAAAATTGCATTTTACCTGACTCTGGCCTAGCACTCAAGTGTGGGGCCATTTATTGCACTGTTCTGACTATTTTGCTACTTGTGTATCTCTGCTACCTTTAAACTAAAACAAAAAAAAACCCCAAAAAATCTTGCTTTTTTCCCACTTTCTGAAATTTAAGAAAGTTCAGTTACAGATTTGCTGTTCTGAACTGTTTGTAAGTTGGGCCAGTGCTTGCTTGGGCTAAAGGGAAGTCTCTGTGTTCATCAGTGGCAGTGGTTAACACTGAGGAGCCTGCCTGTCCCTGTAGGAGTGGTTACTACCTAGAAGCTGTAGTTTTATTGGCCATTTTGGGTCAATTCCAAACTCCTTGATCTCTGTCACTTAAAACCCTGCTGCTTCATGGTTTTGGTGTCTTTCCAGGCTTGATAGTTGTCGCTGAAGCGCCTACCAAGGGAGAGAAAACGCTAAGAGAAGAAAGGAGCCACTTTTGAGATTTTAATTATTTTCTTCTAATTTTTTGTTTAAAATTACTGCTTTGCCGTCTACTTTGCGGTGTTTTCCGGCTTGCTAAAGTTGATATCTGTATTAGAAACAGTATTTAGAACACATCTAGAGCCTGTTTACTGCATTTCCTGTGTTGCACTTAATTTAAAATCAGTTTTCTTAAAATTGCATTTTACCTGACTCTGGCCTAGCACTCAAGTGTGGGGTCATTTATTGCACTGTTCTGACTATTTTGCTACTTGTGTATCTCTGCTACCTTTAAACTAAAACAAAAAAACCCCCAAAAAATCTTGCTTTTTTCCCACTTTCTGAAATTTAAGAAAGTTCAGTTACAGATTTGCTGTTCTGAACTGTTTGTAAGTTTCTTGGAGGCCAGTACTTGCTTGGGCTAAAGGGAAGTCTCTGTGTTCACCAGTGGCAGTGGTTAACACTGAGCAGCCTGCCTGTCCCTGTAGGAATGGTTACTACCTAGAAGCTGTAGTTTTATTGGCTATTTTGGGTCAATTCCAAACTCCTTGATCTTTCTCTCTTAAAACCATGCAACTCTCTCTTTTTGCACGGTCTTGCGCACAGAGCAGCATCGGGCAGCGCCGCTTAAACAGGTTTAAACTATTCCCGGCTCCACAAAGTTTGCTCTTTACTTTTTCCCTTAGAACTGCTCTAAATCTCAAAATAAGCACTCTATTTTCATTCTAATGCCCTGCACTTGCTCGTACAAGTAATCTCATAGGTAAACACTAATAAACTTAAGCACTACATCCTCTTATACTCCTTTTAAGCACTTACTCCCTATTGGTCCTTTCTAATCAGTCAATAAGTAGTTCCCTATATTATTCAGGCATGTCCAAAGGTCAGTTTCGGGTTTACTCTCCAGCCCAGCTGGTGAATCTGGGAATCTTGAGGCAATGTTACAACTGCCTTATGTATACAGACCACCCTCTCCTCCTCCCAACAAGCTCAAATATATGTGAGAGATGCAACTATATAGCCAAACTGGAGGCTAAGCTCTCTCAACCCAGTACTGGCACAGCCTGTCAGGAGGAGAAGGTAACCACACACACCACAAATCCAGTCTCACATAGACCTATCGCATCAGCAAACCAAACACATAAACACACAAAAACATACTCGGAGGCTCTAAATAAAAATCTGCCTAAGCAGCAGAGACCTCCAAAGCAGACATCCAAGCAACCCCTACCACGAAACAATACCCACATAGCTCACAAAGTCAGTGTGCCACACAGTCACAGCCCTTAAGGCTAAACAACACACCTAATACACTTGTAATAGGTGACTCTATTGTCAGACATACTGACGTCCCACTCACCAGGCTGAACAAGGAGAAAGTCACTGTAAGCTGCCTGCCGGGTGCCAGGATCTGCCACATAACACAAGCACTCAGGTCACTCCAAATCAAGTACAAATATGACTCCGTCATTGTCCATGCTGGTGTGAATGACCTGAGACGTACCTCCCTGGACTACATGAAAAGAGACATAGAGGAGCTCTCTAATCATGTAGCCCAGGCCGGTATGACCCTGACCTTGAGTAGCATCTTACCCTCACCAAGAATGATGCCACAGTATAAAGACAAAATGATCAATTTTAACAATTGGCTAAAGTATTGGTGTCATTCAAAGGGGATCCAGTGTCTGTAAGCCTGGGATGACATGCTCGACAAGCCACGTTGCTTCACTAGGGACGGCTTGCACCTGTCACCCCTGGGTTTTCGAATACTGGCAAAGGCTCTTGCCTCCCCCATAGTGCCTTTTTTAGGCAAGGCACAAAAGTCAAACCCACCTCCATAGACAACACAAAGAAAAAAAAAACTATGGGTAATGCTGCTCAACGCCAGAAGTCTAAACCTCAAGATGCATGCACTCGAGACTCTCCTCAGTATGGAGAATATCGATATCTGTGCAGTAACAGAAACCTGGTTCAAGGCTCCTGAGAGCACCCCAGCACTAACAAGTTTTACTTCATACCATGCTTTCCGGCCCCAAAACTCGCACTGAACCACAAAAGGAGGGGGAGTATCCATATTTATCAAAGATACCCACACCTCCAGGTTAGTGGCACTGCACGAAGCATCAGAGACCATCCATGTGCAACTAACAGTGGGCAAAACTGCCTTTCAGTTTGTAGCCTGCTACAGACCACCCTCACAAACACAGGAACCTCACTCGGCTTTCCTGAGAACACTGGAGAATATGAAGGTCTCTCCAAACACCATTATATTGGGTGACTTCAACTACCCAAACATTGATTGGGAAAACTACTCAAGCCCAAACACCCTCACCCAACGGTTCCTAGAATTTATAAACACAAATGCTATGGAACAACTGGTCACCACTCCCACAAGAGGGGAAAACATATTGGATCTGGTCATCACCAACATGGGGTCTCTATGTTCCACACCAGAGGTATACCACTCATTGTAAGATCAGACCATAAACTAATCTCACTGGACATCCATATTCTGTCCCCCCCCTAGCCAAGAAAACCACGGTGAAGAACTTCTCAAAAGCAAACTTCACACTTCTCAAAACTGAGGTGGAATCCTTCAAAGCCCCCGGGCCAGTGGAAAATACGGCCCAAAATGCAGAATCCTTTACAAAAGCATTCTATGGACACCTACAGGAATGCATGGAGCATGCTATCCCAAATAAAACCAACACTCTCTCCTCCAAAGGCAGTCTGGTAGACCCCGGCCATAAATAAGCTATACAACAGAAGGAGAAAGCTACTACATGATAGAGCAAAATCCCAAAAAGGGAAGGCGTCTCTGATCAGTACTAGCAAGAAACTACGATCCCTCATAAAATCATCTAAGGCCAGCTTCGAAAGAAAAATTGCACAAGACTCTAAATATAATCACAAGGCCTTCTTTAGTTATGTCAGAAACCTGGGAGGCAACTCCCAGATATGCTCTGAGTTAGTGCAAAATGATAAAAAATACACTGAACCCACAGACATTGCCAACATCCTGGCAGAAAAGTTCAGTGCAAACCCCCCCCCCCCCAAAAGAGCAAATGTCTATCCCAACAGAGTGTAGCCTTCCTGGGATCACAGATGCACAGGTGAGAACTGCCCTCTCCAAAGCAAAAGGCACAGCATTAATGGGACCAGACGATGTCCCGGGCTGTGTCTTACATGAGCTCCAAGAAGAACTAAACCCTCATATAAAGTCACTGTTCAATCTCAGCCTTACTACAGGATATGTACCCAAGGAATGGCGTACAGCAACAGTGGTCCCACTCCACAAAGGTGGTGCCACAACAGACCCTGGAAACTATCGCCCTATAAGCCTGACTAGCCTTGTCTGCAAAGCTATAGAGCATATTATCATGGAAATCATAAACAAAGACATTGGGAACCTCCAGACACTGGATCCTACCCAATTTGGCTTTGTTAAGGGCAGATCCTGCCTCTTGAACCTGGTAAACTTCTTTGAAACAGTTACCAAAGCCATAGATGAAGGGAAGGTAGTCCACACAGCCTACCTGGACCTCGCAAAAGCCTTCAACACAATACCCCACTCAGGCATCATAAATAAGCTCACCAGCTTAAATATCAACCCCTATGTCACAAGATGGGTTGCAAACTGGCTCAGGGATAGAACCCACATGGTCAGAATAGCAGGTGCCATGTCAGACTCTAAGCCTGTTACAAGTGGCATCCCACAAGGCTCAGTCCTGGGACCTCTCTTTTTCGGTATATATTTCTCAGAGGTACAGGCTAACACGGGTAGACTATGGCTGACCAAGTTCACAGATGACTGCAAACTGGGTGCCGTAATCGACTCTTCAGCTGACACAAGCATCCTCCAAAAGGGTCTCACAGAGACAGATAACTGGTGCCAGAGCCATGGCCTAAAGCTAAATGCCAAAACGTGCATAGTCATCCCCTTTGGGAAAAACAAAGTGCCCACAAATTACCACATAGGTGGTAATCCATTAAGTACGGAAGAAGTAATTTGGGACTTGGGGACCCAAGTAGATAGCAATCTCTCCTTTGACAATCACGTTGTCAAAGTGGTTAGAAAGACCTTCTATATAGCCCACCTTATCGTGAAAGGATTCACATCTAGATCAAGAGAGGTCATTGTGCCCCTCTACTCATCACTTATCAGGCCCATAATTTAATAAAATGCCCCATTTGGTATGTACCTTACCTGACACCTGCAGCAACTGGAAAGACCCCAAAAGTACCTCATCGAGAGGATCAAGGGGCTCAAACAGATGCCCTATGCAGCTCGGCTAAAGAAACTCCAGCTCTACTCAGTTGCATACCGCCTACTCAGAGGCGATCTGTGTCTGACGTATAAAGCCATGTCCAACCCAGAATTAATGGACATGCTTCACCTCAGTAAATCCAAATCCCTTAGAGCTACACGCTCCAGGGACTTGAACCACAGCACAGAAATAAATAGGACATGCTGGAGGGACAGATTCATATCCTAGAGGCTCCCCTCACTCTGGAACAAAATCCCAATCCATGTTAGGCAGAGCCCCTCACTGACCCTCTTCAAGAGAAATCTTGACGAGTGGATGGGAGATCATAAGTTTACCCCTGGGATGTCTTCTGTGTCCCTGCTTGACAGAGGTACAGTAAACTAACCTTAAAAGGGCTACCTTCTGTGACCTACTATACAGAGGCACAGTCAACTAATCTAAAAGGGTGGCGAAAGCCAAACACACTCTGGCTAGGCTTATAAATGCCCTAGGACAGATAGCCTAGTATCAACCTATGAACCTATAAGTTATCTTTGAAGCCCTTTTTGTTGGACAGGTCATTAAAACATTAGATGTATTTGAGTGAGAGCCTAATATACGTTGTTATTATACATATAAGTGCTTCAGCATAGAATAGTCATTTATATAAGTACACACTTCTATAGTAATTTATATGTTAGTTTTTTGTCCTTGTCACCCTCACCCCTTTTTTCCTTTTAGATATATACATTAGGTTTTCTTGTACAGCTGTCATACATATTGTTTTAGTGCCATTTACTCTGTATAAGGTTAGGCTTATGTGTTAACCCTCTTGCTACAACTGCTCCTAAACTTGTTCTTTTCATGATTTGTTCTATGAGCGTGAGGTTTGAAATATTTATAAACGGAGATGAATACAATAGTTTGTGTGACTGTGACTTATTATCATTCAGCCCAAATGATTTGTCTACCTGCAACCTAATTATCCACTTGGTGTCTTTTCAGGGAACACATGCAAGTAGATATTACTGAAAGCTAAAATCATGTAAACATTTGGCTGAAGCATTTGGGCCCAAAGTTTTCTAGCCAGGAGCCTTTCTTAACCTTGTCTGTAGTGCAGTCGCAGTTACTTTGTGCTATTCCATGTCTTCCATATTAGACTATCTTTTTTTGCATATTTTATCCATTCAGCATCCTTGCTGTGTTCAACAAGATCTTTGTAGATGGTTTTCCAGAATTTATTAATTTTTGCTATTTTTTTTTTTTTGTGGTCTAAGTTGCTGCTATTTTTCAAAGATCCTTACAGAACTTCTTTGTGCCATACGTAAATTCTTTGCTTTCTATCCTTTGTTTGCATTCCCCCACTTGCATCTTTGAAGTTTTTCATCCTTTCCAGAGATTTTTAATTTATTGTTAGAAATGGAGTAACACAAATCTTTTTAAGAATGTTTTGTGGACTGATTTCTTTTTCTGTATTCCTGAAAGATATTTTACTTATTTTGTTAAGTGTTTTACCGTTGCCTGTAATAGGCCTTTCAATGACGGCATTCTTTCAGTTCTTTTGTTTTCTTTTTATTACTTTCTGTTGCACAGTAATGTTCTCTCTAGCGACGGTTATAATTACTGCATTTATAGGTTTTATTAGTCTTTTAACAGTTTGTGTCTTACGCACTTTCCGTAGCCTCTTTCTTTTATATGTATTAATATATTTAACTATTTTTATTAAATCCTGCAAGTCTTGTCTTAAATCATTCTTTTCGTACTAACAGTTTTATTCTAAAATTTGTGTTTCCTAGTGTTTCTTCTACGTCTTGGTTTTAGAATGATTCTCCACAGTTTATGAAATGTTGTTCATGGGTCATAGACATCACTGATGCATTAGTGTGGTTCCTTTATTACTTGTTCAGTTTGCACCCGATTCAGTGAACCACTTCCATTACTGCTACATTGTTTCATTTCCTCTCTCACTTCCTGAGCATGTGCCTCTATTACTGAATATCACAATGGAGCACTCTTTGCATCTGGAGTTGCATTTCAAGTCCTTCACGTCTTAGCTGATACAATTTCATAGGTGTATACTAGGCTGATGACCACAAGGGCCTTTTTAGGCCAAGTCATGCATTCCAGGCGAGACTCAAACACTGTATTTTTTATCCGTGAGGTAAACACCTTAACCATTATGCCAACCCACAACTACAAAAGAAAGCTCCAAAGGTAGCAGTATCCTAAAGTTCATAGGTTCATAACTCAAACCCTGCACTTTGTGTCTGTGAGATGAACACCTTTACCATTATGTCAACACCCCAGCTTCCTTTTTGTTTTTTCTTACATTCTGTACTGGTGAGATGAATACTTTTCTGTACTTTGCACTTCTCTGCTATTATTCTGTTTTGTGTGATATTTACCATGGCTGGGTGCCTTTGCTTATACACATCTTCAGATACCTTTGACTTTGCTGCAGGCGTATCAGTTAATATAGCTTTCTTTTCTGCATATGAACTTGACCATATTGAGTCTTGTTTCTTCCTTTCATCCAATACTTCTGCCTTTAGTATTGCAGATATCTCAGGCATTTCTTTCTTTATTGGAAAACAATGTGACAAAGTGCTTTCGCCCATCAAATACAAGGTTTCGTCAGAGTCAACATTTAAAAAGTGATCACTTCATTTTATATAAAATGAATCAGTGACATCACCACTAAATTCTTGAGAACTAAGCAAATTTAAAGTGACCCCACTTTAAAAGAAACAATCATATTATTGACACATAAACAACCCTTATTAAAAATAATAATATTAAAGAAACCAAAAGCTTGCTAAAAATATATATTATACAACTCCAGACACTGACAATATTGTCCTTCTTGATGTGTGAGCAAACTACTCGATTCTCATAGCCCTTTGTTTTAATAAAGGGGCAATGGAAATACCATCACTGAGACCTGGCCAATGTTTGGCATTTAGTCCTAATTGCCACCTGGTCTCTCTCAAGTCAACTTCGGTTTTAACATTTCCACCCCTTTCATTCTGTTTAACTTTGTCAAGAATAAAAAATAAAACCTTTTTATAATTAGAGCAAGACATAGTCTGGTTATATAGAGCACTATATGCCTTTTTATTCTTTATCTCTCACATGTTCACTGATTCTGTCTCTAAGTCCGTGTGGTTTTACCCACATAAAACACTGGGCACACTGTGCACATAGCAACATATACAACATTCCTTGCAGTGCAAGTACAGAGGCCCGGCCACTCCAAGGACCTTTGATAACCCTCCACAGAGACATAGGGACCATCACTGATGAACTGACAAAATGTACAACTTCCACATTTGTACATTTTGGACTTATAACTGACTTGTTGACATTTGTCACTCGACTCAAATGAATTGTTCAAATTTCTACCTCTACTGTAGTACACTCTTGGCTTCTCACCCAATTTTTTCTTCATTTCCACATCAAAACTGGCCCCCACATCCTATTTAATGTGGCTACAAGCTGGGGACAATCATTGTAGTGTACAACCGTAACATCAGTACCAAATATGCCAACAGTTTTACCCTCATTTAAAGTACCTTTTTTTTCAAAATTGGATAAAACGTTGTTAGACATTTTTTAAAAATCCTCCTCCTGAATTTGAGTAGCATACTCAAGGGGTAACCTCTATTTCTAAACATGCCAATTAGTAAGTACATCTCCCTTTCAAAATCTTCATCCTCACTAATTAGTCTTGACAGCCTGACCATTTGGCCTTTAACAACCCCCCTCTTTTGACGTGTGAGGGGGTGACAACTGTCAAATTGAAGTAGCATATTAGAAACGGTAGGTTTTCTATAGATGGTAGAGGTCAGTTTGTCCTGTTCTTTTTTATTAAAATGTCTAAATAGTCCATTTCCATCCTATGGTGTCTATGTATAAATGAAAGGAATGTGGTACTATTGTTCAAAAACTCAACAAAGTCCTTGATATCATCCGAATTACTATTCCACAGATAAGAATGCCATCCAAAAACCTTAGGTATTTGACTGTTTTGGACATGTGAACTGATGAGAAGACATGTTCTCTTTCCCACTCCAACAGGACTAAATTAGCGAACACTGGGGCACATTTATTTGACGCGTGAAAGTGCTTAGTAACATTGGTTCCCAATAAAGAAAGCAGTGTCTGGTTGTACCACTGGTGTGGTTATATATTTTTTATTTTTTTTTTTCGTTTCTCAAGTTTTTTACACTGTTGGTGGATTTATTTGTGATATTAGACATTTCTTTCATCTATCTTGATATTTATTTTACTGTAGCTTTTTCTAGTACTTTACATATTTCTTTATTTGAATTTATTCAGTTAAAGATCTTAAGTTGACATCTGTTATTTTTGACACTTTTTCAACTGCAGCAATTTTTCAGTGTTCATTTTTCCCCATGTTATTGTAATGTAGCCCCCTTTTACCAAGTCTGTGTTTACTGCATAGCAATAGCAAAACATGATTTATTTCTTATCGTCAGCTGTCCATCACACTGTTTCTAAGAAGCTTGATATATATTTTTTTCTTTTTAGTTCATACTAGGTTAGCTGCTGTTGTGGGCTGTTTTAAGCTTAGCCAGTTTCCCTTGGGGAGAATCTAACCTTATACCTTTATGCCAACCTCTCAACCATGTTCTTTTGTCACAGTGTGGTCATTAAAATCCAGGACTAACACCGTAAAAGACTACTATCATCTTAGAATTGAGTTTGAGTCTGACTCGGTACACCTGGCACTTGTCTAGTCATAGCCTTCATGGAAAATAATGAGGGTTTTTAGGGGATTCATAACAGCACCCACTTTGCAGTGATCACCTAACTAGGTAAGACATTGTCCTCTGACTTCTGCTTTCACATCAGCACTAGCTCTACACTGATTTCAAACAAGATTAGATTTTAAGCTAAACAAAATTAAAAGTCTGTTGCAGTAAGTGTAATACAAGAAGACAGTGTTTGATTTTATCAGAAGCTGATTACAGAATGGGAAGTTTAGTGGTGCAGTGATTGTTGACAAACTCAATAAATTATTGGGTTTATTTATCAGAGACAGGGATGTATGTTATGTAATGTCATAGTCAAAGACAGGGATTTATGTTATTTGATGTCACATGTTAAAACAATGTAGCATAGGTTGAAGACTTTGAACTGAATGGGCTGGCCCAAGTTCGGTCATGAAGTACCAGGTAAAATATGTGCCCTCAGATGGCTATCTACCAACACTTTGAAATCATTTACAAAATTTGATATTACACTTTGGTATAACTCTTGCTGTACCACTCACTGCTTCCTCTTTGTATTAATTATGCTACTTTTTTTAAAAAACAAACATCTTTATTAAACCATCACATACAACATAGACAATCATACATTTATATAAATGAAAACAAGCCATTTTAACATAATCCTTCTTGCAATCATTATACATCACAAACTATATTGACTTAATTTTAGTTGTAAACATTATACATCACTTATAATCTGCCCAATATTTCTCACTCAAACATTATATAGCTCATTTAAGTCTTACCGCCTTTTAAATCTCATTCCTCCCTTGCATGTATTGTTCCTACAATTCCCATTTTTTCCTATGTAGTTTGCTCCTACCCTTTTCTAAAGATCTCACTTCCAGTTGTTTTATCTGTTATTATATTCCCTACTTCTAGTACAGTCGGTTTGGATTTTGAGATTTTGATTTCCATTTTCCTAGTAATTGCTTTTTTGGTAGGCACCATAATTTGACACGGCAAGGCCTTATCACATCTAGGCAATTCCAATTCTGAATCATAGCTCAGAAAAATCATCACCCTTGTCACACCAATTCACTCAACCAGTATCTCCAACAGTGCATCCCGCAGGGAATCCCTAAAATCTGCCAGCATCCTACACTCCCAGAAAATATGTTCCCAAGTACCTCTTTCTTCCACATTGAACCTACAACATTTGCCATCTACCTGAGGAAAAATTCTCTGGAGTCTACTTGGGGTATATAAATATCTACTGTATGTATATATTTCCAAGTAAAAATCCTAAATCTTTTAGATTTTGTTGCATATTTGGGAGACATACATATATCCTCCCATTGTTTCTTTGTGAGTTGCTTACCCAGTCTCTCCTCCCAATCCTTTCTAACCTCCTCTAATTGATTCTTATAGTTATCATGCAATATTTTATATGCTGTACTAATTATTCCTTTTTTAATGGCAGCTTCTGTTCTAGATTCTACTATAAACTCTACCAGTGCTGGTCTTTCATTTAGGACACCTCTATTTCTTTCTCTTTGTCTATACTCTGATATGAATCCTTGATAGGGAAGGCAATCTCTAACTTGCAGTCCAAATAAATACTTGGTCTCTCTTCCCATTCTATTACCTTTCCCTGTTTAGTTATTTGCTCCCAATACCTTGGCTCCTTTGCCAGATTTCTCCAATAAATTCCAGCCCCCTCTTACCTAATAATTCATACCTAATAATTCAAGTAACAAAGGGAAAGAGGACACCCCTGCCTGGTTTCTCTACTTAAGCAGAATCAGAGAGAACCCCGCCCACTTTAATTTTTGCCTCTGATCCCTCATATATCCTCCTAATCAAATTTATAATTTTTTCAGGAAGTGCACCTGCTTCCATTGCCCTACTCATAAAGTCTCAGCTCACTCTGTCAAATGCTTTTTCTGCACCAAGACCCACCAACAACAATGCTATCTTCTTACATTCTGCTTCCCTCTGGATCATTAGTGTTCTGTTAATGTTGTCAGATATTTGTCTCCTCTCCACAAAACCACATTGATCCATAGCTATCAATTTTGGCATTACTTTTGTCATTCTTTTAGCCATTATAGACATGAACACTTTATAATCCTGGTTTAATATTGAAATGGGCCTGTATGAAGCTGGATCTTTTGGATCCTTACCCTCTTTAGGTATTACAGCTCCCACTGCTTTCTTCCAGGATGCTGGTACTTCTCCTCCTCTTAAGATACTGTTAAACAAAACCTTCTAGATCTTTATCAGTTTTCCCCCCTAGCTTCCAAACTTCTACAGGAATACTGTCTACTCCTGGGGATTTTCCTGTAACTTGGTTATACATCACAATTTTTATCTCATTTCCTCCTGTCCTAACCATTAGTAATCGAGCCTCATCTACCTGTAACCTTGGCACTCTCCCTCCTTAAACATCCCCCGCTTCCCATACCTTAATCTACTTTCAGACCTTAACTCACTCTTCTCACTAGCTCTGTCTAATCTTCCTTGAATACTCTTTCTACTGTCTTCTAAAATCTATTAAGCAAATTACCTCAGAGAAACATTCTATTGTAATTGTCTTGCCTTCGTGCAACTACATTATGATAAAACTGGGTTTTTGTAACTACTTACCCCAAAAACTATATTTGTCTTAATGACATATTTATTTTCATACATCTTGAAATAGTTATGCTATACTCCTGATTATTGACACTGTATAACACTGTATAACTACTTAATGCCTTGTAATAATCCTGTAACATTGCTGTTTAATGCTAATTTATAATGAAAATTGTATAATATGTTGGAGCTTTTCTCCCCGGGCCTCTGCTGAAAAAGGGCTCTTTAGCTCAGTCGGACAATCCTGGTCAACAAAGTAAAATAAATTTAATTCTTCAATAAACATTTCCATTTGTATCTTTTCTTGATTTCCATATTTCTCGGCTTTATACAGACTCATAACATTTCTGAAATATTTCTAATACCTCTACAGGATCTCTTGTTACCTTCATTGTTATAGGCTCCCTAAGCTTGCTGACAGCCTTTTCTACTTTCTGTTGCCTCAGTTGTTGTGCTAGATGTTTTATGCTTTACTGTTATTATCAAAGAACAGTTGCTTAACAGCAATCTTTCTAACCTTGTGCATATTATCGATGCAATCCCTTATTTTCTGCTCATCATTCTGCGGTTGCTCCTCTTCTTGTTCTGTGAGAGTCCCCCTGTTCTGCAATACTTTAACATTTGTCAGGCCCTCTAAATAATTCTTTTTACTTTTTAGCCATAGCTCGCATTCTTTTATTTGCATCCTATTTTAAAACTCCACCTTAATTTTATCCCACTCCCTAGCTATATTTTCAGAAGAAATTTCTATCCTCTGTAATAGCTCCTGAATAACCTCCACTACCCATTCCTTAAATTCTTATCTTTTCAACAGATAGGTGTGAAAACACCAGTGTCTCATTTTTATTTTATTATCCTTTGTTTTTATTTTAGTTATTATTGGCACATGATCTGAAATAGTTATTGGGCACATATCAAGACCTTCAATTAAATGCACATGTTCCTGTGAAATGTAAATTCTGTCTAGCCTAGCCCAGATTTTGTATCTCAGGGTATAATATGGAAATTCACTATGAACTCCTATTACTGAATTCACATCTTCCATGCCAAATATTTTCATAAATTTCTTCAAAAATCTACCCTTCTTTGTTATACTTTCCCTTCTAGGCCCCCCAGACACATCTTCACTGTTGCAAATCACATTCCAATCTCAACCTATAAGTAATATTATTTGCTGAAAACTGATTATTTCTCCCAGAATTTTCTTAAGCTCCATTATAGCAGTTTTAGGTGGAATATAAATACATGCCAGTGTAATCCTCCTCCCTTGCTAGTAACCCCTTAGCAATACAAATCTGCTATTATTATCTTTTTTTTTATCTTATTCTATCACTACTGGAGTTCATATTCCAAATTATTATAAGTACTCCACTTTTCTTTTGTCCCAGATATTCCGCTGAATAACCATCTGGAAAACCCTTCTTTATCAAATTCACATGTTCGCTTCTTTCTAATTGTGTCTCCTGCAACACAGCTATTTGCACTCTACATTTTTTAATATAGTTCACTACTCTTTATTTTTTGTATTTATCTGTGAGACCGTTGAGATTTAAAGACACTACAGAAAGCATCATTGCATTAAAAATGTGTGTTAATTGTATTACTTGCTGTAATCCCATACTAATCACCTCTTACTTTTAATTTGTGTTTGGCAGGATGTACTACAGTATACTCATATTGTTCCTCATCCTTTATTGTTCTGAAGGCCAAAATCCATCAGCCTTTAATCTTCTTTGCATAGCAGAGTACAAAACTAATTTTTTAGTCTTTGCCTGTATTATAGATCTTTCATGTGTACTGCTTTCTCAACAAATTGTTCTAAATCTTTCCATTCTGTTGACCCACTACCTACTGGGTGGATACCAAACTCTAGAGCTTGTCTTATCAAGGTGCTATGTAGTGACATCATATAGCGAAGAACTCTGTGAATAGTAGTATTTTCTGTCTAGTCTTATTAGGAATTGTTCCTATATGACCAACAAACGTGAGTCCATTGTTTACACTTCTGTACAAATCCTTGTGAACTGTTTTCATTTGGTTTGTATTGCATCATTTATACATCTTTTTTTGAAGTCATCATTCTGCATTTCATAGTAAGTCTTTTTTCAGATTTTTCATCAAGCTTCTCCCAGCTGCCTTTCCTTGGCTTCATTGCTAACATTGCACATATTGCAGCAATCTTCCTCAGACACAAGGTCTTCCTCAGAGAGAAGGCTGGACACTATTGTGACCTTGTCTGTGTACATTGTACATTAACAATTATTCTGTGATGGCAATGCCACCACTGTAAATCCAAAAGAGCAATAGCTCATACATTAAAGCAGTAAGAAGCTCTTTTTTTTCCAGTACAGAGCTGTCCATTTGACCATTAAGCTGAATTTCAGAAAACCTTCCAGACAGCTGTGCTTCCTCCCCCTTTGGACTGATATTTTAGTCATACCAAAATGCATTTTAGTTGAGTAACAGCAACTCATGAATGATAGTATCTAAAGGTTAATAAAAGTCCAATAACAACATATGTACCTATGCTCATTTATCCGTATCTTCTGATACAATATCCCTAAATACAGATAGTTTCCTCTACTGACAAGCCTTCACATTATGTCTGCTAACTCTGTCCATGGCTCTGGCATCTCTCACTACTTTCAGTATTAAAAGTGCCTCCCCATTCCAAAACTTTATTTTTTCCAATAAGAGGCTGCTTGATCTGTAACTTGGGGGGCAGGTTTTACTGCAATCACCTATTTATATTAGAGCAATGATGCCTGTTTTTTTCTGCATGATGCTTAATTCTTTAATTAAACAAACAACACAGAATTGAGGTATTTCCTGTTTTCAGTCTATTTAACTGTTCACTGCTACCCCTGTCACTACCTGGTGCTTTCTTAACTTTCAGACTTATCTGTACTCCTTCTACACGGGTTTATAGGTTCATAGGAGAATACTAAGCTAACTGCTCTGAAGGACCATTTTAAGCCTAGACAAAAATCTGTGGTCAGAATCACACCCTGTATCTTGTGCCTGTGAGGCAAAGACTTTAACTATTAAGCCATTAAGCCACTTCCCTGGTGCCATCACGTATTCATTCCCAAATCAGCTTGGGCATTAGTTGGTGTTACCTCTGCAGTTATTCTACAGTATACACACTGATTGTGTCAGTGGCACAAAAGGTAGCATGCTTGCCTTTAGTGCTAGAAGGTCAGAAGGCTGTGGGTCCTCTTTCCACCCGAGGTGCATGGATTAATTTCCAATACTAATAATTCATTGCATCATAAGAAGGGCACTGCACTCCAGAATGTGCCATACAGTTGTTCAGTTTGGGTTACCTGGGATAACTCTGTTGAGCAAAAACTGGAAATAAAAAACAATCAACCTGCCAAACAAGAATTAAGAATTGTTGTAATCTGTGTAGGTTTAGTACCCGGGTGCAGCTTGGAAGTGGATGACATGACGGCAATGAGGAGGCTGGACATCCTATGTATCCGAGAGACAAGATGGAAGGCAGTGCAGCAAAGCCACTTGGCTTGAGATCCAGAGTCTGCTACCCAGGAAGAGGACAGACTAGAAATGGTAGGAACTATGATGAGGGAGAGGCTTCAGAAGACATTGAAGGATGTTGTCAGAATTAGTGACAGACTCACGGCAATCATACTCTAGTGTAAGGATAAGGCATTATTCACAATATCAGCTTATGCACCACAGCAAGTTTGTGATAGTGAGGAAAAGAGGGCATTCAAACAGTAGTTGCAGGACCTAATAGATAAATTAGCACAACATGAATTGGTGTTGATAATGGATAACCTGAATGCTCATATTGGGAGAGACAGAATAGACTATAAGAACTACCTGGGTCCAAATGACTGGGGCAACAGGAATAAAGAAGGAGAGGTCATTCTAGACTTCTGTCTGGCAAATGGCTTCATGGTGGACAATTCATGGTTCAGCAAAAGAGACAGTCACAAGATCACATGCAAGAGTGGCTAGCATGCAACTTGGGTAGACTTCTTCTTAGGAAAGGGCACTGAGGTAGAATCAACAGTTGCAAAATCATCCCCAGTGAAACAATCCACCCACATCATAAACCACTGGCACCCTAGCTATAGCTTTTAGGAAATCGGAGGTGCTGTATGTCTCCTTATTTGTGAGGATCATCTCAAACTGCTTATGTCTTCTCAGCAACAGACGTCTCTTGCTAGGTGGTTCTTCAACTCCTCCACCCTATCCTGTTCCCACACCAGCATTTTCATCAGCACAGACAAGTCCATTGCCTTGGCACCCACTAAACATTTGAGCCAACAGTGCAACGCCTCCACTGAAATTCATTTCAGGGGAGGAATAATCTATTTAGAACATGAATGTTCCAAAAGGAGATAGGGAACATGGGCGGAACCTACATTCCGCTGTTGCTTGTGTTGCGGATTTCCTTTTCTTCCCAAGACGTACCAGTCCCCAAAGTATTTAACCAATTCCCTGCCTACTGGGGGAGCTGTCTCTTTCAATGTCTGGTACACCTATGACACCTCATTTTCTGGCAAAAAGGCTAATGCAATCAATGACTTCACAGCTATCTGGAACGGCTTGTCCATATTATTCAAATGAGCCAACCCAAGCTGTTGCAGTTTCCTCCACACATTTCTACCAAAGTGGAAGAGACAGCCTTCAGATTTTACTCCATTAATGTTCAGATGTATACTCTTGATTGCATTGATTGCGGCTATGTAGAAGTCACATAACACATACTTTAAAGTTGTCTCGAAGCCCTGCTCCGCTAGTAAATGGAACATACAGTCTCACATTGAATTATAGGCTCTTATGGACTTCTTCTTCATAAGGCAGTACAGTAAGGTGACTGATTTACTATATCCCTCATACCACACCAGCCTGTGGATGCTGTATAGCTGTCTAAAGATCAGCCTCTTGTAGAAGAATGTGCTGTCTATTAATCAAATGGTGGCATGGCTTAAATCAAGCAAATTATTTATGGTACTGAACACTACCACTGCATTTTCACCGATGACACCCACTACTCTTTTCTCCACAAATGTTCCTGTTTTAATTGGGTAGCCTTGGACATTCAGGGTGTGCAGGGTTAAGTGTGGGTTAGTTGATGTTGCTGCTTGCTTCCTCTGTACCCTTCCCACCTGTTGCAGTAAAGCACATCTAGTGGGAAGGTCAGGTACTAGGTCCACAGAAGTAGAAATTAGTAGGTCCTCTACCAACAGACAAGGTGCATCGATGGACACCGCAGGCCTATGTTTTAGTTCACTGCACATGTGGTATTTCTCCTCCTCTGATGGGTCACCTGTATGACTGTGGGCTACTGTTTTACTAAGCTGCTCACCGGTAGGTAAACTGATTGTATTTAGCCTACCTTTACATTTGAGAGCCGATTTCCACTTGCAGCACCAATATTTCCTTCCACTGCCTGTACGCTCCAAATGGAACATGTAACCCTCGATAATTAGCACTTTATTTCCTTTTTGGAAGACTGTGGTTTCATACACAGTTCCAATTGCTCCTGGTGGGGGAAACGTCACACACGCCATTGTTGTGTGTGTACTTTGTATGCCCTGTTAAAGGCTTAGCAGATATTTATACTCTCTTGTCAGGACTGCAAAAGTCGGGATTGTGTATTTTCTGGTTGCTGTGTTTTCATGCATGTGGTCTTGAAATACTGAAATTCAGGATTTCAGTATTTTGAGATTACAAAGTGGACCTATGTAGATATATATATATATATATATATATATATATATATATATATATATATATATATATATATATATGGATTCACTTCATAACATTGAAATATCAAAATACTGAAACTCAAAATACTGAAACCAAAACACTGAAAGCTCAAAATACTGAAACTCAAAATACTGAAAACACATATTATGCGTAAACTCAGCTTAAACAACATAAATCATAACAATTTCTACCAAATATATGCGGCTGCTTGACACCCCTGCTAATTAAATATATCAACTCCAAGATTGCACATAGTGTAGTTAAGTGCAATCTTGGAGTAGATATATATATAATTAGCAGGGGGTATATTTGGTAGAAATTGCTATGATTTATGTTGTTTAAGCTGAGTTTACGCATAATATGTGTTTTCAGTATTTTGAGTTTCAGTATTTTGAGTATTCAGTATTTTGAGCTTTCAGTATTTTGGTCTTCAGTATTATGAAGTTTTGTCATTTTCAGTATTATGAAGTTTCAGTGTTATGAAGTGAATCCATATATATATATATATATATATATATATATATATATATATATATATATATATAGTTCTACATCAGATCACTGAAATCCCATTTCACTGACTTTCATTTCATTGAGACCAAATCACCTAAATTTCACAACACTGACAACTCATTTCACTGAATTTCATTTCACCGACAGCTTACAATGCTAAATTTCAAAAGACAACATGGGAAACCATAGACAAACACATTCACAAAACTAATGATTACCTCTTTCCACAACTTAAAAACTACTTACTTATCCTAGTAACAGAAACCAGACAACATAAAACCAAACTAAGTGATGGGCTACTTCCCCCAAACCCCCCAATGTGGGGTGCTCTTCTAAGTATATATACTCACTCCAGGATCGCTCTACAGTGGGGAAAAGGGTATATACCTTTTACTTGCCTCACAGTCCTCTACACACTGCCACTACTGCTGGGAAGTCTATAGCTTACAATTCAGTGAAATGAGATTCAGTGAAATGAATTTTCAGTATTTTGGAAATTAGGTGATTTGGTCTCATCGAAATCAGTTTCAGTGAAATGGGATTTCAGTGATCTGAACTAGACCCATGTAGATATATATATATATATATATATATATATATATATATATATATATATATGTATATGTATGTATACACACACACACACACACACACACACACACATATATATATATATATATATATATATATATATATATATATGTATGTATACACACACACACACACACACACACACACACATATATATATATATATATATATATATATATATGTATATGTATGTATACACACACACACACACACACACACACATATATATATATATATATATATATATATATATGCATGTACACACACACACACACGCACACACACATATATATATATATATATATATATATGTATATATATACACACACACACACACACACACACATATATATATATATATATATATATATATATATGTATGTATACACACACACACACACACACACACATATATATATATATATATATATATATATATATATATATGTATGTATACACACACACACACACACACACACACACACACACACACACACACACACACACACACACATATATATATATATATATATATATATATATATGTATACACACACACACACACACATATATATATATATATATATATATATATATGTATATGTATATACACACACACACACACACACACACACATATATATATATATATATATATATATATATATATATATGTATATGTATGTATACACACACACACACACACACACACACACACACACACATATATATATATATATATATATATGTATATGTATGTATACATATATAAACGCACACACACACACATATATAGATATATATATGTATAAATATATATATATATATATATATATGTATATGTATGTATACACACACACACACACACACACACACACACACACACACACACACACATATATATATATATATAAATATATATATGTATATGTATGTATACACAGACACACACACACACACATATATATATATATATATATATATATATATATATATATATATATATATATGGGTCTACTACGGTTGATTGAAAACTCACTTGATTGAAAATGAAATTACTAGGACCACTTCACTGAAAGCTCACTTCACTGAAAGCTCACTTCACTGAAACTCATTTTGTTGAAAGATATAAATGGCCTTTTCCCCACTGTAGTGCGACCCTAGAGTTAGTATATAAAGTTAGAGGGGGTGTCTGTATCAGCCGGAGGGTCAATTATGGCCCCCAGTTTGCAGTCATCTGTGAACATGGTCAGCCATAGTCCTCCTATGCTTGCCTGTACCTCGGAGAAGTATATACCAAACAGGAGGGGTCCCAGGACTGAGCCCTGGGGGATGCCACCTGTAACCGGTTTAGAGTTGGACCAAAAGCCTGCAACTCTCACTGTGTGGGTTCTATCCATGAGCCAATTGGCAACCCACCTCATGACGTAGGGGTTTATGTTCAGGCTGGTGAGCTTGTCTATAATACCAAAATGAGGAATGGTGTTGAAAACCTTTACGAGGTCTATATATGCTGTCTGGACCTCCTTTCCCTCGTTTAAAGCCTTGGTAACTGTCTCAAAGAAATCCACCAGGTTTAGGAGGCATGATCTGCCCTTAACAAAGCCAAATTGGGTAGGGTCCAATGTTTGGAGGTTCCCAATGTCTCTGTTAATGAGTTCCATGATGATGAGCTCCATAGTCTTGCAGACCAGGTTAGTCAGGGTTATAGGGCGATAGTTCCTGCATGTCCTCCTTGTGTTTGTTGGGATCTTCTCTGGGTGCTCCAGTTTCCTCTCACATTCCAAATAAATGTGTGTGTTTGTGTGTGTGGTATGGAAGAACAACTGTGGCAGGGCTAGCCACCTCGCAGTTTGAACATTGGCTCTAGCTGACTGTCATTGTTGAAGTGACAACCTGACGCCATATTCCAAAAAGGGGAAAAAAGGTTGTTGATGGATTGATTCATAAAGTTGTAGAAAGTATTCTAAGAACTAAGCCAACTCAGGAAAGGAGAAAGAAGATTTTCCAAATAGGGTTGACTGAAAGTAGGGACACAGAAAATAGGCAAGAGGGGGTTGGAATTTACCTGAGAAAACTAGCAAAGGAACCAAGGTGTTGGATGCAAACAACTAGAAAGGAAAAGGTAATAGATTGGGATGAGGCTAAGAAGTATGGACTGCAGGTTTGAGACTGCCTTCCTGTCAGAAACTGATATCAGAGTATAGCCAAACAGAATGGGATGGAGAGTACTAAATGCAGGACCTACTCTAGTAGAGTTTTTAGTCAAATCTAGAACAAACATTGCTGTTAAAAATTAATAATTAGTATAGCATATAAAATATTACATAATAACTATAAAAATCAATCAGAGGAGGGATGAGAGACTGGAAAAGCAATTTACAAGGGAAAACAGGGGACACATGTATGATTCCCATGTATGCAACAAAATCCAGAAAGTTTATGATTTTTGCTTGGAAGTGTTTGTATAGGTACTTTTATACCCCAAAGAGACTTAAAAGACTTTTTCCTCTTGCAGATGGCAAATGTTAGAGGGGTGATGGGGAAGAAAGAGGTAACTGGGAATGTGTCTTTTGGAAGTATAATAAACTGGTAAATTTTAAAAATTCCCTACAGAGTACTCTGTCAGAAATATTGGGGGAACAAATGGGGCACAGGATCTTAATTGCCTAGATATAGTAAGGCCTTATTAAGTTTAATTCTATTGGTTACCAAAAAAGCATTTACTAGGAAATAGAAATCAACATTTAAACCAGCTGTATTTCAAGTATTGAACATTGTACAAAGATAAAATAACTGAAGTGGGATCTTCAGAAAAAGAAAGCAACACATTGCAAAGAAATAAATGGAATTTTTGGGAATATACATGCAGAATAATGTTCAGGAGGGAGAGTGAGGTTTAAGAGAAGACAGGAATTGAGTAGTTAATGTAATGTTGCTTTGAATGACAGTTGTATAAAGAAATAAAAACATGCAATGCATAATGCATGTAAATGAAAAATGTGTTAATATTGTTTGTTTTCTTTTCTATTAATGTATGTGTGTCTATGTCTTAGGTGATAATTTAATAAACAATTTAAAAAACAGAATAAGGAACCCTCAAGTTGTCTTTAGTTTATTTATAGATTTACAGTGTTAATAAATGTGAGTAGGGATGTCTCTGTATGGCTTCCTACTGAAATGTTGGCACTCTAAATGCCAAGTGCCAGCAACCTGAAAAATTAAGACTGAAAACACAAGAGAGCAGAGAATCTCAAAAATCACTCTTTTCCTTAGAACCTTTTGCAAGCTGGTAAGCCCCATGCACCCCCAGAACTTATATATCCCCACTCTGAGATCACTATACCTCAGAGAAAAGGGAATAACCCTAGAAATGGCATCTCGGACTTGACATAAAACAAGTCCGATCTTTCAGCCATTCGGTCTCTGTGTTTCAGGACTCACTCTAGAAGGTTCCGACATTCCAAATGGTTACCTTCTGTACTGTACTGTATTCTACCCTGGTCTGAAACCATGTTGAGTTGGGGATAGTAAATTATTGAGTTTTGTTCACTTAGTCCCCAGGAAAACTTGAAAAACTCCAAACTATGTGTAACTACACCAGATATATTTTCAAATAGAATACCGAAATAGTTTTCTCTTTCATACATGGAATGGTATTTGATTAATCAAAGCCCCTATGCTTGCCACTCCGATGGTGTAGAGTGATAAAGCCTGGAATTTGGTCCAGCTGACCTGGGTTCGATTAGTGACTCAGGTGACTGATGAAACAACAAGGAAGGGATCGGTGTGCCCAGCCAAGGTGGGACAGTGCTAGTTGATACATTCCCAAAAGGGGAAAAGGGAGTGGGTAAGCCATAAGAAAAATCCCCCTCGGATTGAAGCATGATAACCTGATCCCCAGGACACCATCAGGATTCATGACCAGCCCCAGTGGAAAAACCACAGTAAGTGTGGGGGTGGGGGTGGGGAAGTAGCTGGTAGACAAATCGTGGACATTGGGTACTGGTGCCAGGTTGTCCAAAAGTACAAAAAAAATATGCTTATTTTATTTTATTTTGTAGGTAGGTGGATAAAACCATGGAGGTCTTTTTTCAGTCATGACTAGTTGCAAAGGTAAAAATCAGGTAATTAAATATTCCTTACAGTATGTCTCTAGAAAGATTCTAAACTGTACGCTGTGCTTGTTATTTGCAATGTGTTACCAAATGTACTGAATTCATGCCTTCTAGAACAGCAATGTGTTACCAAATGTACTGAATTCATGCCTTCTAGAACAGCAATGTGTTACCAAATGTACTGAATTCATGCCTTCTAGAACAGCAATGTGTTACCAAATGTACCGAATTCATGCCTTCTAGAACAGCAATGTGTTACCAAATGCACTGAATCCATGCCTTCTAGAACAGCAATGTGTTACCAAATGTACTGAATCCATGCCTTCTAGAACAGCAATGTGTTACCAAATGTACTGAATCCATGCCTTCTAGAACAGCAATGTGTTACCAAATGTACTGAATTCATGCCTTCTGGAACAGCCTGTTTTGATCCTAATTTCGTTCTTTTTTTGTCGCTTTTCTTCTAGAGACATACTGGCGTATCGTTTTTTCGGCACCCGGCACTATGGACACCTGTACGTTTTCCAGAATCTTTATCATTAGCTGACTCCATATATTGGAATGTTATGTCATGGTGTAACTTTCATGCCCCTGAAGAGTTTAGTTTAATTACCAGTGCTGAGAACAGCCGGGTCTACATTTCACATCCTTTGGCACACTACCGAACTGGGGACACTCTCACAGTCTTCATTGAAACTTTTAATCAACTAGGATACAGACGGACCTCTGGAGGTGACTTCTTTATCGCTAGAGCTTTCAACAGTGATTGGAAAGCAGGAGTTCTGGGAACAGTAGTAGATATGAAAAATGGGAAATATTTAGTAATGTTTCCATTGTTATGGGAAGGGGACGTAAGAATTTCCATCAAGCTTTATCATTCAGCAGAAACTGTGGCTGTTATATGTAAGCATCGGCACAGATATCCTTACACAGTGGCATACAAAGGATTTTTTGTCTCTGAAAACCTAATAGAAACCACCAACTGTCACTTTGACCTCCCACAGGATGGACCCATATGCAACTTTACTGATCTGAGTTCTGGGGTACAATGGATCTGTGAAAAGCCTCCTTCCCTGGGTTGTGAGTACTTCCGGCACATAGAAATGTATTCTATTGACAATAATTTATTAAGCAAGATGGAAGAAAAATTTCTTGAGAGGTATGTTATTTGTTTCTGTCTTTACTTGCTAATTAATTCATTTAAGTTAAGCCCAGTTTTCCCAAGAATTTACTGTGTTATTGAATCTAAAGAAACTTTTTAGTGTATCATTCATCCTGTGTTGTTCGCATAGTATTCAACAGCTATAGTTCAACTCTGGCAGGGTTCAAAACAGGGGGAACTGGTGAGATTAAAGCAAGGTAGGGCTATGAGGAGCAATGCAATGGGCAGGTGGGGTAAACTGGAATGCAGTGGGGCTACATCATGGAGAGGTCATCTCAGAGAATGTTTACAATTTTAAATAAATAAATGATTAAACACCACTGCACTTGTTAACTAGTTATCTGATTAAACACCACTGCACATATTAACTAGTTATCTGATTAAACACCACTGCACTTGTTAACTAGTTATCTGATTAAACACCACTGCACATATTAACTAGTTATCTGATTAAACACCACTGCACTTGTTAACTAGTTATCTGATTAAACACCACTGCACATATTAACTAGTTATCTGATTAAACACCACTGCACTTGTTAACTAGTTATCTGATTAAACACCACTGCACATATTAACTAGTTATCGGATTAAACACCACTGCACTTGTTAACTAGTTATCTTGTCGCAGTAATATTTTTCTTCAGTTTACATGCCTGAGTTAGACAGAGACACTCTGCCTTTGAAGACACAGTAAATTAAGCAGTTTGTGGTGACTTACTCTGTGTGGCTTTCTCAAGTGTGCCCTCTTTTCTGGGAGAAAGTACTTTAATTAGAAATGCAAATGTTAAGAGCTACCACAGTCAGTCTTTAACAATGTACTGTTTTGGCTCAGTTACTGTAATTATGAAAAAGTCTACTTAATTTTATCTATATTACTTTTCTTCCTTGTGGAAGCCATAAATGTTTGAAATGTTAAATACGGTATTGTGTCATTTCAGTGTAATGGAATTTAACACAAGTTGCACAGTGCAGCACAAATTGTTTCAAGTAGTTCTCCTTCACTGACACATCTGTACTAGTATATCCATCCCTAAGGCATCTGCTTGTAGGGAAATCCAGTTGTTAAATTCAAGATTGTGCATTCTGCTACCAGAGACAGTAAACATCAAATGACATCCAAATCATTTTCTGTATTTTTCTATTTGTTTTACACTGAGAGAGACAAAAATTCAAATCAGTTTTTATATTCTTTGCCTGCTGACTATCAACCCCACCCCCTACCACAATCCTTCTGATGCTTTACTTGCCACCAGTGCAATAATCCTTCATACTTCCATTACCTGTGTCTAGCAAGCAATGAGTGATTGCCTGTTTTACTGGTCCTAAGCTTCCCTGCTGTGGCAGGCCTGCACTCTCACAGATGTGAGGGCCTACTACACCACCCCACCACCCCCACCTGTACCACACCGTGAGTATGCTCATTCCAGCACATGCTGTATGAAGGTTGCAGTGCAGATGAAGCCAGATGTGAGGGCCTACTACACCACCCCACCCCCACCTGCACCACACCGTCAGCATGCTCATTCCAGCACATGCTGTATGAAGGTTGTAGTGCAGATGAAGCCAGATGTGAGGGCCTACTACACCACCCCACCACCCACCTGCACCACACCGTCAGCATGCTCATTCCAGCACATGCTGTATGAAAGTTGCAGTGCACATGTAGCCTGGTGGACTCAGGTACATATCACCTGCCCAAATCTATAGCCATGGGCAATGCTCTTTTATAACCCTTAGATAAAGAAAAATATAGACTACAGCTGTACATCAGTTCCTGTGAGGCCACCTAAGATCACTAGTGATAGAAAGAGCATATTATCCTAGGAAATACCATGGAGTTTTAGCTTTACCATGTTTGTTAACAGGAAGTCATTTTTCCACTGTATTCAGCATTCCTCAGACCTATCATTGAGTACAGTGCCCCCTTTGGTATGTACCTAACCAGGCATATCAAACAATTGAAATGTCCACAGAGGTTCCTCACTAAAAGAATACAGGGCTTAAATAAAATGCCATATGCAAACTGCTTCAAGGCTCTATCCCCATATTCTGTCTCCTACAGGCTTTTGTGGGGAGATCTGTGTCTGGCATACAGGGCATTGTCAGACCCCACTCTGATGGACCTCCTGCATATCCACAAAACAAACTGCACCAGAATTACCCATTCTAAAGACATAAACCTTGCTTGTGATATAAACAGGACCTTCTGGAGAGGTGGGTATGTATCCCAGAGACTACCCTGTCTATGGAACAGGCTTCCCATCCATGTAAAGCAGAGTTCCTCCCTAACCCAATTCAAATGCAACTTGGATAATTGGATGGGAAAACAGAAATTCATCCCTGGTTTGGCACCTGTCTCTAATGGGCAGAGGTAACCTGTAAATGGTTCAACTCCCAGGCACATGCTTACACATATCAACGGTACCAGAACTTGTCAAAGATTTGGGATGCATGGCTAAACTTAAAAAGGCCTTGTGGTCATTAGCTTAGTAAACACATATGAACCTAAGGCATGCAGCTTATGCCTTTTCGTACTATTGTGACAATGTGAGGAAGGTGCTTCATGTAAAATATTGCACATTTCCACCATAAAACACAGTCTGGTTACCCAAAAACTATAAATCCAGACAATGTGAGGTCACATGAAGACTGATCAGAACAGTCACTGTGTGTCTTCCATAACGCCTCAGTTCTATAACGTCTTTATAATATGTATGTATAACTTGCCACTCCATCAGGGTTGTGATACGCTCATGCATAGTTATAAAAATGGTGCTTCATTTTATCCATTTATTTTATTTTATTTTTTTATTTGGTTTTAAAACAATAAATAAACAAATTAATTATAAAACAAGAAACTTTTTATATAGGTCCACAGCTGATCAATACATCAAAGTTATACATCAACAACAATTAATATTTTTCAAGCAAGTCTTTAACTTTAATGTGTAATATTAGAAGTTGTCACCTTTTTATTATGCAATTCACTACTGCAAACAATTTTGCCATACTATCATATTCAACATTACAGAGAGTAATTTTACTTTTCCAATTTTTAGTAATTACTTTTCTTGCGATAGAAAGAATAGACCAAAGAAGAGGCACTTAGGTTATTGGAATTATCTCAGGAATCCTGGCATTAAGTATAATTAAAGATTTATCAATGTTACATCTATCTGACTATAGAGCTTGAATAAAGTTATTCATTTATTTCCAAAAAAGGGAGATAACTTCACATTCATATACCATATGCTTCCAATCAGCTATTATTTCAGGATCACATCTCCAGCATTTAATTCTATTTGATTTATATATAATTGTAATTTTGTTAGGAGTGACAAAACCTGTGTGTAAAAATTTCCAAGTGAAAACTTCCCATATAATGAAGATGTAGTTTAATCTGTAGATTTTATAATTAATTGCTTGTATTCTTCAGAGAAGTCTTCATTATTCATTTTTGAGGAGTAGTTCCAATAGGAATTGTCTAAATATGTGAAAGCTAACTTAAGAATGTCATGAATTTTGTGGCAATATAATTTATTTTTCATTGCATTATTATTGATATTTATTAAGAATTCCAATAATTTGCGTAACAATGTCTTATCTAGGCTAAATTTGCCTCTGTATTCACAAAGTCTCTAAATATTTGTAAAATTAATAAATTCTCAAAATCTTAATTGGACCTTAAATTTTCAACATTTTATAATTCCTTGACCTTTCTAAAGCCTTTGACACTGTCTCTCACCCACTCCTAGATAAACTCACTGACTTACATTTCTCTCTCCCTACTATCTCCTGGTTCTCCAGCTATCTCTCTACCTGCCATCAATCAGTTAAGTGGTTCACTGCACTATCCTCTCCTCTCACTGTACAAATGGGAGTCCCGCAAGGGTCCTTACTTGGACCACTACTCTTTAATATTTTCACCAACTTGCTCTACTCCTCTTGTCCCCAGTAATCTCTTGGGCAATATGCTGATGACTCAACTGTTATAACCATTGCTGACAACCCAACTGACCTCCACTCAACTACCCAGGCATCCATCCACACCATTGAGACTTGACTTCGTGATAACAAACTAATACTTAATCGAAAAGAAAAGCTAAGCTCCTACTCTTCCTCTCTAAAAACATCACCACACTCAAAAGTACATTTACCATCTTATCCTGCAACAACACTATCATCTCAGCTGATTTGAGTACTAAATTGTTAGGTGTTACAATAGATGATTAACTTAAGTTTGACCTCCATATTACCAACTTGGTAAAAAGAACTCATCAGAAACTTGGACACCTTTTCCATAGCAAGAAATACTTAACTAACACTGCCTGAATAACTCTCTCCCAGGCTTTATTACTCCCAACACTCCTGTACAGCTGCCACATATTCACAAACCTAAATTCTACAATTATTTCCAATCTTGACACTACCTATAATAAGATCGCCAGATTTGCAGCTAACCAAACCTACAAGTCACACCACTGCTTAACACTACAGCAACTAGACTGGCTAGAATTCCCTCATCTGCTACAACTATACCAACTACAAATCATCCACTCTATCCTATATCTATCCTCCTTCTGCCCCAGCCTCTCCACTATCATATCCAAATATTCACCTGCTAGGGTGCTACACAGCTCAAATCAAGAATTATTAGACATCTACAAACCCAAAACCAAAATAGGCTGCCTTCTCTATAACTATAACCCAGCAACATCCTGGAACTAACTCCTCTTGGAAATAAAATCCCTCCAGCATAGCAAATGTTTCAAATTAGCCACAAGGAAATACCTAAAAACAAAGTGGTCTTGCCAGTGTAGCCAACCACCCTGAAACCACCATCCTTTCACCTATTTGACCACCTCACTCTTAATGTATCTCTAACACTATTCCCCTGCCTCTTCTACCTCTTACCTTCCTCTATCTCCAACCACTCTTAATTCTTACAGTCTCAAAACAACCTACCTGCCTAGTCTGTCTCCTGTACTCTACCTCCCCTACATCTCCTACTAGCCATTCTTACTTTCCTTTCTTGTTTCCAAACTCCTGTACAACTAGATCCTACCCACTTTAAATAGGCATCTGCCTAACTGTTAACTCATTTTGCTCTAAGCAGCTTAAATAATATTGTAATTAGTCACATTTTCTTCAGCTAATTGTTTAAAACCTTGTTTGTAACAACTCACATACTTGTCTGCCAATTGTTAATACTCTGTAGAATTGAATTGCCTGAGGAGCTTTTTTTCTCTCCAGGTCTCTGCTTGGAAGATCCTATAGCTGATTGTTACTACTATGTTACTAAAATGTAATAAATTGTTTTCTAGTCCTGAGGGGCTTTTCTCCCCGGGTCTCTGCTGAAAATGAGCCAAAAACTCAGCTAGACTAACCCAGTTAACAAGTGTAAAATAAATAAAAATAAAGATAAATAAATAATGAAACATGTCATTCTGAAGAAGTCTTGATATTAAAGAAGACGAAAGCGCTAAATAATACAAGATTTGCTGGTGTTTTCCTTGTAATTCTTTTTGAATGCTTTTGTGTCACAATGTTCGTTCTTAGTTTTGTGTATATATATATATATATATATATATATATATATATATATGTATGTTTATATATGTTTATATCAGTACCATTTAAGAAATGATGCCAATAAATTAAATTACTTTGTTGTTTCAGTTCTAGCATTTTGCTGAAGTTATGAGTTTCTAAGTAATCATTTGTATAAGCAATTGGAAACAAAGAAAATTTAAGTCTTTAATAAAACAGAATAAGTAACCTTTGGAAAAAGGAAATTATGTTATTTGAATAGGGAATTTGAGATGAGAATGTAATAGCATTTACACAAAAGTATTTAATAACTAGATAAAACTATTAGGTACTATTTGTTTATGACTGGTTGTAATATATTTATTATTTGTTAATAATATTTCTTGATGTATGCATTTCCATTTTGAATCATAAGATGAATTTATCCATAATGCTATAACTTTTGCAATTGTTGAAAAAGCATCCAATTGAGCATCAGGGAATCCTATGCCACCATTATCCCAACCTTTTCTGTGCCAGTCAAAGGAAACTCTTGGTTTATTAGGATGCCAACAAATTTAAGTAGAATATTATTTATCTTTTTCATGCTTCTTTTTGTGGAGATAGTACTAAAGATTATAAGACAAACAATATTTTTGGGAGAATTACCATCTTAATTACCATCTTATTAATCACTATTCAGTGGGGAAGACAAATATGTTACAAATTATGACTAAACTTAAAATTTTATCAACAACCTGTTAAAAGTTTGTTTGCATTATTTCTTTACTATTAGAAAGTATTTCATTTGATTGTTATTCCAGTAGAAGTTCGAATATCTTTTGTATGAATTTTTTACATTTTTAATATGATTGATTACAATTGGCTAAGTTTCTGGTGTCATTCTAAGGGGATCCAGTATCTGTCTGTCTGGAATGACATGATTGACAGACCTCAATGCTTTGCCAGAGATGGTCTGCATCTGTCATCCCTGGGCTTCCGGATACTGGCCAAGGCACTTGCCATCCTTATAGTGCCTCTTTTAGGCGATGTTCCAAAGACCAGATCACCACCGTAACAGCTACAAACAAATGCAACCTGCAGGTCATGCTGCTCAATGCTAGAAGTCTAAATCTCAAAATGCACTCACTCGAAGCACTCCTTAAAATGGAGAACATTGACATTTGTGCCGTAACAGAGACCTGGTTCAAGGCAGTAGAAAGCACCCCTGTATTACCAGGCTATAGCTCATTCCACACCTTTCAGCCCCAGAACTTGGACCAAAGCTCCAAAGGCGGTGGTGTTTCCATATTCATAAAAGATATGCACACCTCCAGACTGGTAGCCCAACATAAAATTGGGCAAGACAGCAATTCAGGTCATAGCCTGCTATAGGTCCCAACCATGACCTAAGACTCACAATCCATGTTCCTAAGCACCCAGGAGAATATTAGGGTCCAACCTAACACTCTCATACTCAGTGACTTTAACTACCCCTGTATTAACAGGGAAAACTACTCATGTACCAATATACTTGCCCAACATTTCCTGGAATTCATTAATTCCAATTCCCTGGCTCAGTTCATTCTTACCCCCACTAGAGGTAGCAACATCTTGACCTGGTCATTACTAACATGGGTGACTGTTGCTCTATATCAATAGTCAACTCCTCCCTGGTTAGATCCGACCACAAACTAATCACCTTGGAAGTCCACATCTCCCACCCCCACCCCCCGCAAAAGTAACCACCATGAAAAACTTCTCCAAAGCTAACTTTGGGCTCCTAAAAACAAAGGTGGCTAACTTCACGGCACCCATGCAATTGGAGAACAGCTGCATGACCACCAAATCATACACCAATGCCCTGTATGAACATGTACACAAATGCATGGATCTCGCCATACCCAATAGAACCAAGATGCACTCCTCCAAAAAAAAGGAAGCCAATCTTGTGGTCCCCAGCCATAAACAAACTCTACAACATAAGGAGGAAACTGATGTGAAATAAGGTGAAGTGCCAAGACTGGAAAAACTCCCTTATCAGTCTCAACAAAAAGTTTAGATCCCTCATCAAATTCTCTAAAGCTAGCTATGAAAACAGAATTGAAGCAGATAGTAAAGACAACCACAAGGTCTTCTATAGTTATGTAAGGAATATCCATGGCAATACCCAGATTTGTTTGGAGCTGTTGCACAATGGCACCTCCTATACCTAGCCAACAGATATTGCCAATATACTGGCTGACAGATTCAGTGCCAACTTTGCCCCCCCCCCCCAAAGGACCAATCACAATACCAGTAGATTGCCAGGCACCCAGTATTACTGCTGCACAAGTTAAAACAGCACAGTCCAAGGCCAAGAATACAGCTTCTATGGGACCTGACAATATCCCTGGCTATGTTCTACATGAACTACAGAGTGAACTGGCACCTCACATGTGTGCCCTGTTCAATCACAGCCTCACCTCAGGCTTTGTCCCTACTGAATGGCGCACTGCTACAGTCATCCCTCTCCACAAAGGCGGCGCAACTACAGACTCTGGGAAATATTGCCCCATTAGCCTGACTAGTCTGATATGCAAAGCTATGGAATGCATCATCTTGGACCTAGTAAACAAGGATATAGGGAATCTCCAAACTCTGGATCCCACACAGTTTGGTTTTGTGAAGGGTCGATCATGTCTGCTCAACCTGGTTGACTTTTTTGAGTCAATTACCAGAGCTGTGGATGAAGGCAAGGTGGTTCATACAACCTACCTTGATCTGGCCAAGGCCTTTGACACCATTCCCCACTCAGAAATCATAGAAAAACTCACTAAGCTAGGCATCAATCCCTATATCACTAGGTGGGTTACAAACTGGCTCACAGATAGAACCCACAGTGTCAAAGTACTTGACTCCAAGTCAGACTGCTGACCAGTCATGAGTGGAGTCCCACAGGGTTCAGTCCTGGGTCCGCTCCTGTTTATCTACTTCCCTGAAGTCCAGGCCAACATGAATGGAATCTGGCTGACAAAGTTCGCAGACAATTGCAGGTTGGGAGCCTTAATTAACTCCCCAAGTGATGTTGACATCCTACAAAAAGGCCTCACTGAGACCAATGACTGGTGTCAGAACCGTGGCCTTAAGCTCAATGCCAAAAAATGTCATCATCCCCTTTGGGAAAAACCCGGTTCCCATGAATTACCACACTGATGGTAGTCCACTGAACACAGAAGGCGTCATAAAAGATCTGGGAACACAGGTTGACGGCAACCTCCCTTTTGACCACTGCATTGCCACTGTAGTCAGAAAGTCATTCTATGTGGCACATCTCATTACTAAGGGTTTTCCATCCAGGAAGAAAGAGGTCATTGTCTCCCTCTACTCTTCCCTCATTAGGCCAGTCATCAAGTACAATGCCCCATTTGGCATGTACCTCACTAGACACCTGCAACAACTGGAGAGGCCTTAAAAGTACCTCACAAAGAGAATCCTAGACCTGAAACACATGTCCTACATGGACACACTAAAAAAACTCCAGCTATTCTCTGTCTAATATCGTCTACTAAGAGGCGATTTCTGCTTGACTTACAAAGCCATGTCTGACCCAGCTCTGTTAGAAATTCTACAACTAAAGAAAACAAATCCCTCCACACTACATGCTCCAGAGGCCTCAACCTCATTACCACAATCAACAGAACAAGATGGAGGGACAGGTTCATAACACAGAGACTGCCCGTGCTATGAAATAGACTTCATATACATGTCAAGTGGTGTGCCTGGGTCTATATTATATTGCTGAACTTTTAATAGTTCGAAGCACGAAAGCTCGAATGTTAGTGATTGAACTATTAAAAGATTGAATCGCTATAAAAATATTTTTAAAAACAAAAAGAAAAACAAAAAGGTGTAAGCAGGGAGGCAAGCCCCCATGCACCCCCACACCCCCCACTACTTGAATATACCAAATATTGAATCGCTATAAAAATATTTTTAAAAACAAAAAGGAAAAACAAAAGGGTGTAAGCAGGGGGGCAAGCCACCATGCACCCCCACACCCCCACTACTTAAATATACCAACTCCAAGATCGCACTTCAGTGCAATACATGCGGAAATGGAACATTTCCATTTCCTACACTGTAGCATGATTTCGAAGTTGGTATATTTATATATATTCGTTTTTCTTTTTGTCTTTTAAAAATATTTTATATCGATTCAATCTTTTAATAGTTTGATCACTAAAGTTCGGTCTTTAGTGCTTCAAATTATTAAAAGTTTGACAATACAATATCTTGATGAGTGGATGGGAAATAGAAAATTCACCCCAGGGATCACTCCAGTGGCTCTACATGACAGAGACACTGGGAACTAAGGTTGTGTGGCATGATGCCAAGGTAATCCTATGGGCTAGGCTTGTAAAGGCTCCAGGGCCATTAGCGTAGTACACACCTATGAACCTATGAATTAATAATGCACTTGTTTTATTATGATTAAATCTTAAGTTTGATATTTATTCAAACTGACTCATAAAACTAATTATATGTTCTAATAAAATTTCTATATTTCCTATTGTTAGTAAAATATCATCAGCAAAGAGTTGAATCTTTAGTTTGAAATCTTTTATTTTGATTCCATTAATGTTCTTATTGGATTAGTAAAGGGTTCTATAGCTAATGCAAAAAAGTAAAGATGATGATGGACAGCCTTGTTTTGTGCTTTTTTGTAATTTAAAGGACTTAGAAAAGAACCTATTTTAACATAAGCACAAGAGTTATTGAATAACTTAGAAATTAATGAAATTAGCTCCAGTGAGAAATTATACACTTTGTGTTTTAAACAAGTATGATCAATTAACTGTGTCAAAAGCCTTTTCTAAATCAGGACTAATGTTAGAAACTTCTTTTTTATTTGATTTGCATTGTCTATTAATGTATTTATTCTTATTATATTATCCCGTACTTGTCTATTTAAAATAAACCCAGTTTGATCATCATTAATTAGTTTAGGTATAAGTAGATGAATTCTGTGAGCTAAAATGGACATGAACATCTTATAGTCCACATTTAAAAGTGAAATGGGTCTGCATGATGAACACTTTTAGGATCCTTCTCTTGTTATAAAATAGGTGATATAAGGGAATATTTCCATGATGGGGGACTTCAGCAGTTGTTTTTATTTCTCTATAGACCTTATCTAATATTTTAACTGCGTCATCTGGTAGTATTTTATATAGTTCTGGTCTAAGGCTAGCTAAGCCTGGTGCCTTATTATTTTTTAACTTTTTTATTTAATCTTTTATTTCTGTTAAAATGAATGGTCTATCATTTTTTTATTTCTTCACTTGTTAATTTATTATTTACATTTTCCCTTAGAAAAGTTTCAACTATATCATCATTATCTACGTTATTTGTATTATTTTTAATATTTTTATAAAATATTTTAAAGCTCTCAAGAATACCTTTAATATCTGTTCTACTTTATTTTTTATTATTTATATGTGTTATAATTTCTTTGATATGATTTAGTTTATTCATTTTCTTTGATCTAAGAGCAAGTTTATACAAGCTTAAAAGGTTTACTAAATATGCATGGTTTACTGTTTCCAGGTTTATTGAAACTTTATGATTTAGAATTTTGACATATTTGGTATTTAAGTTTTTATGTTCAGACTGACTAATAATGTCATTTGGTTTTAGATTTAACTTTAGTGTGTCTATTTTGGCTTGTAGTATATTTGATTCCTTATCCCATTCTCTAGTTTTACTAACATACCAGCTTGTAAGTGTTCCATTTAAGTAATCCTTTAATGAATCCCCCCAGGACAATGTCAGTTACTTCACCATTCATGATTATTTCTGGGAAATATTTGATCTCTTTAACATACCAATCCTTGAATCCTTTTATTGTAATAATGTATGCTGGTAATCTCATGTGCTGTATTAGATTGTCAGTTGTTAAAATAATATTAAAGATTATAGCATTAAGGTCCGATAATGAGCACGCAACTATTGAAACTTCTCTGGTACGTCATAACAGAGTGTTTGAGACAAAAATGTTATCAATATTTGTTTGTGTTCCATACCTATATGAGTAATGGGTAAATTGAAGTGAGTTTGTTTTCCTTAGCTCATATATATCCTTTAAATTCACTATATTTACAAACTTTGTTAAGGGTTTGGTGGAAGATATGATTCTCAGCTTTGTATGTGCAGTGGATTTTTTCTCTGATAAAATACAATTAAAACCACTATCCATTATGACTTCACCTTTCATGTAATAGGCTATAGCGTCTAAGTATTTTTTTGCATCTTTAGCTCCATCCCCTGGAATCCAATAAGAGTTCACCAATGTTTATAGCCAATTATACCATTTTTAGAATATGGGTAACTTTTATTTTAGGCATTACTGCTGAGTTCTTCCATAAAATGAGGGTGCCTCTTATTTTAGCTCAAAAGCCATAACCTGCTAAAATCAAATAATTCTTTAATGAAAGTTTATTTTCATCTGTATTTAGTAAATGTTTTTCCTGTAGAAATACTATTTGATCTTTATGTAATTGCAATTATTTGAACAGACCTCCACTCCTTTACTGTATTATTCAATCCATCAGTAGTAACAGATATCCATTAAAATCAGACATTTATATAAGACAGAAAAAAACACAAGTCTAATGAAATCACATTTATGTGCAGAACTTATTATATACTTTATGTATATATAACAATATGAAATCTTAAGCTATGGACAAAACTTTTGAACCAAATAAAAAATTACCTAATGATATAACCCTAAAATATTCTACCATGGAATAACATATTCCTAGTTTGTTGAAAAAGACAAACTTACCTCTCAAACTCTCCATTAGACTAACAATGCTTAGCTCTTGCTTCTGATTCATATTAATGTGGCTCATATTTTTGTATGCATCATCCTTAAAAACCTTGTCAGTGAGTTATTATGAATAAGAAAAGTTAAAAAGGTGTTCAGAATCTTTATTAGAAGTTGACTAAACTGAATAACTCCACAGTCATCTTTCCCTGTATCTCACATTATCTCCCTTGTGTACTATAGAGAGGAAGTCAGTATTTATAGATTGGATGATTTTATATTTTTTCTATTTTTTTTTTACTATATGTAAAGTTGTTCATAGGATCAATAAGTTTGTAAATTAGAACCAGGATAACTCTTGCTGTGGGCTATTCCAAGCCTAGCCAATTATCTCATGCGAGGCTCAAATCCTGCATCATGTACTTATAAGGTGAACACCTTAACCACTATGCTAGTCTCCCACCCTTGCAGACATCTTTATATTCTTTAACTATATGCATATTTACTTATTCTGATCTCTTTCTATTTCTGTTTGCATACCATGTCTTGCACTATTACTATATTCCTATGTTTTATATTTTAGCTATAATCCTACTGTAGAGTGTCATAAAATAGAACATTTATATTTATCCTTATATATTTGATGCTCTTTAATCTAGTACCTCTGTTAGAATCAGTCATATTTTTCCTTAAATGTTATGTCTAATAGTATTTGAACAAACATTTGTTTTTCAGTAGTTTGTTAGAAAACTGAGTTAGCAAACAACATAATATATTTAGAATGCTAATACTATTTAAAATTAGTATGAATATTTGGATGTTTTCATTTTTAGGATAACCAAAAGAGAGATGTTGGCCATTCCAGTGGTGCAGAAGGATAAAGACCTAACTATGGTCCATCAGAACCAGGTTTGATTAGTGGCTCAGATGACTGATGAAGCAGCAGAGAGGGATGGAAGTGCCCATCCTGGGGGAGGCACTCATTGGTGATGTTCCCTAAGGGGTGGCATAGTCCAAACAGGGGAGTTGCCCTTAGAGGTAACCTACAAGCATGGGGGGGGATTGGGTAAAGCATATAAAAAAACAGAAGCACAGATGGCTGAGCTCCCAGGGCACCCTTAAGATCCACAACCAGCCCGAACAACACCACAGTAGGTCGTGAGGGTTTAGAGACCCAGCCTGGATATAGGGTAGTGGGGGCTAGGTGGTAATAATGAGGTCCAAAGGGATCAAAAATATTAAAAATAAAAAAAGATATGTTGCATTTAACTGTATTACTGACAGAGATTAGCACTGACTACACATATTGTAGAACCAGTTTTCTTTAAAATATTTCAGTGAGTCTAGGATACTGTTGAAATCCATTTCATCTAAAGGATATTTTATTTTAGAAAGTGAATGAATGCCCAAATGACCATTTTGTAAAATATACAAAGATACACAGTAAAATACAACTCCACTAAGTAACTGGCTATCAAGCAAGGATCCAAGACCATAAAGACTCCAAACAGCTTTTATTAAAAACGAATAAGCGCTTTCTTACAGCTTAACTGGCCTTCTTCAAATTCAAAATAAACTTCAAAATAATTACATTCTTAAATAGTCTTAATTACAGGAAATTGATGCAAAAAAACAGGAAGTAGTACAAAAATCACTAAAAATACATAATTATTATTATATTAAAAATGTTGCTAAAATTCATATTGTACTAATATATTGAAATGTTTCGAACCTAACACATAAAAAAAAAAAATTAAAAAGACTTTCAAAAATCTACTGCTTCCTGGACTTAAAACTATAAAGCCTTAGACTTTAAAACTGTTTTTAAAGAAATATATTCATTAATACCAGGGGGGCTTGCTGCATTTAGCTTCAATTGCCATTTAATTTCTTTTTCTTCAAGCCGAAGTTTCAAATCACCACCCCTGAGATTATAAACTACTTTGTCCAATATTGCAAAGAAAAAAGTGTGTTCAGAATTGTTTGCTGATATGTATCTGTATAAGGCGTTATTTACATTTTCATTTTTTTATATTATATATCTGTTCGTAAATTCTGTTTGTTGTAAGTATAAGAATTTTATGTAAGGGATGATGTAACTAATTAATTATTAATGAGGGGAGTACATAAAGGTGAATTTAATGGTTGATAATTGATTCTGATGAAATCTCTGTGTAAGGGAAGAAAGCGCTCAGTCTGTGTGTTTTTCATTTTTCAGCTACAATAAAGTTGTGTTTGAGACCGTGGTGCAAGCAGTGTTTGGCTTTTTCGTTAGTGGTGGTTTTGACACTGTTTTCTGCTTGGGTTTACCTTTTCTAAAGATCCCATTTCCAGTTGTTTATCTCTTACTATCTTTGCTACTTCTAGTAAAGTTGGTTTAGACTTTGATTTCTATTTTCTAGTAATTACTTTTTTGGCAGCCGCCATAATTAGACTCAGCAAGGCTTTACTATGTCTAGGCAATTCCGATTCTGTATTATAGCTCAAAAAAAAAAATAAAAAAAAAATGTCCCCAGTCAATCCAATCCACTCACCTAGCATCTCCAACAGAGGGGTTCACAGGGAATCCGTAAAGTCGGGCAGTTCATTACACTTCTAAAAAATTAGATGTACCCCTTTTTGTTCAAAGCGAACATCCCTCTCTCGTGCCAGTGGTGAGAATTCAAGCTGTTTAATTACTGCACCAGAGTAGGGACATCATAGTGGGAATGACTTGAGACATACCTCACTGGACTATATGAAGAAAGCCATGATTGAGCTCTCTGATTATGTGTCCCTGGCAGGTATGTCCCTAGACTTAAGTAGCATTTTATCTTCATCCAGGATGATGCTTCAGTACAAACAGAAAATGATTGACTTCAATAATTGGCTTAGTTTCTGGTGTCAGTTTAAGGGGATCCAATACCTGTTAGGCAGGGATGACATTATTTATTTATTTATTTGCATTTGTTTTCCGGGATAGTCCACCGGGCCTAGGAATGCCCATTTTCAGTGGAGGCTCAGGGAGAAAAGTTCCATATATTACATATACATTGATGAGATATAGTTACATAACAACTGTTAACAGATTCAAGTTACTAGTAAGCAACATTATACAAAATACAAAAATAACGATGATTTACATCCAGGTACAGTGTATATATATGTTGATATAGTGCATATGTTATGTAGTGTACTGTGTTTTTTAAAGGTGATCCATGTTGATATACCATTAGAATTAAGCTTTCTTTTCTTTAAATTTCATCTTGTAGCTGAGGATGCATAAAAATGAGAGAAAGAGGAGTTAAATTAAGTGAAGACAGATATTTCAAAGTCTTAAAGTGGTTAGAAGAGGTTTCTAGTTTCATGTAATGCTGGAAGAATTATTTGAGCATGTACAGAGCCATAGTTTGAAGAGGTATTCTTGCAGAGATTTGGTTAGAAGTAGTTCTGATTGTGGTGGGTAAGGAATTCCACACCTTGGCTATAGCAATGGAGTAAAAAGCTTGGCCAGCTGTAAGGTTGGGTAATTCTACCTTTAGAAGCATAGCCGGCCATAAGGCATAGGCCAACTAGGCAGCCGCCTAGGGTGTTGCTGTATCAGGGGTGCTTTTCCAGTATTTATTTGGTGTAGGTAGACCACGATGGGGGCACCAGGTAATGTGGGGGGGCACCATGGAGCCCTTTTGCCTAGGGCACCAGTTGACCTAAAGCCACCCCTGTTTAGAAGACATTTATTTTCTGATCTGAGATATCTAGTGGGGTTGTAGGGGGACATTAGTGAGGCTAGGGATGGACAATCTGGTTTAGTTAGGATTTTATGTGCAGTGAGTTGTAGGTAAGTTAGGAAATGAGGGAGTTTGAGCCAATTGAGTTTTTGAAGGGATATACCGTGATGGGAGGTATTTGTATAATTGTTGGCAAACTTTGCTACTTTATTGTAACAAGATTCAAGTCTGTTTTTTAGAGAGAGTTGAATGCCTGTGAGCAGGGAGGCACCATATTTTAGAGATGGGAAAAGAAAGGAGTATGCTAGTGATGAGTGATTGAGGTACGTTATGTGTCTGTAAAGCAGACCTAACTTTTGGTGGGTTTTTCTAAGTTTGTTTAGGATATGAAGATCAAAGGAGAGATTTTCATCGATAGTAACTCCAAGGAGTTTAGTGTGGGGCACTACATTGATGACAGTGCTGTTCTGAGACTGAATAGTAAATTCTGACCTGTTTATGGGGGTGGATCCTTTAGGGGTGAATAGAAGGGGTTTGGTTAGGGCTAGGTGATTGTTGTTCATCCATGTTTCTGTGGATGAGAAGTCAATTTGAGTTAGTTTTTGGAGTTCCCTGGTGGACTAGGCAGAGCAGATGATGGTGGAATCATCTGTGTATTGAATAATTGAGGTTTGGTACAGGGAAGAGTGGAAGTCATTAACAAATATGCTGAAAAGGAGGGGCCTAAGTATAGAGCCTTGGGGAACTTCTGTTGATATCAGGAGATAAGGTGAGAAGTACTGGTTCCATTTTGTTGCTTGTTATCTAGCTGTAAGGTAGTTAAGAGACCCAATCTAACGTAGGGGGGTGAGGTTCCTAGGTTAGATAGTTTAGTGAGTAGAAGGGGATGTGAGAAGGTATCAAATGCCTTTGATAGGCGGAGAAATAAAGAGGACACAATTTTCCCTGTCCCTCTTGCATGGTTTACAGTGTCCAAGAATGGCAGTGGCGGTACTGTGTCCAGGTCTGAAACCGTGTTAGGAGTTGATTGTGGACACATTTTTCTAGAATTTTGCATAGAGGGGAAAGGATTGCTATGGGTCAGAAATTGGTAAAATCTATGTTTGACCACCTTTATGTAGTAGTAGAATATAAGCATTTTTTCCAGATAGTGGTTACTTGCGGTTCTTGGAGAGATCTATTGATAAGTATGCTAACTGGATAAGCTGTAGACTTTGCTGACATCTGTAGGTATGTTGGGGGTAGGTTATCAGGCACATTAGTACATGGTTTGAGTTTGAGTAGTTTCAAGGTAGCTGAGGTAGGGATGAGGGAGAATGTAAAGTTTGGGGTGGAGTTTATATTTGGTGAGTCTGCTGCGATATTTATTTGAGGGAAGTTTCCTGTAAGTTTAGCTATGGAGTCTATAAAATATGAGTTGAATATTGTAGCAATTTCTGTGGGGGATTTGTCTGTGTCAGGACAGGGGTTGTTATTGGATCCTGGGGTAAGTAGGGTTGAGATTGTATTCCAGAATTTTGTAGGTTTTTGTTTATGGCATTTTTGGTTTGATATTTTCTATCTTTTACTACAGCACGTTTTGCTTGATTACGGAGTTGTTTGAATTTTAGGAGGTATTGGGGGTCTTTGTTTTTTTTTTTGCCAAAGCTTCCATTTGTCTCTTTTAGACATCAGTCATTTTGTGGGATGAGTAAGACAGGTAGCATTGTTGTTTTTAATTATTTTTTGCTGTATGGGGGCTAGATTGTTTAGGATATCTAAAAAGGTTGAATTAAAGAATTCAACAGCTTCATCTAGTCAGAGGACACTGAGAATGCTCCAGTTTACTTGTGCCAGGGTGTCATTTAGAGCTGTTTGGTTGAAAGTGGAGATATTTCTAGTTAGTCTGTACTGGTGTTGGCTAGGGTGGATTTACATATTATGTATGCTGGGAGGTGATCACTTATGGTTTAAGGTAGAGTCTCTGCTGAAGCTACTTTGTTTGGGTGTGAGTCTAGTATCCATTCTATGATGGAACCACTAGTTGTTGTTTTGTTGGGTCTAGTTACATAATTGATAAGCTGGGTATAACTGAATATATTTATATTTATTGGGGGTTGATTTTTTGTGACTTCTGTCCAATCTATGCTGACATTGTCTTAATTGTCTTACTGATAAAGGTTTTTGAAGTCCAGACAAGGATTTGTTCTAGGATGGGTATATTATTGCCTGGTGGGATATAGATCGCAATGATGCAGAGCTTTTTGCTAGTATTCAGTTGTAGGAAAGCTATAGCAATTTGGCATATGTGAATTGTGGGGTGGGGTTGGGGTCTAACATGACCAACAGATCTCTATGCTTTGCCAGAGATGGTCTTCATCTGTCACCTCTGGGATTTTGGTTACTGGCTAAGGCTCTTGCCACCCCTATAGTACCTTTTTAGGCAGTGTCACAAGGACAAAACTCCCAAGGTACTAAGACCATCAAAAAACAAACTCAGGCTTATGCTGCTCAGTGCTAGGAGTCTAAATCTGAAACTGCACTCACTAGAAACAGTGCTTTCTTTGGAAGATGCTGACATCTGTGCAGTCACGGAGACCTGGTTTAAGGATGAGGAAAGCACCCCAGCCTTAACGGATTACTACAATTCCTTCCACATTTTCAGACCTCAAATTGAAGGTGTGAGAAGTAAGGGAGGTAGTGTATCAATATTCATAAAAGACAAATACCCCTCTAGAAGACAGAAGCAGGACAGTTTGACAACAGACGATTTGACCCTAATGCAATTGTATATACTTTAATATTGTCTATCAGAATATTTATTGGACAGTTTGACCCCAGATGATTTGACCCCAGACTATCTGACCCCAATTATGCAATAAATAAACAACCATACAAAAATTAAATAAACAGTGCCCAGATTACATTTAATAATAGCATTTTAATACTTAATATTTTAATCAGGAATTTTACATAATTTAATATATTTAATATTTGAATATGTAAATGTTAATTTAGTTAACTTATTATTTAATATGTAAATGTTGTTAATGTTATGTAATGAGGTAATTTTTTTTTTCAAAACAGGTTTATTGTTTTTTTAATATATAAGAAAATATCATAAACATTTTATACAAGTAATAAAAATAGGTATTTACAAACATCCACTACACAATCATCAATTATTAATTAAAAAAAAATACCATGCTTGAAATTAAATTTTTTTTAACATTTTTGTAAATTATCCCATACAATAAAATAAGATAATATTGTGTTTATTATGGCACACTATATTCATAACATTTTTATTTTCATTGAACGGAGGAGGTGTGAAATGAAATCCAATTTCTAGTTATTATTTTCCTAGCCACTGCTAGAATAGACCATAACAAGGGAAGCTTAACCTTTTTAACAATTTGAGGTGTAATGAGGTAATTTGACATTTTGTCAGTGACTGTATCTATGCATGAGCTTTTTTTAATGTTATTTTTACTTCTAATTCTCTTTGCTTATCAGTAATTTTATTATTGCTATTTTAATGGGACCAGTAGATGCACTAGTTACTTTTTTATTATGCTGTGAAAAAAAACTTTTTTTTGCTCTTTTATTGACTACAGACTGTGCCTTGCATGTTTTATTACTTTGAACGAGCTTATGGTTTTATGCTGGGAATACATTTTCTTTGTAAAAACACTTACTTCTAGCAGGTATTTGTTCGTTATTTTACGGTTGCAATACATTTTCTGTTTTTGACTCATAATCATTGATTTCATCTCGTTCTGTCATGTGATAATGTTAGTTCCGGTAGTGATTGTTTAGTTTAACGTTTTCTTAGTTTATATGACATCTTTGTTTTTCCTATAGATGTTCTAAGTTTTTAATGTATATATATTATATTCTTATATTTAATGATTTACAGAAATACTATTGGAATCTCTTACTGCTGGGGTCAAATCATCCAGGGTCAAACCATCCTATACCCCTCTGGATTGGTTAAACAGAGTGAGTCCCATGAATTACTCCAGGTGCAATTAACTGTTGGTAAGACCCATCTTCAAATCATTGACAGCTATAGGACCCCCTCCATGAACCATGACACCCTCTCAGCCTACCTTGATCTACTTGAGTCAATAATGTTACAACCAGACACCCCGGTTTTGGGCAACTTTAATTACCTGTCCATTGACTAGGTTAATTATACATATATTAACACTCTTCCCCAAAGATTCCTAGACTTTGTTAACTCCAGTGCCTGGATCAGCTGGTTGACACCCCTACAAGGGGCTCAAACATTTTGGATCTGGTGCTCACCAACATGGGGGATTATTGTACCATCCCAAGGGTGCTGCCCTCCCCGGTGAGGTCTGACCACAAATCAGTCTCATTGGAGGTAACAATAACACCAGACCTGTTCCCAGCAGCAACTAAAAATTTCTCCAAGGCCAATTATGACCTCTTACATGAAGGCATAAATAGCTTCATATCCCTTCCCCTAACTAATGAAGAGGTTACCTATGCTAGGATATACACTAATGCTTTATACCACCATCTATACAATTGTATTACGTCTGCTGTACCTGATAGGACCTAAGCAAGATCCTCAAGCTAGAGCAAACCTGCCTGGTGGACATCAGCCATTAACAGGCTATACAATGAGAGGAAGAAATTGCTGTCTAAGAGTAGGACATTATGGTCTCAAACCTGGAAGCACTCCATCCTCAACTTCAACAGGTAAATAAGACATTTTGTAAAGTCCACTAAAGTTACTTATGAATCCAAATTAGCATCCCTAGTTAAAGAAAACCATAAGGCATTCTTTAGCTACATCTGAGACCTCAAAGGAAAATCCCAGATTTCCACAGAACTTGAAGTTAATGGTACTACATATACAGAACTGGTGGGTATAGCCAACCTGCTAGCTGACAGGTTTAGTGCAAACTTCACTCCCCTGTTCCCACCACAAGTACCACAAAGCATCAATATCACCTGTCCCCCACCTAGTATCTCCAAGGAGCAAGTCTTAAACACCCTCTCCAAGGCTAAAAACATAGCCTCAGTGAGACCAGACAACATCCCAGGCTGCGTTCTTAATGGATTAAAACAGGAATTAGCAACACCGTTGGGTACCTTGTTCAACCACAACCTTAGTACAAGTTTCATCCCTGCTGAATGGAGAACAGCTACAGTTATCCCTTTGCATAAAGAGGGTGCATCCACTAACCCCAGGAACTATAGACCCATAAGCTTAACCAGCCTTATCTGCAAGGCCATGGAGTGTATCTTCATGGAATATATAATCTACAAACACTCAACCTTACCCAGTCTGGCCTTATCAAAGGGAGTTTGTGCCTGTCAAACTTAGTGGACTTCTCTGAGACAGTGAACAAAGCCCTTGATGAGGGTAAAACTGTGAATACAGCCTACCTGGACTTAGCCAAGGCCTTTGACCCCCCCCCCCCACTTAGGCGTTATTGATAAACACCCAGCTGGGTATCAACCCATATATATCAGGTAGGTTGCAAACTGAGAAATCATACAGCCAAAATAGGAGATTCTACCTCCTCCAGCAGACCAGTAACTAGTGGTGTTTCACAGGGATCTGTTCTGGGGCCCCTACTGTTCAGAATTTACTTCTCCAAAGTACAGGCAAAAACAAAAGGTCTGTGGCTGACAAAGTATGCCGTTGACTCTAAACTAGGAATGATCATTCAGTCCCCTAACGATGTCAATATCCTGCAAGAAGGACTTACACAGAGAAATGATTGGTGCCAAAGTCATGGACTTAAACTCACTGCAAAAAAAATGCATTATCGTCCCCTTTAGCAATGGTGATGTTCTTGCAAACTACTACATAAATAACAATGCCTTAAGCACATAGTTACTGGTGAGAGACCTGGGCACACAGGTTGATAGCAACCTTACCTTTGATCACTGTGTCTCCACAGTAGTTAGAAGGGCATTCTATATTGCTCATCTCATAAGTAAGGGAACTGCCTCCAGAAAAACGGATTTTATAATCCCGCTGTGTTCTTCTCTCATCAGGCCAATAATATGGTATAATGCTCCTTTTGGTATGTACCTCTCCAACACCTGCAGCAATTGGAGACCACAAAGGTTTCTTATAAAGAAACTTCAGGGTCTATAGCACATGTCATATGTGGACAGACTGAAATCACTGTATCTTTAATCTGTGTCATTCAAAGTGCTCAGAGGCTGCCTGTGCTTGCATATAAAGCAATCTCTGACACTGCCTTAATGAAAATGCTACACATTTGCAAGTTAAATGGTACACATGTCACATGCTCAAGGGAACCTGGTATGTGGCATCAATAGAACTTGCTGGAGGAACAGATTTGTCTCACAGAGGTTACCTCATCTTTGGAATAGACTTGCAGTCTGTGTTAAGCAGAGTACCTCGTTGACCCTGTTTAAGCGTAATTTGGACGATTGGATGGGAAACCGTAAATTCACTACAGGGGTTTCACCTGTATCCCTCTTAGATAGGCCTTAGCCACTATGCCAACACTTCAAATTTTGGCTGTTTAAAGTGTATACTCTATCTGCTCAGCCTGGTAATTTTTTTCAAGAAAGTTACAGATGTTGCACACAGTGGTCATACAGTCCACACAGCCTGTTTGTGTATGGCCAAGGCATTTGACACTGTACCACATTCTGATGCTGTTACTTAACTAAATGATCTAAATGTTGTCCCATGTGTGCTAAGATGGATTTGTAAGTGACTAAAAAGTAGAACCCACATGTTAAAGTAGCAGGCACTACACAAGAAAGCAAAAAAGTAACTAATATGGTGTACCTCAGGAATCAGTACTGGGAACCCTCTTGTTTGGGATATAACCCTCTAACCTCCAAGCAACAAACCCTGATCTATGGTGAATGAAATCTACCGAAGACTGCAAGCTGGTTGTTACTGTCAAATATTTTGGCCTTGCAATAAGAACTAAACCTCACAAATTAATGGTGTTATGAAAACAGGTGAAAACAGAATTTAAATAAATATAGCATTGTTGCTTTTGGCAAAAAAAAATGTCTGGCCTCATCTTACAATATAGGCAGCACCGAATTCCAAACTAGGGATCTTGGCATCCAAGCCAGCAAGCCCCTCTCTTGTAACTACCATGTAGCATCAGCAGTCGGAAAGCCCTTCTGTTTACCACAATTGATAACTGAAATCCACTTGCCTGTATTAGAGAAAAAATTCTGGGGTAGGCCTTATGGTGGGGAGATGCTTCTGGGGAAGAATGGTAGGTGCATCATCTCTGGTGGTCCTGGGGGGCTTCTTATTTCAGCATATGTGTTAGTTCCATATTCCTTTGGGAGGTTAATCTGTAGTCCTTAAACTCGGTTAGAATAAAGACAAGTACTAGTTCAGTTCACAGTGGAAGATTTTTATTGGCAGATGAGCGCTGCTTAGTAGATAGCGTAACAACTGGTTTGTCAGAGCTTTTTATTACGGTTATAGTGGGTGGGTCCAGGGTGGTCACCTCCCATTGCATCATAGGGGGCATGTATGGGGAGGGTTAGGTTTATTGAAATGCCCATGATGTCATGGTAGGCTCGACCCTAACGGCTTGAGGATGGGTAACAATTTAAAAAATCATGCTTTCGATTCTTACTGTTGTTTGACTTATAAGTTCTTATATCCCATCCAGCATAGCTCTCAACCTTCCATCTCCAAAATGGGAAAAAGTAGCTCTCATAATGTGGAACCAATGTGAAAATGTGGAACCCATACTAATGGCTTACTAACAACTTCAACTAGGAAGGTCATAGGGTGGTTAAAATATGCTGGTTTTACTTCTAAAGAAGATCTTTTAATGAATTAATATGATTCATTTCTATTTACCATGGATTTCACTTAAAAAATTCCTAACACCGAATGTGTGACAGACCCTTTCAATGTAGAACATAAAGGAGCATGGACTTTTTAAGACTCCAAATGAGGTATGTTCCTCTTAACGCAGTACATTTCAGAGGTATGCCATCCAGTCCTGCTTTTAATAATTCTTATGTTAGTTTGGAATAGCTTGATCTTCCATGATGTCAAAATTCTTTTTAAAAAATAATTTATATATGCTTGTTTTTTTTTTTTTTTTTTAATTAAATCTGGTCATAAAATTCCCATAGATGATTGGTTTAATAAAAACAGAATAAAGGCACTCTGGAGGTCAACCACGATCCTTAAAATGACACCTTTAATGAATGAATGTAGTAAAACATGTAAAAACAGCAAATTCACACTAAAGCTTAACGTATCAATGCGTTTTCATCTTGTCAAAACTTCAGATACTAGCATACCATTCCCCACAATCCTTTTATAACCACAAAAAAAAAACAATTATTCAATTAAAACATTTAACAAGTAAAACAAATAATCTAATTTCTAATTCTTGATAAGTTATTTCCTACAAAAATGCTTAAATATTACTACATAAATATAACAATGAAAAAACATTGTTTCAAAAATATTTTTTCAAAACATATTAAACCTTAAAATAATAAATAAAATATTGATTTATAATAAATACCTTAATACAACGCGTGTAAAAGTCATAACTAGGTCATCCTATTGTCTTGGGGCTCTATCTAGTGGCTGATTCATGAACTAATTAAAGTTTAGCTGCCTTAAGCTAAGTACTGGTACCAAGGGGAACATGTTAGTCAAACCAGGGAATTTATTGTCTTCAAGTATTATATGCCAGTATAATTCCCTGCATACAAGTCTTGCCTCCTATTGCCCTCTTCTTAGATCTCTGAGTACCACTTCCAAAACAATTACTTAATCAACAGAGAAACATTGATTTAAAAGCTATTCTAATGAAAAAGTGTTTTTTCAACGACAAAACACATAGTGTTGTATTAAATAATAATGACACTTATGCTAATAATTTACAGAGGTTGAACTCCTTGTTATTTAAGTATAAATCGTTGGAATTAGATAATGCTTATTTAAAGGAATGTATTGGCTACAGCGCTATGCCTAAGGGGTTAAGAGTATGTAAATTCCCTAACAATGTGGTTCAGAGTTGCACCGGAAATTGATTACTATTTTTGACAAATGCGGAACCGACATTATGAGGGCCATTATTAAACACAACGAACATGAGTTGAACACTTTGTATGATATTATAGAGCATACCAACCGCAATATAGTAAATGATTTAATGTTTACAATTGAAAAGGAGAAAACTAATTATTTTGATGTTTTGAAGAATGTTGAAGGGAAATGTAAAAATGTTTATAATAGAAAGATGAGAAAAATTGATAGGGATATTAATAAATACAAGGAAACAACTTAGATGTTCTTCGTCTTCCATTGCTGCAGTCCTGACAATTGGGTATAGTCCGCGTCCCAGTCGGCCCGAATACCAGAGTATAAGGCTGACGTCGGTCATGGCGCCTTAGACTGCTGGGTACTAATGCGCATGACCGACGTCATTTCCTCAGTCTTTTTTGCCGCATGGTCCGATGCAGAAGCAATTTTGCGAGTGCAGGTTGGCGTTCTGAGATTTTGCGAAACCGGAGTTTCAGACCGAAACAGAGTTGGCTAAGAACATTTTGGTTTTCTTGCCTCAGTATTTAACGGATGTCAGAAAAAGTGAATAACTGTATTTCTTGTGGGAAGCAGATACCGCATAGGGATTATCATACATTGTGTATACCTTGTTTAGGGCCTGAGCACGACGTTGTTGGTTGCCGCTCTTGTGCTAGATTTAACAAGCGCACTATTAAGAGGAGGCTAGATTGTGCTAGGTTAGTGTTTGGGAAGCGTTGCAATTATAATATGCCGCCGGATGCTCCGGCCGCTTCATCCAAGAAGCGCAAGGACAAAACAGTGAAGCCTAGGGTGAGGAACCGCAGTCCCGGACGCCGGTCCTTTAGAAGGCTCAGGAGCCAGAGGTTTTGCCAGGAGTCTCTATGGAGTCTCAGGCAGATACTTTATTGTTACAGGATGTGCCCTCTCAGGAGGTAGGCCAGGCTGAGGGGCTTCTCAGGTAACTGTTCTTCCCTCTCTTCCCAAGGTAGTTAGGGCCTCTCCTTCTGTTGCCAAAGCTTCTTTTAGAGGTAGGCCAAGTTCAGCTTCTGTGGGGCTTCTCCTAGCATTTCGGGCTCTGTGCCTAAGAAACATATGCTTAAAATGGCAGAAGATTTGATTACTCTGATTAGAGGCTCTATGCCCCGCCTGATAAGAGGCCTAGGGTGGAACAGGAGTTTGATAGTTTTGAACAGTGTTCACAGGCTTCAGAGTCTTCTGTGGAAGACTTGCAAGAGTTTCCTACTTATTCTGATTCTGATGTGGATGATTCCACTCCTACAGCTTCTCCTCCTGAGGATTTTTCATTTTCAGAGACTCTTCACTCCATGAGGGAGCACTTTAAATGGGAAGGCCAGGATTACTCTGATTCCAGGAAAAGGCTTAGGAATTCTTGTTTTACCCCAGCATAGGCCCTTAGCTATTCCTCCTGTGTTGAATGTGGTGGAGGATGTTTCTTCCCTGAACCCTGACTCCTTGCCTCCTGCTCCTGTTAAGCCTGATAGGTATTATAGGGTGCCCGAAGCTCATAAGTATTTGTTTAAGAGTCCTAGGGCGGACCCAGAAACTGTTTCTCAGGGGCCTAAAGGTGTTAAAGCTTCTGTGGTTAAAAATCCTGTACCCTCTGATAAAGAGGCAAGGGCTTTGGATAGGTAAGAAAGTATATACTTCTTCCACTCTAGCCATGAGGGCGTTGAATTGTCAGTTTCATATGCTAAAATATCAAAATTATCTCCTTTCACAATTAAAATCTAAGGTGGATGCTTTGGCGGAAGGTATTGAGTGTAAAGAATTGCTGGATTTGGTTCATGTGTCTGAACAAGTGGGTAAGCATTCTTTGCAGTGTGGTTTTGATGCTGTTCAGGCCTCCTCGAGGGTGGCTGCTACTAGTTCTGTTCTTCGCAGACATGCCTGGTTGAAGGATCAGAATTTAGCTGAGCATGTTAAGACCAGGATTTTGGATGCTCCTTTACAGTCTGATGTGTTGTTTGGACCGCCTGTGGAAGCAGTTTTAAAGAAAATGGAGGACAAGGCTAAGTCTATGCAGACTGTTAAAGATTTTTTGCAGGTGCAGCCTTCGAAGTTTAGTAGAAATTGGCCTGCTAAGGGGTGGACATATCCTGCTTATGGTTCCCAGTCTAGGGGTAGGTCTAGACGTGGTAGGGGCAGGGCTCAAGGTTCGTTTAGGCCTAGATCAGACAGTTCACCTGCTCAGACTTCTGGTGAGGGCAGGGGTCAGTCCTTTCGTAAGCAGACCCAATGACCTGCCTTTTCAGCTGCCAGTGGATTCTCGTCTGGCAGCTCCTTTGGGAGGAAGACTGTCTCTTTTCAAAGAAAATTGGGATTTAGTCACTCAAGACAGATGGGTGCTGGATATCATTCATCACGGTTACAGATTTTATTTCCACACACTGGCCCCTTTCAAAGGCATGCCAGATGTTCCTCCTCCACAAAGAAAAGAGGCTCACAAGCAAATTTCTCAGTTACTCCAGATAGGGGCCATTCAGCCAGTCCCTGTATCAGAAAGGGGCTTGGATTTTATTCTCGCCTGTTCCTAGTACCAAAGAAGGGGAACACGTGGAGACCAATTTTGGATTTATCTATCCTCAACACTTATCTGGACATTCCCAAGTTCAAGATGTTGACGTTACAACAACTGTTACCTCTGCTGGGCAAAGATCACTGGATGGTAACTTTGGATCTCAAGGAAGCTTACCTTCATGTGCCTATAAGGCTAGGTTGCAGAAAGTATCTGCGGTTTCGAACTGGAGATTTTCATTATCAGTTCTCTGCATTGCCCTTTGGCTTATCTACTGCCCAGAGTATTCACAAAGGTTCTGGCTCCAGTGATAGCTTACTTCAGGCTTCAAGGCATTCAAATCTATCCTTACTTGGACGACTGCCTGATTCTGGCTCAAGACAAGGAAGACCTTCTACAGCATCTGGAATATGTCATAGCAGTGCTAAGATGCCTGGGGTATTCTGTGAACGAAATAAAGTCCAGTCTAGTACCCTCTCAAGACATGTGCTTTCTGGGTGTGAGACTGAATACAGCAGCCCAGATGGCCTTTTGGACAAACAAAAGAGTCTGTCACTTTACTTCCATCAACTATCTCATCAGTCCGTGCTGACTGCAAGGACAGTCCTTCAACCATTAGGGTTCATCCCGTGGTCTATTGTGCTGCTTCCCAACGGCAAATTGCATATGAGGGAGCTGCAATGGTATCTCAAAATGTATGGACACAGCACTGCCAGGATTTGGACACTGTCATTCAAATAATACCTTGCCTTCAAAAGGAATTCTTGTGGTGGGCTCAGGAATGTCACCTAAACAAGGGACTCTCTGTGACCCGGCCAGAGGCGAGTCAGGTTTTAACGACAGATGCCTCGGACACTGCTTGGGGAGCTCATCTAAATGGAAAGTGGATACAAGACAAGTGGCCTGCCAGACTACTGCATCTGCATATCAACATGAAGGAGATGTTAGCAGTCCAGTTTGCATTGATAGCTTTCAAGGAGTTACTTCTTCCAGGGCAGGTGTTGATTCTAACAGACAACACAACTGTCATGTGGTACATCAACAAGCAAGGCGGAACACATTCTTATCCTCTATGCAGGCAAGCAATGATTTTATGGGAGACTGCGTTAAGCCTGCAACTAACTCTTCAGGCAAGGTTTCTGCCAGGAGCACAGAACTCCCTAGCAGATGTGTTAAGCAGACAAATCATGGATCCCCACGAGTGGAAACTGGATCTTCATGTATTTCAAACATTGACAGTGTCATGGGGAACTCCAGACATAGATCTGTTCGCTTCTCCACTAAACCACCAGCTGCCAAAGTATTGCACAAAGGGGTTTCATCACACAGCTTGGAAAGTGGATGCTCTGTCTTTCAGTTGGAAAAACCTTCATGTCTATGCCTTTCCACCTCTGCCTCTTCTTCCAAAGGTATTATTAAAGGTCAGACAAGACAGGCCAAGGATGATTTTGATAGCTCCAGATTGGCCTCGGCAACACTGGTATCCACTACTACGGAGTCTGGTAAGGAAGCCTCCATGGCCTTTACCTCTGATTCCTCATCTGTTATCTCAGAAGGATGGTCATCTGCTCAATGTCAAGCTTCACTCTCTTCATCTAACAGCCTGGCATATTCTCTCTTGAAGCACAGCAGGTCTCAACTTCCTCAGCAAGTTTTAAATGTGATTATGGAAGCTAGAAGACCTAGTACAAGGAAGGTGTACGAAGACAAATGGAAGAGATTTTTATTTTGGAGTACAGCAAAGAATTTGGAGATTTCTGAGTCTAATTTGAGTGTGGCTCTTCAATATCTTACTGAGTTATTGGACAAAGGTTTGTCCTTCTCTTCCATTAAGATTCATGCTGCAGCGATTTCAGCTCATTATGATTGTGACCCACCTTTGTTTTCGCATCCTTTGTTCAAGCAGTTTCTTAGAGGGCAAAGAATATAAGACCAGCTCCTACTCCTGCTTGGGATCTCAATTTTGTGTTGGAAAAACTTACTCTACAACCTTTTGAGCCTGCGGCTACTGCTGAGTTGAAATACTTGTCATGGAAGACTGCTTTTCTGTTGGCCATTACTTCTGCAAGAAGGGTGTCTGAGTTGCAGGCCCTTATGGCAGTAGAGCCTTTTTGATTTTCCATAAGGATAGGGTATCATTACGTACTAATCCTTCCTTTATGCCTAAGGTGGTTTCTAGTGTGGCTTTAAACCAAACTATTCATTTGCCTACTTTTATGCAGATCCCCAAAATAAAGGGGAAAAGATTTTGCACACTTTAGATGTACACAGGCAATTGAGATATTATTTAAGCAGGACTAAGGATTTTAGGCAGTCTCAGCAGTTGTTTGTTTCTTTTGCCTTGAGTTCACAGGGCAAGCCTGTGTCAAAACAAACTATTTCCGGTGGATTGGCTTTTGCATTGCATTTTGTTATTCCCATCATGGCAAGGAGATTCCAGCTGGGATTAGGCCTCATTCCACTAGGGCTACTGCCACTTCTACAGCATTTCTAAGGGGGGTGGCAACTAAGGATATTTTGGAAGCAGCTACTTGGAGTTCAGTGCATACTTTCTCTAAGCATTATCATCTTCCTGTCTACTCTAAGTCTAGGGCTGGTTTTGCCACTGCTGTTTTGCAAGGCATGTTATCAGCTCCTACTTCCTTATAATTTGCCAGCCTCCCTTTCCTCTGCTTTGGGATTCTACCCAATTGTCAGGACTGCAGCAATGGAAGGCGAAGAACATAGTACAGTTTTGTACCTACCATAAATGTAGATGTTCGAGGATTCCATTGCTGCAAATCACCTCCCTCCTTCCCCTCTGTGTTTAGGGGTGGTTGTGTAGGTGAGTTGACATGCTTATATTTTTGTATATATTGTTGTATATATTGTACAGGGTTTTAGGTCCAGGTTGTTTTTGGGAGTTGTCTTTTGGGTCTTCTGTCATCTGAGGCCAGAAAAGACTGAGGAGGTCATGCGATTAGTACCCTGTACTGGCGTCCAGTCTAAGGCGCCATGACCCTCTGGTATTGACTGGGACGCGGACTATACCCAATTGTCAGGACTGCAGCAATGGAATCCTCGAACATCTACATTTATGGTAGGTACAAAACTGTACTTTATCCTAAACCAAAAGTTTATAAAGACCTTCTGGGGGGTTATGATAGGACTAAAAGGGATTTTGTTGACAACATAGATGTACTAGGACAAGATAGAATGACAGATAGGAGCATGCAGGATAAAGGCCCCTTATGATATGAATGACCCTTTAGATTTCCCATCTCTCTGGAGATCTGAGAGACTGAGGAACAAGAGCCTGTGTATTACAACTATCACAATTCAAGATGGAGATTCAGAGGCAACCAACTGAGGAATTAAATAATCCTTTTACTGATGGGAGTATAGTAAAAGAGGGGGTTAAGTACAGTTTTAATGGTTTTAATATTTTTGATTATAGTAATGTTGAGATTAAACTAGATCATTTTAATTTGTTTTCTAAGGGTTTTAAATTTATACCCAAGAGAAAAATCGGATATCAGCAAAGTTATTATTCACCTTAAACCTTTTACTAGAAAAAAGAATTTAGAACTGACATTTAAGGGATATATGACAAATAAAGTTTGGTTGATGAGGGGTTAATGAAGAGAAGTACTTATAAACCTCCCTTGCAGTCCCAGCTTAGGAATTTTGAAATGGTTGCTGAGAAGGGGTTAAGACAGGCTATAAAGGAAAACAGGGTTGTTTCGAACTTAACTAAGGAATAAAGGAAGTTATTAGAGGATATTAGGAATAATAAATTATTAAGGGTTATGAAACCGGATAAATGGGGAGGGGTCGTTTTTATGGATACAATTATATATGAGGGGAAATAATGGAAATTTTGGATGATAATACTAAATATACTAGAGTATCCATTAATGAAATAAACATAGTTCATAAAGGATTTATTTGTGCTTAAAGGACTTGTTTTTGGAAGGACTTATAGAGATGGACACATACAAATTCTTATATTGTGATAGACTGAGAGTCCCCTCTATATTTGGTAAGGTACACAAAAATATTATAAACCCACCCCTGAGAGCCATTGTTTCTGCACAGGGTTCTGCAACGGCACCATTAGCTAAGTTTTGGATGTTAAGCTCAAAAAACTTTCTATGATGGGTTGATTATTGAAAGATTCATGGGATTTATTGAGAATGGTTAATTCTGATTTATATGATAATAAAATAATTTTTATTACAATCGATATAGTTGATTTATTTACATCTATACCATATGACTTGGGGTTACAATGAACTCACAAATAATGAGTTTTGTGTTTGTTTGACTTTAATGGATTTAGTTTTGAAAAATAATTTTTTTGAGGGGGAATTCTTTCAGCAGCTAAATGGGGTAGCAATGGGGGCTTAGTGTATACCCACATATGCAAACATTATTCTTTCTGACTGGGAATGAAAATATGTATTTAATTCTGAGTATAGGAATTGTTGGAGTTTATATAGGCATTATTTGGATATCTGTTTATTTTGAGTAGACTCAGAGAATATGTTTTAAGAATTTTTTAAATGTATTTCTGGTGCTACAATTTTTTTGAGGTTCACCTATGAGCATACCTCTCAACCTCTTAGTGCAAGAAATCTGGACAAAGCCCAACAAAATAGTGGGACAAAGGCCCAAAAATTGGGACACATTTTAAATATTGCTCTTATAAACTTAGACAGTTGTTAGAATAACAGGATTTGTGTTATCATCCATTTTCTGAAGGATATGAAGTCTGAAAATCAAATGCATGTCATTATTTAGTGACTTTAATTGTTAGAGCATCCTGTTGATTTGTCAAAAAAAAATTTTTATGACTAACAGACCAAAAATATGAGGCAAAAATCTGGATATTCTGCGAAAATCTGTAGAGTTGAGAGGTATGCCTATGGGATCAATCACAATGAAATTAGTTATTTGGACCTAACTATTCAGCAACACAATTTTAGGTTTAAATCTAAGGTCCATAGAAAAGAAACTTTTTCCAACTCATAGCTATACTACAGAAGTACGCATCCCTTCTATCAAAAAAAGTTCAATTAAGGGGCAATTTGTAAGGGCGCACAAAATGATCTGTGAGAATGATGACTTTATGGCAGAATGTCAGTTTTTGATAGACATGTTTAAGGCAAGAAGTTACCCAGAAAAGTTATTGTTTGAGGTTCAAAAAGAAGTAGTGGAAGGTAGAAAAACTAAGTTCGCCTCCCGCTTATAGAAAAAGAAAATGTTAGTGTTGATCAAGGTGATGCAAAGAATGGGGCAGGTGATGGATCACATGAGGGTACAGTGGTAATTAACTATGATGGTGATGCAGGGGTAGTAAGGAGAACACGAGAAAAGGAAGGGGAAAGGTTTGCCAGCATTTCAGATCTTGATACTATTTTGGATAAGCCTCTAAAATGTATTTATAGGAAGAGTTGCAATATTAACAATATACTGGAGAACAACAGACCCTTCATCCATTAAACCATGGAAGACAGGTACTCATAAATTTGGGTCTTGTCCACAGTGCCCCTACCTAAATGAAAGGGATGTCCTACATATAGTTACGAAAGATAAACACATTAAAAATAAGTGTTATGTTAACTGCTCCACTAGTGGGGTTCATAGGTTCATAGGTTGGTACGAGGCTATCGGCCCTAGGGCCTATACAAACCTAGCCATAACAATTCCCTGGCTAGTTCTTCCCACAATATTTACTTCCCTGGACCCCTGTCTAGCAGAGCAACTGACGTGATCCCGGGGTGAATTTCCTATCTCCCATCCAATCATCAAGGTTCCTTTTGAAGAGGGCCAAAGAGGCGCTCTGCTTGACATGTATGGGCAGTCTATTCCAGAGTATGGGGAGTCTCTGTGTCAGAAACTTATCCCTCCAGCATGTTTTGTTCATTGTGATGACAAGGTTTAGATCTCTGGAGTGTGTGGCTCTGAGGGATTGGGATTTCTTTAAGTGTAGCATGTCCAACAGCTCTGGGTTTGACATGCTACACTTAAAGTGTAGGGTAGTTTACATCGCTTTATGTAACCAGTGCAATGGATTTTACATAGGTAAAATGGAGAGAAAGTTTAGAGTTAAATATATGAGCATAGTTACGACTTTAAGAAAAAAAATTTAAAAAATGCCCTATATAAATATTCCCAGTTTTGTATTGGTGCAGATTTTAACTATAATTTTTTTTGTATTGGAAGCGGTACTCAGAGATCTAAGACGAGGGCAGTGGGAGGCAAGACTTGTATGCAGGGAATTATACTGGCATATAATACTTGAAGCCAATAAATTCCCTGGTTTGACTGACATGTTCCCCTTGGTACCTTAGCTTAAAGCAGCTAAACTTTAATTAGTTCATGAATTGGCCACTAGATGGAGCTCCAAGACAATAAGATGACCTAGTTGAGAAGTTTACACGCATTGTATTAAGGTTTTTATTATAAATCAATATTTTATTTGTTATTTTAAGGTTTAAAATGTTTTGAAAAATAGTTTTTGAAACAATGTTTCTTCATTGTTATATTTATGTAGTAATATTTAAGCATTTTTGTAGGAAATAACTTATCAAGAATTAGAAATTAGATTATTTGTTTTACTTGTTAAATGTTTTAATTGAATAATTGTTTTTTTTTGTGGTTATAAAAAGATCGTGGGGAATGGTATACTAGGAGCTCATGAAATTTTGACAAGACGAAAACGCGTTGATACGTTAAGATTTAGTGTGGATTTGCTGTTTTTACGTGGTGTACTACATTCGTTCATTAACGGTGTCATTTTAAGGACAGTGGTTGAATTTGGAGTGACTTTGTTCTATATTTATTTGCTTTTTTGGTTTTGGCCCTTTTTCCACCTTATTTCTGTGTATGATTTGGTTTAATGTTGGTGAAGTATTGCTTATAAAAGCTTGTCGATTTTTAAATATATAAAGTGGGAGGGATGGGTCATCTAAGTTGTGTAGCACTTTTGCTAAATCTTCATCAGATCTGCCAACTGAAAGTGAATGCATGTTATTTAAATTTACCATTACTTTACTGAATTTTACTTTGTTTTGCTTAAATGTGCATACTTTCTAATGGTTGTGGTGTTGTGGTTAATGACAGTGGAGGCCGGTTTAAGCCAGACAAAGTCAGACTTTTTTCCACCATGGCCCCTCATTCCACTGCTAAGATTTGCTATCCATAACTAACACCCACCTGAGGTAGATCCCCCACCCCCACATTATGTCCAACCATCATTGTTTTATAGATTTTTAAGCCTTTTGTAAAAATGTTTTATATATATATATATATATATATATATATATATATATATATATATATAAAGATACTCCTAAAATACACCACTTTTATGGGCACTCGTCCACACAACTGAGCGAGCAATCCCGGCCCCTACTTACAAAAGCACTTTGGTTCTTAAGACCAACACTGCCCTTTGGACATACACGAGCAAACTCTTCATCACTAGTTTTGAAAATGATGACTAGCAAAACATGGGACTTTAACTCCAGGGATTGTATCACTTTATGCCCTTTATCAAGTTCAATCTAAAGGCACCTTTTAATAAACTTTAATAAAATTACTACATGATTGTGTTTCCTCCTATGGGACCATGTGGTCCTATCATCATCAACTACACCATGGACTGTGGCTGCATCAGTGCCAAGGGTTTGCAGAGCCCCTTTACATTAAACTACATATTTGGCATGTTGTTTCAAAATAATTCTGCCCGATGGCAGGACTCTCAGGTTTGCCCAATTGCCTCACTATCCGCACCCCTTCAATTTCCCCTGCCTAACCACTGATTCTGCCACCCCCAAGGGACAAGATGGCAGCAAAAGGGACGCAGTCCATCGCATTTTAACTCCAGGTTTGTCTCCTCTACACTAGAGCTGCACGTGGGCAACTTTGTTTCTTAATTTATGGAATAAACATCTTCTTAGGTGCTAGCTTTACAATCATGACTGAGTCTAGTGTTTAGGAAAGCACACATGGATGCAGCGCTTCACCACTATCATTTTAAAAGGGCACCGAATAATGCTGCCAGACCCAATGTTAGTCATAAGGATCCACCCTTAGCTGAATTCACTATAAACTCAAAATTTCGAAAAAAACACCCTGCACTACTCCTCATCCCAAAACAATAAACTTACAACAATAATTGAGCTACATTTAGGAAGAAATTACGGAGAATGTACCCTAAAGCACACTTGCAAACCCATGGCCCTCTTAATGCCCTCAGGCAAATCATACTTATCCACAACACCAAAACCATTAGAAAGTATGAACATTTAAGGAAAACAAAGTAAAATTCAGTAAAGTAATGGTACATTTAAATAACATACATTCACTTTCAGTTGGCAGATCTGATGAAGACTTAGGAAAAGCACTGCACAACTTAGATGACCCACCCTCTCACTTTATATATTTAAAAAAAAACTCTATTGACAAGCTTTTATAAACAATACTTTACCAAAATTAAATCAATGATCTATGGGTAATTTTGGGAATTTTATGACCAGATTTAATTTTTAAAGAAAATGAACACACATAATTTTTTATTTATTTTTTTTTAATTTGATGTAGTATAAAATCAAACTATTTCAAACTAACATAAGAATTGTTAAAAGCCTGACTGGATGGGATATAAGAACTTATAACTCAAACAACAATAAGAACTGAAAGCATGATGTTTTTTAATTGTTGCCCGCCCTCAAGCATGTAGGGTCAAGCCCACTGTGACATCATGGGCATTTCAATAAACCTAACCCTCTCCATACATGCCCCCTATGATGCAGTGGGAGCTGACCAGCCTGGACCTACCCACTATAACCGTAATAAAAAGCTCTGACAAACCAGTTGTTACTCTGTCTACTAAGCAGCGCTCATCTGCCAATAAAAATCATCCATTGTGAACTGAACTGGGGATGGATAACTGTTATTTTTTTTTTAATGTTAGCTTTCATCATTAAAAAGATGAAAAAAAATGACAGTGGAAAAACAATCTCAGCACAAAAATGCTAGCCATTGCTTCTGGTGCTGAGATAACACCTCATAGATTCATAGATTAGTACTAGGCTAACTGCCCTTGTGAGCTATTTTAAGCCTAGCCAATTATCCCATCTGATGTTAGGGGGTTAGACATCTAGAAGAGAAAGATAAATAGAGGAGAATGTCAAACCAATGTCTTACTAACCCATTTTGAAATATACTACAAAATATTCAACTAACGCTTTGCTCTTTTAATGAAATGAAAACAGAAAAATAGCAATACCACCAAAACTGTCAGTATCAATTTCAAACCTGGAGAGCAAAATACCAGCAGTCCAAGTAGTAAAGATCAAGTAAGCAGGACAGAAACCTTCAGCAGTGACCATTAACAACTGTCAAAGGAAAAAACTTCAAAGACCAATGCACGTAAGGTTCAGTTAAGGCACATTTAATAACTTGCAGCAAGGAGACAAAAACATGCAAATACAAGATTTTGCCTAACTACTAACAGGAGGTATGCTATTGTTATACTGTTTTACAAGGCATGGCCTTCTATAGCTGACATAATCAAACACAACTTTCAGTATTGTTCTACAGCAGATGTTACTCAGATTTTCTGCTGACATGACTAGATTTATGAGAAACTTTTTGAGAAAAACAACCTGGCCTTGGTGGGCTCTAGCCGTTACAAGCTTCTATTGTATAATTCTAATGCATGTGTTAATTTCAAGGTACTTTTCTAACTCAGACACAAGCAAATGCTGATTGCAGTTCATATTTTCAAGCAGTCTTTGTTCTAATTATGTATAGCTTCTGCAGCTGTGTGTTTTCTCACAGCACAAGCGGAACTCCTTGTCTAAGTTTCATAACATTTATACAAGTGGTATTGTTCTATTCATTATTTTCCTGACACAAGCAGAAATCATCTGCTTCTCAGTAAATTTTCAAGGCATAAGCAAAGATTTTAGCTGCACATATTTCATGACAATACAAGGTCAGAAAGCTTCTGCACTTTGTACAGATTTATGCAGTGTAAAATAGAATAAATGTGTTAACCCTTTTCAAGCTCTAAATGCACTAAGCATATTACTAATACATATACTAATACATATTTTTCTGACAACAACCCAGTTCATCATCCTTTCATTTTGTGCCATTTCCCTTACCCCCTGGAGACAATGTAACCGTTTTATAAAACAGTACTTACAAGTCACTACAGCCAAATAGGTCATGGGGTTGTGTCAACAGTTATTACCACAGAAGTTTGTGCCACAACACTTTCAGGTCCTTCTAGTCTGGCAAAACAGCTACATGTCATCATGGCTGTGTTAACAGCTACTGGACAACCAGACCACTTGAGTGGTACTTATGTCAAGAACAAGGACATTTTCTTCTTAAGGATTGTTCACGGTTCCATAAAAGATGGATCAGTGAAAGCTTATTTTAGATCCTGAGGGTCTGAACATATTCTTGAAGACTACCGACCGAGGCAGCTGAGGATAGCTGAGGGTAGAATGTTTCGCACTCTCCTGTTCATAATGTAAATTTCCATAGCAGTAATCTATATGATGAACATAATGCGTCAGAGTGAATATGGTGATTAAAACAGAAGTGATGAGACAGCTGCTGTATGACGGGGTTTATCCTTCGCCACACACTACTGCATCTTTGACAGAGCTGTTATTGTTTTTATACAATTATTTTTGCAGCCAAATATAGATGTTATGGACTTTTTTTATCCAGTCCCAGGGACCTTGCCTAATACCTTCAGTACATATGCTCTCTCTGCTAACTCATCCCTCATGGGGTGAATTCCAGGCATTCCCAAACTGGTTGAAAGCTCTCTAGCCTATTCATTTCCATTTCGTCTTTCCCCTTGAGATGAGAGTTTGGCATTACAGTGTGGGCCAGTGTACCCCATCCATGAAAGTTCCCATCCCTCCTAACCCTCTCTGGAGGCAGAGAGCTGACACATAATGGCTGCCTGGGTGGGGAATGATGTGTGAGTATTCTCACAAACTTCATCCCCATGTCAGAGGCACATGCAAGGCCAAGCCTGCTCTCGCCTGTTGCACAGGTGAATCCTTACCCTCCAGTTGATATCAACAATGTAGTAGACCCCTGCCCTCCCTCCAGAGTGGGTAAGATGATGTCAGCAGATGGATTTCTTGATTATTTGACTGGTCACTCCAACACCCATGCCACTAACTGAACATGGGTTACCAGAATCGTGGTCAGGGTTTCATCTCTTTAGGGCACAGTACTAGGTGAGCATAATGGGCATTTGGTCAGTGTAATTACTTACAATGTATATTATAGTTTCCTTTTCATCATAGCCAGTGTTGATACATTGAGCTGAAATTTACTGAGAGTGCTAAATACCTCTGCCTCTGTGCAGAGATTGTCAAATATGAGCCTTCCTGTTCTTGCATTTTCTGTTTTCAATCTCTTTCTCTGAGTGCCTACATTTTCACATGCCCATTATCACCTGGTCATCCACAGAGGAGAGATGAAAGTAAAGATAATGCAGAGTCGCAAAAGGAGGACACTAACCAGGCTACCATACACAGTGAGCTAAATGTTATGATACAGAAAGTGGCATCAGGCCCATAAAAACCGCAGCAAAAATAAAAACACAAAGAAGGGGTTAGCAACAAACTAAGATGTAGTGAAAGACGTCACTTATATTGAGCCATAAATCAGCATCATCATCATCAACCCCTTTTTTTTCCATTTCTTCCCTGGATTGGAGTGTTGTGTCACACAAGCAATCTACATCCTTTTATTCGATTATCATGCCCAGCTGTCACAAATCTTGTCTCAAACAGTTTATCCATCTTTTGGCTGGACATGTCTCCTGTTGTGTAATACTGTCTATTTCAAATCTGCTTTTCCAAACTGCTTTCTTGCATGTATAACTTAATCACAGTAATGTAGAGTGTCCTTCATCTTTTCTGCAAGTGAGACTATTACTGGTCTTATTTTGATGTCCTCATTTCTCCATCTGATTAATGCACTTAAACTTCAACCAGTGCTCATACTAGCCCTGAACTAGGGCTATGAACCTATGAACTAAGTGACAACTGCCACAATTCTTACTACATGGACACTAAAACACACAAAATCATTATTTCTGATTATTCTTACCTGGAATATTCTTGTTGTTTCCCACAAACCATTATTGAGTGACATACAACAGATAGACTGTTCCCCAGTTTATACTACAAATAATCCCACAGTAGCTCTAGCACCATTTTAGAATCTTCTGTTACATATTCAAGATAAACTTTTTCCTCTTAAGCAGAGCCAACTATCTGAGAAAAGGTCACCATGGTTTACATATGACGTTGAGCAAAAAATCAAGGATAGAAATTAAGTCTGGGCCACTTGGAAAGGTAACCCTTCTGATCAAGCAAAGTATATAATATTTCTTAAAGTAAAGAGAGACACAAGAATTACTACTAACCCCATGAAGGCAGCTTTTCTTTGGCAGAGTCAGGGGCAGCAGTATCGGGTTCCATTTACATTATCAAAGCATCGAATGCCCTTTCATCAACATGTAAACACTGGACTACCAAAACTTCAAACGGCCACATAAGCAAATTTTTTTCCCAGGGGAAAAAAATCACTTAGGAGTCGTCAGGAATTTGCCCTTTCCTGCACTGTAGTGCGATCTCAGAGTTGGTACATTTAGTTTGGGGGGTCATAGCCCCCCACATTGGGGGGGTGTGGGGGTCAAAGTCTCCCACTTCTTAGGGTGTGACAGTTTGTTTTCTTTGCTGTTGGCCAAGCGATTTCTCCCCTAGGAAACAATTTGCTTATGCGGCCGTTCGAGATTTTGGTAGTTCATTGTTTATGTGTCAATGAGGGGGCGTTCGATGAACAGCCCTTTCGACAATGTAATATAGACCCGCAGTATATTGGTAATCCCAGAATATTCTGGCAAACTATTAAACAAGTCAGCACAGACAAATTATTTTCCAAAGGGCGTAGTAAAAATCCACACATACCAAACAACTGAAATGATCATAGGGATGACATTTCATACCCCCTCCAGTGCCAGATGAAGTATTTCATGCAGATCCCCCACACTCTGAGTCATCCTGCACCAGTATCTAGCCTCTTCACCTTTCCATTTAAAACCATCACCAGAAATGCCGTTGAAAACTTGCTAAGCAGTTTGCATTACAAATACAGAGCACACTTTACCTCATCCTAGGCTGTTGGAAGTCCGCCACCTTATTTTATTCCGACCAATCATTCACATTTTCAGTCTCACTGAATCATTACATTTTTCCCATCAAGCTTTAAAATCTTTCATAATATCCCTCCCTAAAGTATCTTACTTCACCTCAGGTAATAATTACAGTTGCACAACAAACATTTATCCCCTGGCAAAAGTGCTTGAGAAACTGGTATATAATCAAATCTTGAAATAAATTCCTCCTTATCATCACCAACCCCCTTTTCTCATTTTCTTCATGGCAACAAAGTGTCATGTCAGTTGTCACCCTCTCTCTTGACTCAGTGCCACTCTACTGCCTTCTTCAGCAGGCCACTGATGAAGCATCCTGAGTGGCTTGAAACCGTTATTGTTTTCTAATAAATGTATTCTAACAGTTGGACCAGTGGTTTATTACTTTTGATGATGCCTTTATGGGACATCTTTGGCTTCTGCACTGATGCCTTCATTTCTTCATCTGCCCCACGGTCTCCATCCTACCACCCATCTCACGCACTTCATCTCCATCACCTCTAACTTCCTCACTTGCTCTGCCTTTACTGCCCAAGTTTCTGCACTATACAGTAATACTGGTTGCACCACTGCTTTGTATACCTTACTGTTCAGCTTCTTTGGCACTCTTCTGTGATATACTGCACCTGATACTCTGTGCCACTTGGCTGCAGCCCCTCCAATGCTAGCTTAATCTCCTAATTTAAATTTCCCTTCTCCTCAACCACTCCTTCTAGATACTTGAAGTTGTTAACCTGTTCTATTATTTTCCCTTTTATCTCAGTTCTCACCTTCTTCTGATTTCCCCCATTTTCTGCCATTACAACTTGCCTTATCTGCACTCAGTTTCATTCCATGTGCTTTCAGTTCTGCATTCCATTTTCCTATATTTTGCTGAAGTTCTTATTCAGTCTGCTTCTAATGCCACATCATCTGCATATAGCACTCTGTTGATCTACCCAATCTGACATGTTTGCTAGTTTAATCCATCACCACTGTGAACAGCAGTGGGCTCAGAGATGAACCCTGATGCAGACCCACTCCCAATGGGAATTTCTCTGTGAGACCAAACACTGCTCACCCATGAGTCATTGGGTCATTGCACATGGCCTGCACTAATTCTACCAATGTTTCTTCGGCTTCGAACAACCACAGGACTGCCCAAATCAGCTTTCTTGAGTCCTTGTCATATACTTTCTTGTGGTCTAGGAATGCCCAGTTGGACTCTTTCCTCATCTGTAGCTTCTTCTCACGTATCTGTCTCACTGCAAACATGGGGTCACTTGTGCTGCACCCTGACCTGAATCTGAATTGCTCACCACCCATCTTACTTGTTGTTACTCTGCATATTTCTTTTATTAGTCACCCTCTCCAGAACTTTCATGTAGTGTGATAGGAGTCTGATACCCTGTACTGCCTACATTTATTACTGCCCCCTTTGTTCTTGAACATGGGCACTAGTATGCTCATGCTCCAGTCATCTTGGGTATGCCTTTCTTTCCATACTGCTATGAGTACCTTCAGGAGACATTTCTACCCTATCACACCTGGCATCTTTATCATATTTGCAGAGATCCCATCTGAGCCTGCTGCTTTCCCTGACTTCATCTTCCTTAGTGCTGTTCTTACTTATTCTAGGGTGGGCTCGTCCTCTTCTTTCATCATAAGCTGTGTTTGAGGCAGTGCAGCTTCTGTGGGGTTTTCTTGATTCAGAAGCTGCTGTAAGTACTCCTTCCATCTGCCTTTGATGTCCTCTGGACTTGTGAGCAGGTTGTTGCTGGTATCCCTTATGAAGGGTGTCTGACTATCTTTTTTAACTTACAACCTGATATAGTTTCTTTGTGTCATCTATTGAGTCACTTTCCAAAAGCGGGTAGGGGGCCTCTGATGCCTTGTTCTTTGATATCACAGCTCCTGTCTTAGCCTCTTTTGATAGTCAACCTGTATTCCTTCTCAGCTTGGTCTATCTTTTCCATCTCTTCTATCACTTTTTCCTGCACGCCTCCTTTCATTTACTGACTTCCTGAATGTCTGCATTCCACAGCCAGCTCTCCTTATGTACCGTATTTCCATACCTGGCACAGTCACGTATCTGTTTTGTAGTCCTTGCACACACTGTTTTGTGGCACTGTCATTATTCAACTCCACCTATTTCCTCTTCTTCTAGAGGGGCTAGAGTTCTGAGTAATTCCTAGAACTCTTGTGCTTCCTCCAACCAACTTCCAGGTTTTCAGCCTAGTCTCTTATGACCTTAGAGCTTCTCTGACCGCGGCATGTAGCTGGTTGTGGCAACCAGTAACTGTTTCAATGGGGATGACTTTGTAATCACTGATTCTATACCAGTGTCCTTTCCTTACTAGAAGGAAGTCTACCTGCGTTGCATGTTGTACCAGATTAGGTCTCTGACCTTGTGAATGTCTCTCTTTTGCTGAACCATGTGTTGGCTACTATCAAGTCATTTGCCAAACAGAAGTCTAGAATGACTTCTCCTTCTTTATTCCTTTTGCCCCACCCATGTGGACCCAGGCAGTCCTTACATTCTGTTCTGTCTGTCCTAATATGTGCATTATGTCTGTCCTAATATGTGCGTTCAGATCACCCATTATCAACACCAGTTCATGTTATCCTGCTTTATCTAGTTGGTCCTGCAACTGCTTTCTAAATGTACTTTTTTCTTCACTATCACAACACTGTGGTGCCTAGGCTGAGATTATGAATGCTACCCTATCCTTACACTGTAGTCTGGCTGCCATGAGTCTGTCGCCAGTTCTGATTACATCCCTGACTGTCTTTTGAAGCCTCTCCCTCACTACAATCCTTGTCTCATGGATACAGGGATGTGCTGCCTCCTCCTTACCATCATGTCATCCACTTCCAAGCTGCATCCTGCCAGCAAACCTGTACTGAGTGTAGCAATCCTTAGCTCAAGTTTAGCAGGTTTGATTGGTTTTACTTCCAGCTTTCCTCACCAGAGGCATCCAAGGTAACCTAACTGGGCAGCTGGAGACCAGCCAGCCAGTAGATTTCTGACCCAGGGCTTTATGGCAGGTACACTCTAGCCAGTAGGGATACCCCCCCCCCACACCATTAGCATGGGTCCCTGGTGAAAGTCTAAGTAGGCCAGGTCCTCAAGCCACTTATCATTGGCAAATATCCATGCTCATTTTTGGTGACTGTGGTCAACATGAGTGAATCACCTAGAGTCAATTTTTAAACTGTTGAGTGACCAGCCCTGATATGGTCCACAGTCTGTGATCCATGTTCTCCTGTCTCGAGGAAACTGTGCACCACAGATGATACCCAAAGTGGTTGGTCTGTTCAACTCTTCCCATTATAGGCACCATCTAGAGTCTGTGTTACTGCCCAAAACTCCATTCTTGGTTGAGGTTCAATGTAGAAACACTTGGCATATTTTTGGGAGGTTCGAAGAATCCCACAGAGACACAGGGAGAATATACAAACTCCATACAGGCCAGGCATTGGCTGGAGGTCAAGGACTGAACCTTGTACCTTGTACATGGAGACAAAGACCTTTTTTTTTGTTTGTTTTTTTTTTTTAATTTTATTTCCTTTTGCAAGTTACAAAGTGAGAACCAATATAACAACACCATAAAGAATAGAAGTCAGTAAAAATAAAGTACAATGAACTACAACAGCTAAAATAACAATAAAATGCATTAATTATTTACATATTTACAAATAGTCTAGCAGAATTAAGACATTTCAACTATGCAAAGTGAGTAAAAATGTTGCTTAAATGTTGTGTAAATCTTAATAACTGAGCTTGATAAATAATATAACTAGTTTTCCAGTGCTTAGCACTAAATAACTTAATAATACTGGCTATAACCCAGAAAACACTGAAGTACAGCAGAGAGTCCTATAAAAGTTACAGTCAAGTCCAAATATCCAAAATGGCAGCCTAGCTGCATGGGGACTCCATAAATCGCACGCATGGGGACGCCATAAATCGCACTTGGATTTTGTAGGAAATACTTCCAAAAGCTTCTAACTTTGCAACACTCCCAAAATGTGTAGGATATCTGCTTCCAGACTTTCACATCCCCAACAATTAGTAAGGGGAACAAGACCAAAATGTGCCTTTTAATTTGGAATGCAATACCATATCTATCTATCTATATCTGTATATATCTATGTCTATATCTATATCTATATTAAAAAAATATATATATAAATATATATATATATATATATATATATATATATATATATATATATATATATATATATATATATATATATATATATATATAGAGAGAGAGAGAGAGAGATACTGATCATCTACTTAGGCCTTTTCTTTAGTTTCTTAAGTGCTATTCAGATTTGCTTCCTTTGTGCTTTAGAGTGTCTAGTCTTTTCTTGAGGATTCTACTTGCGTAATAGAAGACATTAAACTGACATTGTCCTACCCTCCCATACTTCACTATAGATCAGCCCTGCTCTCCCTTTTTTGATGTTCTGCCATCTACTCCTACTCAGTGCTTTACCGGACTTGACTAGTTGACAAATATGAGTACGACAAATATTGTCTAGCCATCTGAAGGTAAAATATTACTGCACTGGTAATTGAGACTGCACTTGTAGATTTTCAAATGATTTTATTGCTGCACACCTCATGGAGTAATGGAGCTGTGGCCACCTAAGAAGGCCTTTGAGATGCAGATATAACTACCTGCATGACCTACCACTTTGACCACGATCATGATAATGATGCCTGATTAGGTCTGATAGGTTCCTAGGTAGGTACTAGGCTATCGACCCAAGGACCTAGGTAAGCCTAGCCAACAAGGTTCCCTGGCTTATGCCACCCAAGAAAGTTAATTTCCTGTGCCCCTATCAAGCCGAGCCACAGAAGTGATCCCTAGGGTGTATTTCCTATGTCCCATCCACTCGTCAAGATTTTTCTTGGAGTGCTAATGAGGAACTTTGCTTGACATAGATAGGTACCTTGTTCCAGAGTATGGGAAGTCTCTGTGACAGGAATCTATCTCTCCAGCATATCCTGTTTATTGTGGTGACAAGGTTTAGGTCCCTAGAGCATGTAGCTCAGAGGGATTGAGATTTCGTAAGTTGTAGCATGTCCAACAGCTCTGGGTTTAACATAGCTTTATATGTTAGGCAGAGATCTCCTCGGAGTAGGCGATATGCTACTGAGTAAAGCTGGAGTTTTTTGAGACAGTCAGTGTAGGGCATCTGTTTGAGGCCAGTAATCCTCTTTGTGAGGTACTTCTGTGGCCTTTCCAGCCACTGCAAATATCTTGTGAGGTACATTCCAAAAGGGGCATTGTACTCTATAATGGGTCTAATGAGTGCTGAGTAGAGGGGAACAATGACCTCTTTTTCCCTGGATGAGAACCCTTTTGTGAGGTGTGCCACATAGAAGGATTTCCTGACTATTGTGGCAATGTGATTATCAAAGGAGAGACTACTGTCCACCTGGATCCCAAGGTCCTTTATCACACATTCGGTGTTAAGTAGACTGCCGGTTATGTGGTAGTTCATGGGTACAGCGTTTTTACCAAAGGGGGTGACAATGCACTTTTTGGCATTGAGCTTGAGGCCATGCCTCTGACACCAGGCAACTGTCTCAGTGAGCCCCTTCTGTAGGATGTCCACATCATTTAGGGACTCGACTATGGCTCCTAATTTGCAGTCATTTGCGAACTTCATTAGCCAGAGGCCTTCTGTGTTAGCCTGTACTTCAGAGAAGTAGATACCAAACAGGAGAGGTCCCAGGACTGAAACCCTGTGGTACTCCACTTGTCATTGGTTTGAAGTCAGATTTGGAGTCTGCAACTTTTACAGTGTGGGTTTTGTCAGTGTGCCACTTGGTAACCCATCTTGTGACATAGGGATTTATACCTAGTTTAGTGAGTTTAGCTATAATTCCAGAATGGGGGATGGTGTTGAAAGCCTTGGTGAGGACAAGATAGGCTGTGTGAACCACCTTACCCTCATCTATGGCTTTGGTGACTGCCTCAAAGAAGTTGATCAGGTTCAGATGGGTCACTACCCCAGGCCAGCCTGCCTATAAGCAATGTTCCTTCATAGTTACAAAAAAACAGTCTCTTAAAAAGGTTAATTTACCTAAATCATAAAAGATTTCCCCCTCAGCATCCTGGTTGAGTAAATCTTTTAGATAACATAATAGAATACTTATCTGAAAAGCTAACTCATGAGATGCTACATGCGGGGCACCTGTCCCACCATAATATCTCAGAACATAAGCTAAGGAAGCCAAAATTCACCTACCTTCTTCCCCCAGGATAGCATTATCTAATGTGTTGAATAGCACCTATACTGATGAGCATCAGGGGCACTGGGACTCAAATATATGTAGCAGCAGGAATAATTGGCATAAAAAATCTACCTCCTATACAGTAAAGTTCCCACATTTTATATTAATGGATTTCTTTGGGTTATATTTAAGACTCGAAGCTTTTTCAAAAATATTCATAACTTTATCTAACACCTGAGGGAGGTTGAAACTCATTAGCCTACAATCATTTTCAAACATAAGAAAATTATTAATCGCTCTATCTAATCTGCTATAGCTCACCAGACATGTACATACTTGATAGGACGGCTCCTCCATGATTAGTAAAAAAAATGGCTTGGAGACAGTGGACAACTTTGTCAAATGCTCCTCTGTATGTCTCCTGGGCTGGATAAGCCCCCACTGACCAAACTTCGAATGGGAGGTTTGGAATATAGCTAATTCAGCCAGCGCAAAAAATGGTTCCCACATTTTCTATGATCACAAACTGTAAAGAGAATCTACCACTTCTTCATGTCGAATGCCTTTTTGATATCAAAGATGACAACACTGGTGTTAGGGGCTGCTACTCTGGTGTTATAATAGACATGACTCCCATCAGTTGTTTGCAGTCTCCCTGCCTCCAAAAAACTCACTTTGCCCTTTTTGAATTAAGCAGAGTAGAATTTTTTTCAGCCTAGTAGCCAATATCCTAACAACAATTTTTGGATGGGTGAGGGGGAAATTACCTTAACCATTATGCTAAGTGGTCTTGGAATAAAATACAAAATATGATATACTTATTGAAAGACAGCATGATTTCAGACCCAAACCCAGTACCACCACTGCCTAACTAATGCTAACTGACCAACTCTATCATAATATGGGAAATGGTGAATTTATGGGAGCAATTTGTTTGGACCTTAAAAGTACATTTGAATAAATTGATCACAGATTGTTTGCAAACAAAATTAAAAACGTTGGTTTTGCTGCTGAATTATTACAATAGTTTGATAACTGCCTGTCTCACAGAAGTTTGACAGTTCACACAAATAATAACAATTTGACCTTGGCACTACCTCAAATGGTGTACCACACGGGTCTTTGTACTTGTACCGTTTATGTTATCACTCTCTTCATAATTTGGTATTATGCCTGCTCAAGACAGATTGTGTATTGTAGGCAGATGACTTGGGTCTATATTATCTTGTCGAAAGACGTGTTCAGCGAACACATCTTCATTGACAAGTAAAAGGCGAACTCTGTAATCGATGAACGGCCAAATCAGTGACTTTTTTCCAGGGGAAAAAAAGCACTTGGCCATCATCAGGGATTTGCCCTTTTCCCCACTGTAGTATGATCTCGGAGTTGGTATATTTGGTTAGTGGAGTGTGGGGGGGGCACAGGCCCCCACTATGTAGGGTTTGAATGTTTGTTTTTTGTTTATTTGGCCAAGCGATTTTTCCTTTGGGGGGAAAAAAAGTCGCTGATTTGACAATTTGGTGATTACAGGGTTCACTGTTTACTTGGCGATGAAGACATGTTTGCTGAATATGTCTTTCGACAAGATAATACAGACCCAATGACTTAATGCTACTGAAAGGCACAAAATTGCTAATCAATTTAATTTAGATCTACAAAATGATTTCTCTGATATTTGGAACGGACTACACTATTAATGCTAACAAATCAGCAGTTGTGATGTTTTAGGACACATAAAAACTAGCTAAGACCACACGATTTCTAATTAATGATCCAGATAATACTCCCATATCCTATGTCTTCACTCAAAAGTATCTCAGCGCTACCTTGTATCAAGCAGTGATCTCACCTAATCCAAAAAAACAGCAAATTGCTAACTTCCTTAATCAAATCAAAGTTTCACTCAGAATATCACTTTTATCCTTAGAAGTTGGGCAACTGCAATCAAGTAACTGCTACCAAGCCTTGACTATGCTTCGCCTATTATATCACTCCGTTATCTTCCCATTACAGCTAAGCCACAAGCCACAGGGAATAAGGTGCTAACATTTACATGTGGACTATAATCCTAAACATTATTGTTACCTCACTAAAAAGTAAGTGGATGCCACTGGAGGCTAGAGCTATTTTCTTACTCATCATAGGTTCATAGGTTCATAGGTAGGTACTAGGCTATCGGCCCTAGGGCCCATACAAGCCTAGCCAAAAAATGTACCCTGGCTTTCGCCACCCAAGAAAATTATTTTCCTGTGCCCCTGTTGAGCAGAGCCACAGAAGTGATTCCCGGGGATCAATCTGATCTTCAAGCCAAAGAGTAACTGGTATTGCCCTCTGATTAGAAATAATTTTTTTTAGAAATTCCACTTACAATTTGAGAAGCCAGGTAATCATCCAGTTGCATAGAACTCCATTTACCCAAGTTTCTACACAGAAAGCATTTAACAAATGTTTTGATACAAAACACGCAAAATAGTGGCAGTCTTTCAGTATTTCACAAACTGCTAAAATCTTGCATTGTAGGCAGACACAAATACAGCTGTCCTAGTGACCCTGGTAAACCCACATCTGCAAACATTCCACTCTGTATGTGTGTATCTCCACAGACTCAGTAGTGGCTTTGTCATTTATTAAAAACCTGCAAACTCATAATAACAAAAATCTGTTTAAATATTTGTTTTATTAGGGGGTGTATTGGAGGCTAATTGTTATTATCACCATTGTTATCAACATCTTCATCATCTTCATCACGATTACTTTCCTTTTTACTCGATTTCTCAGTGCATGCATTTCTTATTCTTCAAATTTATTATGGAATTTATATCTATTTAGATAAATGAAACGCTGCGCTAGTGTGTATTCATATCATTTGTTCTTGATCATGTCTGCCATCTTAGTCTTGGGGCTGCTCGAAGATTGAAAATTTGAAAATAAAACATTTGGATTACATTTTGCATCCAAGGAAGTACATTTGCAACATTGACATATTTTACCCTTTAAATCAGTTTTGTGTATTGTGTTTCCTCTTTATCTGACGTTAAAGCTATTAATTTAAGCCATTTTATAGTCTGCAGTGCTTTTTGGTTTCAGTGCTGGGCCTATGTGCTTTGGGGCCCTCATTTTATTGCATTTTTACTGGCTCTCTTCTGACAGTCTTAGGTCAGAAGTCTTAGGTTTAATTTACACAGCCTTCATTTGCCTGCTGTATGAATCCGAGCATATCAGTTAACCAGCCATTGCTTTCAGGTCACCTCTAAAAGGATGAGAGGTTTTTAGTGGGATACAAACCAGAAAAAAAAGACTGAAAACAGAATTCTAAATTTTGGAGGAGGCTGAAGAAGTAAAGTTTCTCTTTAGACAAATAAATTATGTAGTGACATTCCTGGAAGAGCTTTCAGTCCATGGTGATGGTGATGAATCTCTGCATCACAAGATGGGGGGGGGGGGTGAAGCAAATGCCTGAAAGATTGGTGTAGAACTCAAGAGTTTGAGTTCAGTGGGAAGGGGGATAATTTGAAAAGATCTTGTACTAACAGTGTTTTCTCCATACACCTGAAAGGGGGGCATTAAGCACAGATTTAAAATATCAGGGTAGCTAGTGAAACAAATTCCACTAATGTAAACCAAGTACAAAATATATGTCGTTATTGAGAAAATCAAACTATTGAACAGGACACCAACTTGGAAAATAAAATACATTTAAAATAAAATCATAAAGTTCCATTCCACAGCAGTGTAATGCTAAAAATAATTTAGTCAAGCTCTTTCTCTGCTTTTTTTAATAAAGTATTTGTAACAGTATACTGTTGTGGGACTGAATTTTTTTATTTTATTTTTTTTAATGAGACAACGACAAATGTTAATAGAATCAAAGGAAAAAAGAAAAAGTCAGTAGAAAAAAATGCAAATAAGTACTATTTCTCACAGTTTGAGCAAAAGGTTTCCCAAGCTTCTGTTATTGGTGGAAGAACATTTCCTGGATTTTGTGACAGTAAAACTTGCCTTCCTACCATGGCTTGCCAAAGTGGTTAGTGATATTATCAGTTCTTTAAGGTAAATGCCATCTGGCTCTGTTGCCTAGTGCACCCTTTCATTTTAAGTTCTTTAACATTTTTTTCTCAGTGAAAGGTATACATCAATATTCATACCTTTTTGTTTCTGTTTTTGTTTTCGTTTCTATTTCATTAAAAAAAAAACATTTTCTCCCTTTGCATATACCAAGCAAAAATATTTAAAGCCCTGCCTCACTTTTCTTCCTAGCCACTACCTATATTCCTTTTTAACTGCATCACCCCACTCTTTGCATTATTTTACTCTCTTGTGTGTATACACAGTGTTTTGTATCCTTTCAAATTAACCAATTACTTTTTCTGGAACTTCAGCCTTTGTTTTTTTTCCTTACTTGCTTTCTGTCTTTTTAAGTGGTATATTCCATATGTTCCTTCTGGGGTTCCTTATATTGAAGGGTTCTCGTGTGTAGGAAATATACGTCTCATATGATGATGAAGGAATAAAAGATGACTAGCCATGTTTTGATTCTTTATTAATAAAGAAGTTAGCACATTTTATAACGTCAAAAAATCATAACTATTACTACATGAATTCAATATTTTTTATCTTAAAGCAGTAAAATAAATTATTCAGAATTTGGTATAAAAATGTATTTTTCTGTTTTTGCTTACAGAGACAATATTCTGACAGAAGTTACACCAGAAGGGCCTTCATCAGTTTTTGTTCATAAAAAAGGTAACCACAACAGTTTTAATTATTGTTATATATATATTTTTATTTGTACTGGAAATACTTAAATTGAGCCATCAAGCTACCAGTTCAGTTGTTCAGAATTTAGCTGTGATGGCTGACAGCTGGCTTGGGAATGGAACCTCTAGACTTATGAAGGGCTGATTAAGGTGAGAAAAATCACATTCCATATGATGGCTATCCTACTTCTGAGGCAAAATGTGGGTGGTGGGTATCAAAAAAGAACTCTCTGGTAGACGTCTGAGATTACCATGTATTACCCATATCATTTGAAAAAAAGTGAACCAGCCATGTGGTGTGTCTGTGCAGGAATGTCTTCACAGTGAGGCCACAACTGACTCGTGGTTGTCAAAAAGTGTGACGCTGTGAAATGTTGCCTTGACTTTAGTCCGTGTAATGAGGGAATATCTGCTGCCTTATAGCAGCCACGTTTTTGGGACAGCCTTAACTTCTTGGGTAATTGAGGGTGTCTGACGGTGGTGCACTGAGCAGAAAGCGACAACAGGATGCAGCGGATATTCCTGAAGTGACCAAAGCAAAGAAGAACAAACAAATAAATAGATAAAAGCAAATGTCTGACGTCCAAAGAAATCTAACAAATATTAAAAAGGGATTGCTTTCTCTTTTTTACTTTAATCCACATAAACTGCGACAGAGATTTCCCACTAATATTTTAAGTATCTATGTATCTT
>NC_056736.1:592230327-592272827 GCF_019279795.1 Protopterus annectens | reverse complement strand
GAAGGGATTCCCTTAGAACTGGGAAAGAGAAGGTCTGTGCATTTAAGTTTATTGTGGAGTGTTTGGAGGTGAAGAGTTGTCTGTGAAAGACATCTCGAGTTATACAAGGTGGATCTCTCAGAAAGTCTACCTGTAAAGTAGGGAAGGTGTCAAGGTTAATGAATTCAACCATAAAGAATGCCATACGAAGTGTTGTATGAGTGAAAGGTACTTTTGGTTTGTTGGAGTGTTGCAGTCTTGAGATTGTTATAAATCTGCATGTGTTACAGTGAACCTTTGTAGCTTTGGTACCTAAAGCATGTATTTAAGGCTCTTTGTTTCCTTTCTTCATATTCGGTGAAATATCCACCCACACTCACTTTTGCTAACATCACAGTTACCTTTTTCAAGACAAACACACAAATGACTACTCCAACAATGCAAACAGTAATTACCATTTTATTTTCCACCAAATGCCATACTGCTAGCAACTACCTTCTGCAGTACCACAGTAACACATTTCCTTTTATTTATCTTGCACACTATTCCCCCTTTCATCATGCTTGTAACACTAACCCTTCTTTTAACATGTCCTTAAATTGGGGGATTATATTACGTATATATTTTTTGCATAATACCATAATATGAACACCCTGTTCATTCTTCACACCTTCCTCCTTCTACTTACACAGTCTGTCCAAATCCCAAAACACAACAACCTCATTACAGCTTGCAATGTGATCTGTACTTCTCTTTCATTTCACCAAATAACAAATGTACTGTTCACATTACTCTACTGACCCCGTGCCACAATTGTTCTCCTGCATCCCATCAACACAGTCCCCTCTAGTAAACTCTCAGTAAATCCAACTTGTAAAGTGCAACTTTATTATACAACCACTAGTCATCTAAAAAACAATTCCTGAACTTGCTCCGATACCTTTACAAACTCACCCTTTTATACCTTGTCTGTCTCTAGACGCTAACTTTAAATCTAAAAGTCAAAGCACAGTGCATAAATCTGACTGAAAATACTGTACATGACAAAAAACATCCACACAATGAAAAACAATGTCAGCACCACAAAAACGATATAGAATTGTGATAAATCCATGTTTATTCAAGATGGAAAACAAGATGTTAGACCAGCTTCAATACTCAAGGTATCTTCAATACGTAACAACTAACAAGCTACTCATGTATTATATACCAAAAACATCTGCCAAATTCTGACAAATATTTCTTAAAGGCATCAATACAATTAAATATATATAAATATAAATATATATATGTCTTCTTCACATTCTTTCAGCAATATTCATTTAGACCAGGCTTAAACAATGCACCCAAATTGATAATCCACATTTTTACATTCTTTAAAAGAGCATTAACCTATCTAATGTTTTTGTTCACCGCCTTGAATAAATATGGATTTGTCATGATCCTATACTGTTTTTGTGGTGCTGGCATTCCCCGGGATTCAATAAAGCCTACACTTAGTGTACACGATATGTATTCAGTAAAATTCTTATCTCATTTTTGTGTTTTCTAGTCACTCAGAAAGATTACGCTAAGTGTACATGTAGTCTACACTTTGTGGTAACCTTTATGAATCCCTGTCAATATTTAAAGCAGCAAAAATATCTGTACGAAAACTAAAATTAGGAGGAAGAAGGTGTGTGTTATGTCTGTGTTGTCTGTTCCTCAGAACAGTGTACACTTAGTGTAGGCTTTATTGAATCCAGCCCATTGTTTTTCACAACATCAAATTTAACCCAGGTTCGCTTCCACTCTCCTGTTTTCTAATAAATGCACAAAGTCTAAGAAACAAAACAGACCAACTAAATGTCCGCATTACACTATATAGACTAGAAATGATAGCTATCGCTGAGTCCTGGATTAAAGTCATCAGCCCTTCATTGCAACACGCTTCTGTGCCTATGATTACTACTTTGCTTCTAGAACACCTTCCAGAAAGGGAAGAGGAACTCTGCTTCTCTTAAAATCACACTGAAACGTCTAACTTCTTTCTCAAGGAAATTGTATTTCAGATTCCTATCTAACTGGATACTCTTAAAAATTCCCTTGCCCAAGAAAATCACCTTGCAGTGTCATGCCTTCCACTTCCTTCATCACTAGATACACTTAAATCTGTGTAGAGAACATAACGTCTTCACCAGCAACATCACAAATCTCACATTCCCGGGAGACTTCAGTCTAAAGCTGCTCAGTCTCATCCACAATGACCTTCTAGAATATCTTAGTGACTTTATCCTCACCCAGCTAGTAATTCAACATACTCAGCCAAACCTCAATACTTCTCACCAGTCCCTTCAACATTTTGCAATTACAAATAAATATCTCTGTACACCCGCACTCCTTCTGTGACCACTCTCCAATTAGTTCTGGCATTAAATGCCCATGTGGAAAATTCCATTCAAACAAATGTCTTTCTGAAATAACTCTCTAACCAACATTAATAAGTTTAATTCCATACTTTCTTCATGTTATTTGTCACTGATACTACATTTGGCTGAAACTAACTTCTCTGTAGAACTGCTCACTAAATTACTTACTCTCCATTAGTCGAAAGACTTTACAAGCCCAAGACAAACAGATGGTTAACATTTAAGCTTAAAGATCTACTTAATCCCAGAGATGATGCCTATCATTCTTGGAAAGCGAACTCCACACCCATGCTAGACAACACCACTTGGGGTACTCAGAAGAACCACAATATCCATAGCTACCCTCTGAAATGGCTCCTCAGTCACAGGCAAAGGCATCAAAGGAGTTTTCACCTTGTCTCCTGCCTTGCCTACCTTTTGGCACTGCTCTCAGTTCTTGCAGTACCCTTTTACATCCCTGGAAATTCCAGGCCAATAGAAGTTCTGCATAATACGCCTCCTTGTATGCTTTATGCCCATATGACCTGCAAAGGGAATATCATGGGCTATGGATAGAAGTGCCAGATGGTATGCTCTAGGCACTACCAACTTCTGTACTCTCTAACCTTCTAGCCCTCCCTCAGGGGCTCACTCTCTGTACAGTAACCTTTTGTCTCAGTATACAGATTCCCCCCTCCCTTGAAAATCAGGTGCCTCCCTAGCTACCTGCCTCAGGCCTTGCAATGTGGGGTCAGAGAGCTGAGATTGTCTCAACTCTGTCTTTGTAACCCTTCCCAGCTCCCCTTCCACAGGATGTCTGGCATCCTCTGACAGTGGTGCCTCACTGTCAGCCTGGGTACTACTACTCACCTCTACCATTGCAGTCACTCTGTCCAAGGGAACATCAGTACCCACAAGCAGCTGTGGCTTACATTCAGTCTCACTGCTACAGAGTAGGTCCCTCCCCAAGTAACCACCTCAGCAGTCCTGGCTGCAAGTATGCAGTCTGGCTGGGTCTCCCCCAGGTTACCAGACCCACATGCTTGTCTCCTAGCCTGTGTGCAACTGCATAAGCACCTGGTGTTGCCTCATCCAAATCCTTCCCTCTCAGGACATCTGCAGGATGGTAGTTCCATACCCCTGTTGTCTCAAGACAACCTACTATTGGCATTTTGTCTTTCCCACTTACTGGCTATCTCACCTTTTGTTCCCCACCTTGCCTCCATGGACATCTGTATACCACATGGCCCCCACTGGTTTCTTTCAAAACATTTAACCCTAGCTCCTGGACGTATACCTGGACTAGTGGCTTCCCCTGCTACTGGCAGATTCTGTTGGGGCAATTTGTGCTGCCCACCATGGGTTCCTTTAGACCCATGAGCAGGACTGGGGATCCCCTTCCTGTGCAGGGCTGCTCTGCTTGCCAGATATAGGTCTCCCTTCTTCCCCAACTCCTCTGAAGTAGCACAATGTCTATCAGGTAACCAGATCCTCATGTCCTCAGGCAAAGTGCTAAGGGGTTGTTCCCTCACCAAAAGGTCTGCCAGCCCTTCAAAAGTAGTGACCTGACATCCAGTCACCCACCTTTGGAAATAAGTGCTCAGTTCAGCAACATATTCACACACACTTTCATCTGCCTTGCTTCTGTGCTCACAAAACTTTTTCCTATACATTTCAGGTATTAGCTTAAAATATTCTAAAAGACATTTTTTACAGCAGTATAATCAAAACAGTTAGCGGCAGACATTTTTGATACAACAGTTGCAGCTTTACCATGGAGTAAGGGGGTCAGGAACCATACCCAGAACCTTTGGTCAACTTCATACTGTTTGCATAACCACTCAAACATATGAATAAAACTATCAAAATTATCCCCCTCTTTAATCTACGGAAGAAATTTACTGATCTTTTGTGCTTCTGGATCCGGTTACTCCCTTCCCCATTACCTCCATGAGTCCAGCGAAGAGTCAGTATTTCCCTCTCATGCCTCCTCTTTTTCCTTGGCTTCTATCTCCAAATGCCTGGCCTCCAACTCAAGTCTCTTTAGCTCCAGCTGGATTTTTAAGTCCAATGCAAAAAGGTTGAGTTGCCCATTCTCTGAAGATATTTTATCCCCACTGCCAGTCTGATTGTCCTCCTGGATGCTATTTTCTGATGCAGCTGTAACCAAGGCTGCAATCAGGTCTGCCTTAGTCAGGTTTCCATGCACCAGTCCCTTAGCCTGATGCATCTCCATCAGCTGGCTCCTTGTTGGCTTGCCATACTCCTCTGCTGATATGCTGCCTGCTCACCCTGACTAACTAAGCTAACAAAAGAAATAAAACAATTGTGATCTGAACTCTGAGTATTCACTGCATGGCTGTGTTTAGAGTACAAAACACCTACAGAAATCACTGCACACAAGCTACAGGGATTCACTCTACCCACACCACTACAAGCCAATTAGTATTTGCCAACCAATTAATATGTGGTGTGGATATCCCACCTCTGCCAAACAATTAATAAGTGAATATCCCACCACTGCCACCAATTAATATGTGACACCCGTGCCCTGGCCCAGCAATCAAGGAGCCTCAATCCTTACCACTAACACCAGAGAGGGCATCTCCTATATGAAGGAAAGGATAACAAATACACACTGTAAAGTGCAATTTCTCTTAAGAGCACACAGAGATCACAGTCAGTCCAGGGCTAGTTCCTCTCTTGCTCTCCAGGTCCCCAATAAGACTCCTCACTGGCACAGCTATAGGGTCCAGATCTTAGCCTAGCTGGGCAAGCTAAAACCTCAGTACCCTCTCTGTCCAACCAGTGCTTCGTGTCCCTGCCCAAGTAGCTGACACACACACACTATGAGATAAGAGTTTATGCAACCACACAGACCCTCCTGGGAAAAGGCTGGCACAGGTTCTCCAGTTGTGCCCCTATTACCCAGACTATACGGCAGTATCACTTGCCACCACCCAGCTAATATTTACCAGCTACTCAAAGGCCCTTAAAAGGGTGTCCAATTATTACTGTGCAATATTATTATCCAATTGGTAGTTGGAACTAACCAGTCAAGGCTTATGAAAGTGGTTTTGTACAGTAATTACTCTAAATATGCAATGTACTCTGGAGCTTAAATTATCTCTACACAAAACAGCCACAGTTGAAAGGTTTAAAAATATTTAATAATAAATACTAAAAACACAAGACAATACTTCTTACTGCACAGGGCTAGTCAAGAGTTCAAAGACCACAGAGAAATACTTAAAATAACACAGTAGTAAAGTTATGAAAATAGATAAAAACACCTAGTCTAATCTTTCTAGCTCCTAGCTATTTCTAAGAGAAAACACAAGTTTAAGATAACTTGCATATGAGCAAGGCAGAGTGCTGTGAGTTGGATGGTCAAGACAAGAATGCTTAATGCCTTCTAGTTCTCTCTGTTGAAATTGAAATTGCAGTTCTGATAAACATTACGTCATTCTTACACTTTCCCAGTGTTCCCAGGTTGACAGAAACTGCATTGACATTATTTTACCCCTAGGCAGAGACCAGAGCAATAAAGGACATTCCATATGTAAATTCTGGTCATTAACTTTAGCCTTAAGACAATAGACAGGAAGCCTTCAACTAGCCTGGCTGGAACCGAATTGTAAACATCAAAGACAGTCATGAAATAATGTTACCTTCTAAGGACAGACATGAAATGCTTGTCTTAGCTTTCTTTACAGCAAAGGGCAATGTTGTTGCATTTTTTTCAGTTCCATATGTAACAGCATTTCTTTACATTTAAGACAACAAGCCTGTGTCTTACATTGAGATTTACAAATGATAGAATTATCTATAAAATTCTCTCTGGCTAGGCTGGCAGTTTTCACAGTGTGTTTGCTGACAACCTGTTTAGTGTTATTGTTCTGGGTGCAATGATCCCAGATCCTTAGTGTAGGTACATCTCTCACAAATTGCACTTGAGCAATTTAAGAGTAAGGGGTTGCCCATGTACATGAGGCATTTGTTACACTGCCTCAAAAAAAACATGTCCACCAGGCTGGCAGGAGAAAAAGAGGGAAACGGCAGTCCATAATGCAAGATTTAAACCTGGTATCTCAGCAGATAAGGAGAAAAAGATGGCAGTATCAAGCAGGGAGCTATTTTAGGGTGATTAACTTATGGATTGTACAGTAGGAGGTCTATAAAAGAGGGGATCTATAGGGTTTGATGTTGATAGGTAAGAGGTAAAATGTCTGCTGGGTCATTCACTGAACAGCTGAGAGCTATTCAAGAACTGCTTTGCTAGATAGCATCCGTTTCTAAGGGAAACTACTTCTACTGGCACTTTTGTGGCTATAACCACCAAGAGTTACCCCCCCCCTATGAAGTGGTGCATGATGGAGTGCTATGGCACGCAAGAGCAAAGTAGCGAATACAAAGAAACCAATGAAAAAGCACAAACTGAGCCCTGCACCAATGAAATACCCAAAACTGAGCCCTGCACCAATGAAATAGCTTACACTGAGCCCTGAACCAGTAACCTTCAATTAGATAGTCCTACTGTACTCTCCTGCCACGAGGGTACATGGGGTCTTCTCCAAAAAAAAAAATGTCGTGATTTTTGGTGCTCAGTCTACCAACAGAACTGAATTCAGCTGGTCTGAATCCAGTCTGTACTATGGCCAACAGAAGTACAACAGAACAACAGAAAAAAGCAGGCTAATTTTTGCATAAGTTATTCAATTCCTTCCTTTTTTAAAACAAGAATCATCTTTATTAAACCATCACATACAACACAGGCAATCATACATTTATAAAAATGAAAACAATCCACACTGACACAATCCTATTTGCAAGCATTTCACATCACAATCCATACTGGCACACTCCCTGTTGCAAATATTATACATCACTTATAATTTATCCAGTCATTTTCATTCAATATTACATAACTCATTTAAGTCCCGCCTTCTTTTAAATCTCATTCCTCTCCTCTATATATTGTTCCCACAATTCCCATTTTTCCTACGTAGTTTGCTCCTACCCTTTTCTAAAGAGCTAACTTCCAATTGTTTTATCTTGGTTACTATATTCACTACTTCTAGTAAAGTTAGTTTAAATTTTGATTTACATTTTCTAGTAATTGCTTTTTGTCAGCCACCATAATTAGACACAGCAAGGCCTCACCATGTCTAGGCAATTCTGATTCTGTGTCATAGTTTAGAAAAATCATCACCCTCGTCACACCAATCTGTTCACCCAGCATCTCTGACAGTGAATCCAGCATGGAATCCTTAACGTCTGTCAACTCACCACACTCCCAGAAAATATGTTCCCAGTTGCCTATTTCTTCCCTGTCACACCTCCAACATTTGCTGTCTACCGGAGGAAAAATTCTCTAGAGTCTACCTGGGGTATAAAAATATCTTTGTAAAAATTTCCAAGCAAAAATCCTCAGGGAAAAAGTATATCCTAGTGGTAGTGGATTATGCTACTTAATACCCTGAGGCAGTGACTTTGTCCTCCATTGAGGCAGAGAAGGTGGCAAATGCTTTGCTAGAGATTTTCAGCAGGGTAGGTTTCCCAAAAGAAATACTAACTGACAGAGGTGCCAATTTCATGTCAGACCTGCTGGCTTGTCTGTGGAAGTCCTGTGGGGTGAAGCACATGAAGACAACCCCTTACCATCCCCAGACTAATGGCCTTGTTGAGAGGTTAAACTCTCCAATCAAGTCCATGCTATGGGCATTTGCAGATCAGTATAAGAGGGAGTGGGACAAATATTTGCCTTATCTGTTGTTTGCTTACAGAGAGGTTCCCCAGGAATACACAGGTTTTTTCACCCTTTGAATTGCTGTATGGGCAAAGGGTGAGGAGACCTCTAGATTTAATTTGAGATGAGTGGGAAGGTGAGTGTGAATCTCACAAGGGGTTTGTTGTGGCATATGTCCTAAACCTCAGGACAAGGCTCAGGGAACTCATGGTCTTGGCCCAAGAGAAGCTGGCAGAAGCCCAACAACAGAAAAAGGTGTGGTATGACAGGAATGCTCAAGCTAGAGAGTATGCTGTGGGGCAGCAGGTAATGCTTCTCACTCCTGTCATTGCTGAAGTGGTTAATTCAGGGGGGGATATACTCTGTAGCAGTGAGACTGAATGCAAGCCACAGCTGCTTGTGGGTACTGATGTTCCCTTGGACAGAGTGACTGCAAAGGTAGAGGTGAGTAGTAGTACCCAGGCTGACAGTGAGGCACCACTGTCAGAGGATGCCAAACTTCCTGTGGAATGGGAGCTGGGAAGGGTTAAAAAGACAGTGTTGAGACAGGCTCAGCTCTCAGACCTTACATTGCAAGGCATGAGGCAGGTAGCTAGGGAGGCACCTGATTCTCAAGGGAAGGGGGAATCTGTATACTGGGACAAAAGGTTACTGTACAGAGAGTGGATCCCTGAGGGAGGGCTAGAAGGTGAGAGAGTACAGCAATTGGTAGTGCCTAGAGCCTACCTTCTGGCGCTTCTAGCCATAGCTCATGATATTCCCTTTGCAGGTCATATGGGCATAAAACGTACAAGGAGGTGTATTATGCAGAACTTCTATTGGCCTGGAATTTCCAAGGATGTAACAGGGTACTGCAGGACCTGTGAGCAGTGCCAAAAGGTAGGCAAGGCAGGAGACAAGGTGAAAGCTCCTTTGATGCCTTTGCCTGTGATTGAGGAGCCATTTCAGAGGGTAGCTATGGATATGGTGGTTCCTCTGAGTACCCCAATTTCCACAGGGAAAAAGTATATCCTAGTGGTAGTGGATTATGCTACATGATACCCTGAGGCAGTGGCTTTATCCTCCATTGAGGCAGAGAGGGTGGCAAATGCTTTGCTAGAGATTTTCAGCAGGGTAGGTTTCCCAAAAGAAATACTGACTGACAGAGGTGCCAATCTCATGTCAGACCTGCTGGCTTGTCTGTGGAAGTCCTGTGGGGTGAAGCATATTGAGACCACTCCCTACCATCCCCAGACTAATGGTCTTGTTGAGAGTTTAAACTCTCCAATCAAGTCCATGCTACGGGCATTTGCAGATCAGTTTAAGAGGGAGTGGGACAAATATTTGTCCCATCTGTTGTTTGCTTACAGAGAGGTTCCCCAGGAATCCACAGGTTTTTCACCCTTTGAATTGCTGTATGGGCATAGGGTGAAGGGACCTCTAGATTTCATTTGAGATGAGTGGGAAGATGAGTGCGAGTCTCACAAGGAGTCTGTTGTGGCATATGTCCTAAACCTCAGGACAAGGCTCAGGGAACTCATGGTCTTGGCCCAGGAGAACCTGGCAGAAGCCCAACAACAGAAAAATGTGTGGTATGACAAGGAATACTTGAGCTAGAGAGTATGCTGTGGGGCGGCAGGTAATGGTTCTCACTCCTGTCAGACACAACAAGCTGCAAGCAACTTGGGAGGGACCCTACAAGGGGGTAAGAAAGGTAAGTGATATTAACTACATGGTGGAACTGCTAGGCAGAAGGCAGGGGTACAAATTGTACCATGTTAACACGATGAAACCTTACCATGATAGAGAGGCCCTTGTGTTGAGCATTTGCAATGGACTGCAAGAGGTATCTGAGAGAGATCTGGGGACTGATCTCCTCAGTAAGACTTGGCTGACACCTCAGTGGAAGGGGTAGCAATGTCCCAGCAGCTATCTCCTACCCAGGTGTGAGAAATCTGGGTGGTGTTGCAGGAGTTTGGGGACATGTTCACTGGCAAAACAGGGTGCACTCACCTGGTGCAGCACCAGGTAGATACAGGACCCCAAAGGCCTATTAGGCAGGCCCCTTATAGGGTGCCTGAGAGAGTCAAACAGACTCTGAGGGAGGAGGTACAGGAGATGTTGGAACTAGGGGTGATTCAAGAGTCCAACAGTCCCTGGGCCTCTCCGGTGGTGCTGATGCCAAAGAAGGATGGCAGCACCAGGTTCTGTGTGGACTACAGGAAATTAAATAGTCACACCGAGTCCAATGCTTACCCCATGCTAGGACAGAGGAGGCCCTAGAGCAGCTGGGTAGGGCTAGGTATCTTACAACCGTTGATCTTACCAAGGATTACTGGCAGGTGCTCTTGACTCCCATTGCTAGAGAGAAGTCAGCCTTTGTGACTCCTTTTGGCTTGTATGAGTTCACAAAGATTCCCTTTGGGATGAAGAATGCCCCAGCGACTTTCCAGAGGCTGGTAGATCATATCCTAGCAGGAGGGTTTTTCCTTGCTTACCTAGATGATATTGCCATCTACAGCCATTCCTGGTCAGAGCACCTTTAGCATGTCAGGGAGGTGCTGGGCAGACTACAGAGGGCAGGGTTGACCATTAAGACGAGCAAATGTCAGGTGGGTATGGCAGAGGTCACCTACCTAGGACACAGAGTGGGGAGAAGTAAGATAAGGCCAGAACCTGACAAAGTAAAAGCCATTCAGGCATGGCCTGCACCTCTTACCAAAACGCAGGTGAGGGACTTCTTAGGGACAGCAGGGTACTACAGAAAGTTCATACCCAATTATAGTACCATAGCTGCTCCCCTCACAGACCTGACGAGAAAGAACAAACCAGGTAAGGTAGTGTGGACCCCAGCATGTGAGCAGGCATTCCAGAAGCTTAAAAAAGCTTTGGGAGGAACCCCTGTGTTAGCCAGTCCAGATTACAGTAAAGAATTTGTTGTGCAGGTGGATGCTTTGAATCATGGGGTGGGGGCTGTACTTAGCCAGATTACTTCAGAGGGGGAAGAGCACCCAGTGGCTTATCTCAGTCGTAGGGTCCAACCCAGACAGGAATGCTATGCAGCGGTAGAAAAGGAATGTCTAGCCATAGTGTGGGCACTACAGAAACTTTAGCCTTATCTGTATGGAAGAAAATTCACTGTAATGACAGATCACAACCGCCTAATATGGTTAAACAGAGCCAGCCAGCAAAATGCCAAGTTGCTAAGATGGAGCCCGGAGTGGCAAGCATATGATATGTCAGTGTAGCACCGCAGTGGGAGTAGCAATGCCAATGCAGATGGGCTCTCTCAAGACAGGGAATGGGGTAAGGTATACTCAGATAGACCTGACCTTCTCAAGCAGCGTTTCTCAAGGGTCACTTGAAAAACTAGCTTGAGTTCTCGGGGGGGGGGGGGATGTGAAGGCTGTCAGCCTAGCCAGAGAGAATTTAATAGATAATTCTATCATTTGTAAATATCAGTGTAAGACACAGGCTTGTTGGCTTAAATGTAATGAAATACTGTTACATGTTGAACTGAAAAAAACGTAACAACTTTGCTCTCTGCTGTAAAGAAAGCTAAGACAAGCAGTTCATGTCTGTCCTTGGAAGGTAACATTATTTCATGACTGTCTTTGGTGTTTACAATTCGGGTCCGGAAAGGCTAGATGAAGACTTCCTGCCTGTTGTCTTAAGGCTAAATTTAATGACCAGAATTTACATGTGGAATGTCCTTTATTGCTCTCGTTTCTGTCTAAGGGTAAAATAATGTAAATGCAGTTTCTGTCAACCTGAGAATAAAAGAAAGGTGTAAGAATGATGTAATGTTTATCAGAACTGGAATTTCAATTTAAACAGAGAGAACCAGAAGGCATTAAGCATTCTTGTCTTGACCATCCAACTCACAGCACTCTGCCTTGCTCATATGTAAGTTATCTTAGACTTGTGAAAAAACAAACCATCCTGGTGGATGCCTAGCATTAATAGATTATAAAATACACAAAAGAAGCTGTTGTCTAAAAATACAAAAGTGAGAGCAAGGAAGAGCACCTCCTCAGCCTAAAAAGGCAAATAAGACAACTTTTAAAATCATCAAAGAGCAACTATCAGAAAAATTTAGCAACCGTAGCCAAGGATAACCAAAAGGCTTTCTTCAGCTACATCTGCAACCTAAAAGATAGGACTTAGATGTGTGCTGAACTAATTGTGGATGGCATTACACACACTGACCCTGCAGAAATTACAAACCTGCTAGTAGACAGGTTTGGCGAAAATGTCACCCCCATCCCCCTCCAAGCATACCACAAACCATGTCTTCATTATCTCCTTCTCCTTGCATCTCAAAGAGCAAGTCACCAAATCAGATCAGATGACATTCTTTTTTTTTGGTAGACCAGTGGGAGACTGATGGGATGAGGAGCTTGACATGCTGGTTTTATTATTATGCATACCTGGTGCCATGGAAGGCACTCCAGCAGTGCATGGTTATAATGCCTTTTGTATGTTCCAATCACCCTCTGGACATAAATGAGCAAAACACAGAGGTATGTCTGTCTGTATAAAAGATAAACACACCTAAAGACTGGTCAAACAATATGACAAACTTAAGCTATTCTATGTCCAATTAACCATTGGAAAAATCCATTACTATATCCTTGCTAGCCACATGGCACCCTGCATGAATCAGGAAACCTATATATCATATCTTAAATTACTAGAATCACTCACCATCCAGTCCAGTACCATACTCATGGGTGATTTTAACTACCCTCCTTTAACCGTGAGGCATACATGACCAGTAGCATGCAGGCCCAAAGATTTCTTGACTTTGTAAATACAAACACCCTGTAGCAGCCAGTCCGCACTGCCACTAGGGGAACAAATATCCTAGATCTGGTGCTCACAAATATGTGAGAGTGCTGCACCCCTGCCCACAGTGTTATGTCCTCACTGGTAAGATCAAATCACAAAGTGGTCTCCCTTGAAATAAAGGTAAACCTAGTCCTCCCACCTAACCCCAAAAATGGTTAGAACTTCTCCGAGGTAAATTATCCCTTATTAAGGGCCAGTATAGCTAGTTTTCAAGCTTTCTCAAGTCAAGAAAACACAGAAACCTATGCAAAGGTATACACAAAAGCCCTGTATGACCATGTAAACAACTGCATAGAAACGGCAGTACTAGACTGAAATAAACTCAGGTCAAACTGCAAAAACAAACCACCATGGTGGACCCCTGGTATTAATAAGTTTTACAATGAAAGAAATAAAATCTTGTTGAGAGCACAACAGAGCAAAATAGTCCCTCATAAGTCTAAACAAGTGAATTAGAGAACTAGTCAAGTCTCTGAAAGCAGACTTTGAGGTAAAAATAGCCTCAAATGCTAAGGATAACCATAAGGCATTTTAGTTATGTCCTCAGTCTTAAAGGTAACACCCAACAATGTGGAAATCAGTTATAGATGGCATCACCTATACTCAGCTAGAAGATGAAGCAAATCTACTGGCCAGCAAATTCAGCTCAAATTTCACCTCCCCATCACACCCAGTTCTTCTCCAAGAAATACCCTCCATCACTCCACCTACAATTATCACCAAAGAAGAGGTTGCCACTCTCTAAAGCCAAAAACACTGCTTCAATGGGGCCTGATTATATACCAGATTGACTCTTAAACAGCTTAAATCAGGACCTGTCAGGTCCTTTAAGATCTCTATTTAACCACAGCCTCTAGACTGGCTTTGTTTTGATAGAGTGGAGGACAGCAACAGTCATCCCTTTGCATAAAGGGTGACCATGTACTGACTCAAGAAATTACAGACCCATAAGTTTGACTAGTCTTATATGTAAGGTAATAGAAAGAATAATCATGGACCTGATAAATAATGACATTGTAGACCTCCAAACACTGGACCTGACCAAATTTGATTTTGTCAGTGGCAGGTCATGCCTACCAAATCTGGTGGATTTCATTGAGAAAGTCACTAAGGCCATGAATGAAGATAAAACAGTCATACCGCCCAGCTTGACCTGGTCAAGGATTTTGACACAATTCTCCACTGAGGTATTTTAAATAAACTCATAAATCCCCACATCACCAGATAGATAGCCAATTGAGTCACAGAAAGGACACATGTGGTTAAAGTGGGTGAATCCAGATCCAGCAAGAGGCCAGTTATTAGTGGTGTGCCACAGGGCTCAGTGCTGGGACCACTCATGCTGAGAATATACTTCTCTAAAGTCAAGGCTAATATGGAAGGCCTCTACATGATAAAGTTTGCCAATGACTGCTAGCTGGGGGCAGTCACTGAATCCCCCAACTAAGAAGCTGTCCTTCAGGACGGTGTAGATCATACAAATGATTGGTGCCAGAAACATGGCATAACACTAAATGTGAAAAAAATACATTATCATGCTGTTTGGAAAGTCAAATATCCCTGCAAATTACAACATCAATAGCACACCCCTAAGAGTAGACTCAGAGGTGAGAGATCTAGGTACACAGATAGATAGTAACCTGAAATTTGACTGCCATGTGTCCATAGTGATGAGGAAGTCCTTCTACATGGCACAACTTATAAGTAAAGCTATGGCATCCAGATCCAAGGAAATTATAGTCCCGCTGTAGTCAGCCTTCATTAGACCAATAAGTGAGTACAATGCGCCACTTGGTATGTACTTGAATAGGCACTTACAGCAGCTGGAGTGACCTCAGAGGTTGCCCGCAAAGAAAATACAGGGTGTAAACAACATGTTGTATGTGGATAGACTAATTGCCCAATCCCTTTACTCTCTCTCTCTCTTACTGACTATTAAGGGATAACCTTTGCTGACCTACAAGGAACTGACAAACCCAGCCCTGATGGAGCTGCTACACATTCACAAGTCAAATAGCATGAGCTCACCCGATCTAGGGATATAAACTTAGTTAGCAACTCAAACAAACATGATGGAGAGACAGATATGTGTCTCACAGATTGCCCCTTTTTTGGAACAGACTTCCTATTCACATTAAGCAGAGCCTTTCCCTAGCCCTCTTCAAATGCAGTTTGGATTAATGGCTGGGGAATCACAAATTCAAAACTGGGTTAGAGCCTAGTCATCTCCTGTGAACCTATGCTTTAAGAGTAGGCTATTACAGTTGATTATTGGAATTGTGTGAGGTGGTGATTGAAGTGGGTAAGCAAAGTTGCAATTTTGTAGGGCTTCTAGCTAGGAACAATCACTGAATCCCTCAACTATGACGGTATACTTTACTAGTCTGTTTAGTTATTGGTTTTCTGGGACCTGGGTTGGGGTGGGTGTCACCACACTGGGGGATTACTGAGAGGTAGCAGAAGTTTAGAGGAGACGTGTATGAATGTTATTTTTTGATTATAGTGGTGGGAGTACTTTGTGCTTAAAATAAAGACAGGATGAGAGGTTAAAAAGTTAGGGCAGTATATTAGTATAGCTGCTGCTACTGACTTCACAGTATGCTGCTGGGCAAACTGCATCAGGAGATATATATATATAGAAATGAAAATATAGAATGATAGTTTGTTAGGATGTCTGTATCAATAGACAGAGACATGATGTTAGGAGAAACTTGTTTGAAACTGTTGGTTACCGAGGAGAGGAAAAGCTGAGAGTTATTATGAAATGTAGGGAAGCAGCAATAAAATTAATAAAGGGTTGACAGGATAGACTTATATTTCTAATTATAAAATACCACCAAGACCACCGATCCAAGAAGTAAGCAAATTTAATGAAACACTATAACTAAATTAGCGTACATGGGGGCAAAAGCCACCCCCATAGCAGTGCCCTGTAATTGCTGAAAAATGTCTCCATTAAACATAAAAAAATATTTTCTTTTGCTGCTTCTGAGGAGGCAGATGTGATTGCTGGAGCTGAGGGGAATGTGGAACAGTTTCCAGCTCTGCCTGAAGCACAAAATCTGAAAGATATGCAGAACCACTTTCGGAATTCCAGATGTTCTTCATGTTTCACTGTTGCAGTCATTACATTTGGGTAATCTGCTGGCAGGTTGCCCTCAGTCAGCCTGATTAACAACGTCTTGGGTCCTGCATCGGTTGCTGTCCCTTCCTCCATGACATCAGGTCATCAGGGGTATAAAACATGCAGCCGACGTCATTACATCAGTCTTTTTTGCTGTACGGTGCCCGAAGCAGAAGCAGTTCGCAAGTGCCGGTTGGCCGACTCCTGAAATTTTTGTTTTTAAGTTTCAGAACCGAAGTCTTCAGACTAAAGCTAAGTACCCTGTTGGGGAATCTTTTTCTTGCTCCTTACCGATGTCAGTAAAAGTTAATAATTGCATTACTTGTGGAAAGCAAATACCTCATAAAGATTTTAATTCATACTGTATTCCTTGCCCAATCCCTGACCATGATGTACTTTGCTGTCAGTTTTATGCTTTATTTAATCAGCGCACTATCTGTCATCGGTCCATTTTTGCCTCTAATTATTTCGGTTCTCGGTTTAATTATCCAGAAATCTCATTGGTTAGCCTTCCAATTACCGGAATTCTGAAAAAAACACAAAGATAAAGACAGAGATAGGCCACCGAGGTCCAAAACTGCTGACAATGCTTCTCCTAAGCTAGTCGCCAGTTCGCCGGTACTCATTGAGGCGCTTTCGCAGCCCCTGATACCTGCTACTTCTGATTTGCAGGCCTCTACTGAGACCCATTCGGAGTCCAGTATGCCACGAGATGCTTCACCTATGGAACCTGCGGATGTCTCTACCTTGGATGGGTTTGGAGCCACTGTGCAGGCACTGGCTACTGAGGGTGTATTCAGGCCTACAGACTTGCATATTAAATCGATGCCGGCTTCATTACTAAGGCCTAAATCTCGATCCATGTCTAAAAAAACCAATGCACAGGCCACGTGTTCAGGCCCCTATGCCTAAAGAAAAATGATAAAAATGGCTGAAGATCTAATTTCTTCATTGCCGACTTCATTACTAAGGCCTAAATCTCAATCCATGTCTAAAAAAACGATGCACAGGCCATGTGTTCAGGCCCCTATGCCTAAAAAACAAATGATATAAATGGCTGAAGATCTAATTTCTCTAATCAGGGGTAGTCAACCCCCCCCCCCCCAAGAGGCCTAGGGCTGAATTTGATTATGAATCTTCTGATTAGGATTCTGTTTTTTCTGACTCTTCTAATGACCTGAATTTGTCCATATATACTTATGAGGATTATGATGCAGAGGACTCCATTCCCTCTGCTTCCCCTTCTGAGGACTTTTTTTTTGGGGAAACTTTACATGCTTTGAGGGAGCATTTCCACTGGGAAAGCCAGGAATTTTCTGATTCAAAAAACAGGCTTAGGTATTTCCTGCTTCTACCTCAGCATAGGCCTTTGGCTATACCTCCGGTACTAGACATTGTTGATAATGTGTTCTCGGAATCCAGTTTGGCCCCTGATTCCCTGCCTGTGGCTCCTAGTAAACCTGACAGATACTACAGGGCTCCTGAGTCCCACAAGTTCCTTTTCAAAAATCTTGTTGCAGATCCAGAAACCATTTCTCAGGGGCCCAAGGGCATTAAGGCTTCTACTGTTAAAAATCCTACCCCTTCTGATAGAGATTCCAGGGCGCTGGATAGATGGGGTAAAATGTTTTATACTTCTGTAACCTTGGCAATCAGAGCATTAAACTACCAATTTCATGTGTTAAAATATCAGCAGCATATTATTGGACTGCTTAAACAGAAAATGATGTTGATTCCTGACTATGTGGAAAATAAAGATTTACAGGATTTAATGCATTCTGCTGAACAAGTTGGAAAACATACTTTGCAATTTGGTTTTGATTCTTAGAGGCCTCCTGTAGGGCTGCTGTTACTGGGTCTGTGCTTAGAAGGCATGCTTGGCTTAAGGAACGATCTTTGCCTGATCATGTTACAGCTAAATTGTTGGATGCTCCTTTAAATCAAGACTGCCTGTTTGGCAATAAGGCTGAAGAAGTTCTAAAAAAGATGGAAGATAAAGCTGAATCTATGCAAACTGTTAAAGATTTCTTACAAGTGCAACCTTCGAGATTTAGTAGGCATTGACCTACTAAGAATTGGTCCTTTCCAGCCCCTTCCAGATCCTCTCAAGCCAAACCTACACACAGCAAAAACCCCAGGTGTCAGTCCCAGGGTACTCTCAAAGCTAAGCAGTGGGGGGCCTCCACTTCCAAATCTGAAAATAACAAGACTTCCCCCTACAGTAAACAGTCTCAATGACTTCCTTTTAAAATTACCAAGCACTTATCTTTCAACCGCCTTTTTGGGGGGAAGATTGCTCTTCATGCAAAGAACTGGGAACTCATAACCCAGGACAAGTGGGTTTTAAATATAGTGTCCCAGGGATACAGATTTCATTTCCACACATTGCCAACACCAAGCGGGTGGCCAGACCTGCCCCCGCATCAGTGGGCAGAGGCTCAAAACAAGTAGTTTCTCTCTTAAGCATGGGGGCTATTCAACCAGTACCAGAAGAGGAAAAGGGACAAGGTTTCTATTCAAGGCTTTTCCTGGTATCCAGAAAAGACAAATCATGGCGTCCAATCCTGGACCTGTCTACTCTAAACACCTTTCTGGAGATTCCAAAATTCAAGATGCCGACTCTTCACCAGTTACTTCCTATGCTAGGCAAAGATGCCTGGTTGGCAACTCTAGATTTAAAAGAAGCATACCTGCACATCCCAATCAGGGAATCTTGCAGAAGATACCTACGCTTCAAAGCAGGCTACTCGCATTATCAGTTCTCTGCACTGCCCTTTGGCTTGTCTACTGCACCCAGGGTATTCACAAAGTGCCTGGCCCCAATTATTGCATTTTGCAGGCAAAGAAATATTCAAATATATCCATACCTGGACGATTGTCTAATTCAGGCAGAAAACCAGGGCATACTTTTAAATCATCTGGCATTTGTAAAAAGGGTTCTAACTTGTCTAGGGTACACCATAAACTAAATGAAATCACAACTGGTACCCTGTTAACAGATTACATTCCTGGGTGCAAGCTTGAATGAAAAATGCCCAGATGGCTTTCCTCACACCAGAGAAGCAAACTCATTTGGTAACTTATTTCAAACAAGTGGCCACAAAACCCTGCTATCTGCAAGACAAATACTGCAAGCCTTGGGGTTCATGGCCTCCTGCATTCTTCTAATTCCATATGCAAGACTGCATATGAGGAAACTACTGTGGTATCTAAAAAGTCTATGGTGTCAACATTGTCACAGCCTGGAAACAATGATTCCTATCATACCTTGCCTATGCCTGGAGTTCCTATGGTGGGCAGAACCCTGCCGCCAAAACAAGGGATTACCATTCACACTACCCCCTGCCGCCCAAACCCTAGCTACAGATGCACCAAACTATGCATGGGGGGCTCACCTGGCAGGGGAAGTGCATTCAGGGCAAATGGAACCCAAATCAAATGCATCTATATATCAATCAAAAAGAAATGTTAGCTGTACAGAATGCTCTGACAGCCTTCAAGGACCACATTCTTCCAGGACAACTAATGGTAAAGACAGACAACACCACGGTTATGTGGTACATAAACAAGCAGGGGGGGGTACACATTCCTACCCCCTCTGCAGACTAGCCATGGCATTGTGGAACACAGCCTTGAGCTACCAAGTGCATCTACAAGCTCAATTCCTGCCAGGAAAATTGAATAAACTGGCAGACAGACTAAGCAGAAACCTCATGGACCCACATGAGTGGAAACTGGAACCACGTATTTTCAACATGTTGACAAACAAATGGGGAAGCCCAGACATAGATCTATTTGCCTCTCCCCAGAACTACCAGTTGGTCAAGTTTTGCACAAGGACTCCCCACAAACAAGCCTGGAAAGTAGATGGAAAAATCTATCAGTCTACGCTTTTCCCCCTCTGCCTCTGCTCTCCAAAGTTCTACTAAAAGTCATACAGGACAAACCAAGGATGATTTTGATTGCTCCAGACTGGCCATGTCAACACTGGCACCCCCTCCTGCTCAGTGTGTCACAAATATCTCCATGGCACCTGCCTCAAACCCCTTCCCTGCTGTCTCAGCAAGATGACCAAATTCTGCACCCTCAGCTTCCAACATTAAACCTTGCAGCCTGGCTAATCACTTAAATTTACCCTTATCATCCCTCGGTAAACCTGCGATGGATGTCATCTTGGAGGCGAGGAGACCTACTACTAGAAAATCGTATGCTAACAAATGGAAAAAATTCTGTGCCTGGAACCAATCTTTAGGGATGAGCACAGCAGCGCCCAATTTACCTCAGATTTTGCAATACTTAACTGAGATGCTTCACAAGGGTCTGTCTTTTTCCTCCATTAAAATCCACATCTCAGCTATTTCAGCTCACTATAACATGGAACCTCCCCTCTTCTCTCATCCTCTGCTCAAGCAGTATCTCAGATGGGCAAAAAACTTGAAACCACCCAGGAGAGCTCCAACCCCTGCCTGGGACCTTAACTTTGTTTTGGAAAAACTCACTCTACCTCCTTTTGAGCCAGCTGCTACTGCAGACTTAAAATTTCTTTCTTGGAAAATAGCCTTCCTTTTAACAATCACTTCAGCTAGAAGGATATCTGAATTACAGGCCCTTATGGCAGTGGAGCCTTTCATCATCTTTCATGTGGACAGGGTATCTCTCAGGACCAATCCATCCTTCATGCCCAAGGTGGTTTCCAGTGTGGCTCTTAATCAGTCCATTCAATTGCCAACCTTCTTTCCCAATCCACAGAACAAAGGGGAACAGATTCTGCATTCCTTGGATGTGCATGGACAACTAAGATTCTACTTGGACAGGACTAAATCTCAAAGAAAATCTGAACAATTGCTGGTAGCATTTGCTGCAGGGGCAGAGGGAGAGGCTATTTCTAAACAAACCATTTCTAACTGGATAAGCCATTGCATTAATTTCTGCTATAAGCACATGGAAAACCCACCCCCCCAGGGGATCATATCTCATTCCACCAGGGCTGCATCTACTTCTGCAGCCTTTCTCAGAGGTGTCCCTACCAGGGATATTCTAGAAGCTGCTACCTGGAGTTCTGTACATACTTTCACCAAGCATTATCATTTACTAATTTTCTCTAAATCCAGAGCTGGCTTTGCCACTGCTGTCTTGCAGGGCCTTATAGCTGGCCCTAATGCAGTATAAACTCCTCCTCCCAACCATAGCTTTGGGAATCTACCCAAATGTAATGACTGCAACAGTAAAACACAAAGAACATAGTACAGTTGTGTACACTTACCATAAATGTAGATGTTTGAGTGTATTCACTGTTGCAGTCCTGGTAACCCTCCCTCCAGCCCCCTAGATTTTCTGACTATACCTCTACTTTCCTTTACTATGCTTAAAAGCCTTTTTGGTGTATTTGCTTTTGGTTGGAGGTATACTTTTGTGTTTTTGTGTTTATTTCCTCCACATTAGGGGGGGCACCTGACATCTGGGGCAAGAGCAATTGATGTAATGACATCGGCTGCATGTTTTATACCCCTGATGACCTGACGTCATGGAAGAAGGGACAGCATCTGACGCAGGGCCCAAGACTTTGTTAATCAGGCTGACTGAGGGTAACCTGCCAGCAAATTACCCAAATGTAATGGCTGCAACAGTGAATACACTCAGACATCTACATTTATGGTAAGTGTACACAGCTGTACTTTCTGCCAGAACAGACTTTAACAACAGGAAATGGGGCCGCAATGAATGGGGCCAGCAAAAGAACTATAATAAGAAGGGACAGTACAACAAGAAAAAATGCTGTTATTAATCTATTTTGTGACAATTTACATGTGTTAAACCTGTCTAAACATGAAATTTCTGATGTGGTTATGTCTGTATTATGTCTTGGCCTTAAATTTATACCAACTGCTTTACCGAGAATGTTTGTGTCTTTCGGCTTTTCCTGGTTAGGGGTCGCCACAGCGGAACTCTGGTCCGCTAATGATTGGCAGTAGATTTTTACGTGCTGGCTTGCCGGGCCTAACACACAACCATCAACGAAGGAATGCCCATTCACGCATGTCGACACGCAGAAAACGCTCTAACTGAGAATCGAATGGGCAACGTCTAACTGTGAGGCGACAACGCAACCGCAGCACCACCAGAATACATGTACTAAAAAGTGAAATCTTTTCTTTTAGTAGAAAATTGCAATTAATGTATTACTTTAAACAAGAGGGGGGGTTGTGCCTGATGACTGTTATGAAAGTGGTGATGATGATTCTTTTCACTCATGTTTGTCAACTCAGGAAGATTTGTTTGAGAATGACTTTAATGCTTATTGCCAACTGAACACTGATGCCATCCCTGTTAAAAGCTCTTTTATTCCACCTTTTCTAAACAGCACTCTGCAAGGATATTTTGCTACACTTAATTTTGAGGTTGAACAAATGTACTGGTCTTGTATAGAGAATAAGTCTAATAGATGCTTTAACTTAACTAAGCAGCAATGGTTAACCCAATTAGAATTTGGTAATGGTAGAAAATTGGTGGTTAAACCATCTGATAAGGGCAACTAGATGGTAATCACGCATTTTACACAATATTTAGAGATGCGTTATAAACATTTGAATAATGTGGAAATTTATAGAAATGTGATGTTTCTGATTACTTTGAAGCCATTAAGGAGTACCAACTCTTGTCAGACAAAGGTCTTAGGCTGGGGTATTTTACCTTTAAGGATGTCACTGAAAAAACAATCAGTAAAAACAAAATGAAAACTCTAGCAAAGCTACTGAGTGACCTTCCAAACCTCTTGTATAAGAGGCACATGGGATATGTGCAAATGATCCTTATGAACATTAGGTGTTTCAGCTAACTGGCAATGCTAAATGCCCATGACTTGTTTCGTCATTTTAATGGACAATTTCGGGCCAATAAAGCCAAACCCCATTAGCTGTGGATATGCATATTTTGACCTTGTTATGACCTCCTCAGCACAGCACAAGCAGAGTGTCTGACTAAGCGTTAGAAACACAGGGCTGTTATACCCAGCTGATGTCCATTGTCATTAGGGTCACTGCAAAAATATCCCAAACAACAAACTAAAACAATGAGTGAGAAGGTCACTGAAAAACCAATCAGTAAAAACAAAATGAACACTCCAGCAAACCTAGAACTTCCACTGAGTGACCTCCCAAACCTCTTGTATCACAGGAACATGAATAAACTTGAACAAAATAAAAGGGAAAGTTTGGAATATGTTTTGGCTCTGCCTAGATGTCAGAAGTCTCTATACTAGCATTAAGCATGAAACAGGGGTTCAGGCCTTGTTCCATTTTCTGGGTGACTCTCCCATGTCTCATTTTTTGATACATTTAGTTATGTTTTGCTTGAAAAATATATTTTTTATGTTTAATGGAGACATTTTTCAGCAATTACAGGGCACTGCTATGTGGGCAGCTTTCACTCCCATGTATGCTAATTTAGTTATAGTGTTTCATTAAATTTGCTTACTTCTTGGATAGTGGTCTTGGTTGTATTTTATTACTTTATTTTTGTTTTTTTAAGTTGTATTTATTATATTTCTAATTACCTGGTTGTGATTACATAGTAATGTAAAAGGAAATGGAGGATTACCAATGACATTTGAAGTCAGGCAGAATTACAAGAGCAGAATTTAAATAAAAGCACTGATAACGAAAGTTAGGTGTGCATAATGGTATAAAAAGAATATATATAATGTTTCAATCATTCTGAGGGGTGACAGCATGTTGCTGCAGGTGGGAGAAGTGAGGGGTCCTGCTGATAGGTTAGAATTTGGATTAGCAGGGGTATGGCTAGTATAAAGGAAGTGATGTCAGGGGAGGAAGGGAATGTGAACAGGGTGGAGAACAAGCAAAGAAGAGTGTATTGAGGCAAAATGGAGCATGAGTAAACTGGTTCCTGTATGAAAAATAACAGCCAGGATTTGGCAAAAGATAAGTAAAATGTCTTACCAGATGTGGAAACAGCAATAGCAGTGGCAGCATTAGAAACAACAAGAAAAAGATGGATTATATTCACACGAAAAATAGGGACTATTGCATGAGCAGGAGTCAGAACAGGACAGAACAGAACAGTATAGCAAATAAAGGTATGAGGGCCAGCCCAGATGTAAAAAAATAGACAGGAAGTTAAGGAATGAAGTATAAGTAGCAGACGGGTCCAACAGCAGCCAAAAGAACAATCATATGTTATTTTGCCTTACATCTGAATTACAGACAGGAGATTGTCCCCAGGAAAGTGTTACAGTAACAAATGCGCTCCAGCAGGAAAGGAAAAAGGTATGAAGAGTATTCCTGGGACTGTTCAGTATTCATACAATTATATGTATTCCCTGATCATAAACGATGCAGGTGCATTCTTGGATGTAAAATGCTATATTTTATTAAGATACTGGCAGAAAGTCTATGTTGCAGAGGGAAAGCAACCTTGTTAGTCAAATATCTTTAACTGGTCCTGGATTTAAAAGGATTTTTAAAGGATGACATTTTTTGTCATCCGATATGTGATAAGTCATTCTGTAGTAATCATTAACATAGCCAGCTTTTTCCATTTGTGGCAGGTTTACTTCTAATCAAATTCTATAAGCAATTAATTTAATTTTTTTTTCTAGATACTATATTTTTTGGTTGCACATTTTAGGCATGTATCCTTTATCAGAAGTCTGTGCACCTTCCTGCATTTGAATATATATTGTTTACTATGAATAACTCAGAAACAACCACACTGAAGAGAAACCAGTGAAAACAATGAAACAACGATACTCCCAACATTGAAAGACCAGGATATTGAACTCCCAGACTTTCCCTGACCCCTGCAGGACATATGTCAGCACTTCTTCCTGGTTCTGAGTGGTAGGGAGTTTCACGATTAAATATTTTCTGTGACTGTAGTAATTCAGTGTTGTTAGGATTATAGGTTAATAAGTGGTTACTGGGCTATTGACCTGAAGGTATTTATAAGCCTAGCAATGTGTACCTGATATAATGCTAGAGAAACCCAGTACAAAGGATCTTGCCTAGACTTGAGAGCTTAGTTAGCAATGACTGCTCCTGTCTAGGAGGGGTCATAGGCGAAATACCCAGCAATAATTTACGGTGTCCCATCCAGTCATCCAGGCTACACTTAGGTTCATAGAGGGGCTCTGTTTATGTTAATTGGTAGCCTATGCCAGAGGAGTGGCAACCTCTGAGAGACATATCTGTCTCTTCAGCAGGTCCTATTTATGTCGCAGGCCAGGTTAAGGTCCCTGGAGTGGTGACCCTTGTCCATATGACTTGCAGATGTGCAGCATTTCCATTACGGCAGGGTCAGAGGTCGCTCTGTAGGCCAGCACAAGTCTCCTCTAGGTAGTCTGTGCACTACTGAGTACAGTGACAGTGACTTCAGTCTGTTAATGTATGGCATGTGCTGGAGACCCTGAAGCCTCTCAAGTTGCTGCAGGTACCTGATAAGGTACATACCAAAGGGAGCATTGTACTCAGTTACTGGCCTAATCATGGTGGTCAACGTTTAGGTTACTGTCAACCTGCATTCCCAAGTCTCTCACTACTGAGTTGTGACTTAGGGTATTATTATTTATATGATGGTCTGCAGGGATATCGTTTTTACTGAAAGGCTGATAATGCATTTTTTAGCATGGAGAGTGAGTCCATGGCTTTGGCACCAATCACTGGTTTGTGTATGTCCCTCTTGAAGTATATTGACATAATTTGGGGATTCAATGATTGTACCTAATTTGCAGTCATCAGCAAACTTAGTCAACTATAGACCCCTCTGTTTTGGCCTGAACTTCTGAGAAGTATATTCCAAACAATGGGGGCCCAGCACTGACCCCTGTGGATCTCCACTGCTGACAGGTCTGCTGGTTGAGGTAAAGTCCCCAACTTTGTCTGAGTTTGATCTGTCGGTGAGCCAGTTAGCAACCCACCTGACAACATAATGGTTGATATTCAACTGGGAAAGTTTATCAATGATGCCCGAATGTGAGGCTGTGTCAAAGGCCTTGGCTAAGTCAAGGTAGGCTGTATGTACAGATTTGCCTTCATGTATGGCTTTGGTGATGTTTTCAAAGAAGTTCACCAGGTTTAACAGGCATGACTTACTTTTGATAAAACTAAATTGTGTCAGATTAAGTGTTTGGAGATCACCTATACCTTTATTTATAAGGTCTATAATAATTTGTTCCACAGCCTTACAGATAGGGCTGGTTAAGCTTAAGGGGCTGAAGTTTCCAGGGTCTGTTGCTGTACCTCCTTTATGAAGGGGAATGACGATTGCTGTTTTTCATTCATCAGGGACAAAACCAGTACTCAGACTGTGGTTGAAGAGGGTACCTAATGGAGTTGCTAATTCATGTTTTAGACCATTTAAAATGCACGCTGGGATGCATCTGGTCCCATAGAGGCTGTATTTTTCGCCTTACACAGAGCATTAATGACTTGCTCTTCGGAGATGCAAGGTGGTGGAGATGTAGAGAGAATGCTTTGTGGAATGCTAGAAGGGGATGGGGGGGTGAAATTTTCCCCAAACCTGTCAGCTAATAGGTTATCTATTTTCACATGATCAGTTTGTGTGATACCATCCACAACTAGTTCAGCACATGTCTGGGTCCTACCTTTTAGGTTATGGATATAGCTGAAGAATGCTTTATAGTTATCATTAGCTACTGGTTGCAATTTCTTTTCGAAGTTGCCTTTAGAGGATTTTACAAGTTGTCTTATTTGTTTGTTCAAGCAGTGGAGGGAGTTCTTCCAATGCTGGGACCTCTCTTTTTTATTTTTAGCCAGCGACGTCTTCCTCTTGTTCTATGACTTATTAATGCTAGATGTCTACCAGGTACAGCTGTGTCAATACATCTGTGTAAGTGTTTGTGCAGGGAATTTGTGTATACCTTATTATGTTAATGCCATCTGTGGGAACACGAGCTTGGAAGTTATTTATGCCATCCCTTAGGAGGGTATAATTAGCTTTGGTGAAATTTTTAGCCTGATTTCATCTAAGAGGAATTTGGGTGTTATAGCGCCTTTAAATGTGACTGATTTGTAATCGGATTTAGCTAGTGAGGGTCCTAGGGTCCTATACTTGTGGTGGTGCAGCTGTCACCCATGTTGGTGATGACCTGGTAGAGAATATTTGAGCCCCTTGTGGGGCTGCATACTGTTTGTTCCAGGGCATTAGTTTTAACAAAGTCCAGGAACTTTTGTCCGAGCATGTTGGTACTTTTGTTGTTTTTTTCTATGTTACTGCTGGATTCGATCTTACTGTGATTGAATTTGTCACAGTAAGTCTTTTCAACCATTTCTATAGTGTAATTGCTAAGAAAATTAACCACTCCACCACGGCTGCAAGACGTTAGTTAAAATCCTTTATTCAAATTAAAATCCTTCTGTCTTAAATGAACATAAAAATGCTGATAAACAGTAAAATTCCAGACTCCAAGAAATTCTTCCTAAGATAAGTGCTTTTGGCTATGCCTTCTTCAGATCATACCAGACTTGGAGCTCAGTTTTATTCATATAAACAAGCTGCCAATCAGGATTCACAAAAGTCACCAACGCCCTTTATTGCATGCCCAATGAATTCTCTAAGTTTGTATGCACCTTTCTTTCAGCCAATCTTGATCTGCCTACCTTTTAGAATGGGTTTCAGTGGAACCACAGTGTTAAGTCCTGGTGGGTGGTCTGCCCTTAGATTGATTTTCCACTTCACTTCGTTGGATTCAGTTAGATTTTTGATATCACCTCTTCTAATCCCTACAGGGGTGCTCTCTACTGCTTTGAAAACAAAGCCGTGATTTGTATAAGCTGCAATATGACATGCCAGTGCATTATGTTGATCTTTATCTCATATGTCCCTTTGATGTCTCAAAATTCGATTCATCAGCATCTGATCTGTTTTGCCCATATAATATGCTGGGCAGTGCCTGCAGGTTGCTAAGTACACAACATGCTGTGTTCGACAGGTGGCTCTGCAAGAGAAATGGTATTCCACTCCTGTTACAGGGTGAACAAAGACATTGCTTGAGTCTATAAGATTACAGGCGGAACAGTGGCCACACCGATAAGTACCCACTTTGTTCATAACTGTATCCTTTGAGTGACCATCTTTGTAATATAACATAATCTCTGGCATATTTTCTCATCTTGGGTTAAGACTGACCAGTATTTCTTAATGATATTACATACTGCTTCATTATCATTAGAGAATGTTAATGCAAAACGCGTCTGGTTGCTTTCATTAATATTTTGCCTTCTTGGATTATCATAAGGGGGCACAGTCATCTGAAAATATGGTTTCCTTTGTCCCCTCTCAGTACAGCTGCTCTCTCTTCACTCATGGAAATGTCCTGTTTCTTATAGCCCCTTTTCAACAAATGACATTTAGGTTCTTTCTTTCTTTCACATAGTCCATTTCTTTTGTGTGTAATCTGAATATTTGGGTAATCTCATTTTCCATTATATTCTTAGTAATGTGCCTAGGATGCATACTAGTTTTGTGTAAATAGTGATTTCTCCAAGTTTATTTCCTGTGAATAATGCTATCCACACCTTTATCTTTATCCAGGGTGATCGTTACATCCAGGAGCTCTATGCTTCTACCTCCTCCAGCAGACCCATAACCAGTGGTGTTCCACAGGGATTGGTTCTGGAATCCCTGCTGTTCAGTATCAACTTCTCTGAAGTACAGGCTAAAACTAAAGGACTGTCGCTGACAAAGTTTGCTGATGACTGCAAACTGGGAGTGATCATTGAAACCCCTAGCAATACCAGCATCCTGCAAGAAGGTCTTATGCAGACTAATGACTGGTGCCAAAGTCATGGTCTTAGTCATGGTCTTAAACTTAATGCAAAAAAATTCATTATCTTCCCTTCTGCAAGGGTGATATTCCTGTAAACTACCACAATAATAGCAATACCCTAAGCACCCAGTCAGTGGTGAGAGATCTGGACATACATGTCAACAGCAGCCTTAACTTCAATCACCATGTCTCCACAGTGGTAAGAAGAGCATTTTATGTTTCCTATCTCATAAGTAAGGGCATTGCCTCCAGAAAAAAAAGAGGTTATAACCCCCCCTGTACTCTTCCCTCATCAGGCCAATAATACAGTACAGTGCTCCTTTTGGTATGTTTCTTTACAAAAACCTGCAGCAATTGGAGAGACCACAAAGGTTCTTTACAAATAAAATTCAGGATCTTCAAGATCTGTCTTATGCGGACAAACTAAAATCATTGTCACTTTAAGTCATTCCCTCCAGTACAGCTCTTTTGTGTGTGTACCTTTAATTCCCAGTGGGTGTGGCTTGAGCTTTTAAAAAATGAAGTCATTACCTTACAGTTCTAATAAATACTCATTGACAGAGGTCAGATATCAATAAAATTGTGCTTGCCATCATGTATGCGTCAATATAAAGTATACTGATAATTTGTATGTAGCATGGCTTTGGAATTATTAATGCTAACATGAATAAGCAATATTTGACACCTAGAGGCAAAGCAGGAGGTAACTATAGTAACACCTGGAGGTGCACTCGGCTGTAATTTTAATCTGTGTCGTACAGATTGCTCAAAGGTGACCTGTGCCTTCCATATCTCTGACTCAGCTTTAATGGTAATGATGCACATTTGCAAGTCAAATGGCACACGGGTCACTCACTCAAAGGACCTTAACCTAGTATGTGACATCAACAGAACTTGCTGGAGTGACAGATTTGTTTCACAGAGGTTGTCCCACCTTTGGAACAAGTGTCCTATTCATGCTAGACAAAGCCCCTCGTTGACCCTATTTAAGTGTAATTTAGACTGAATGGGTAACTGGAAATTCACCACAGGGGTTCCAACTGAGTCCACCTTGGACAAGGGCAATATGTGCTGATTTTAGTGTCTGCTTGAACCAGACACCCTTGTGAACATGGGTTGAACTTGGAAAGGCTTGTAAGGGCCCTGGGACCTTTAGCCTAGTAACCTCCTATGATTCCATGAGCATATGCTTTGGACATAGAACAGTGTCCAGGCTTATAGTGTGCTAAACCTTCTAGGCTTGATGGCTACCCTGATGTTCCTGGTGCTATTCACATACCCAGTGATACAGACATTGCAGTACGCTGTGAGGGGTCACTGGCTTTAGAGACACAGTTTGTTTATGGACTTCCTCCTGCTATTGACTTTTTGCTAGTGAACCCTTGGATGGTGCACAATTCCCACCCTTCTTATAATGGCTGTTCCCTTTCTGCAACTGAACCTATTACAGATTCTGATGACTCAAGCTTCACTTCCAGGTTGGGGCGCTCACCTTGTCTATCTTAAGATGTGGTATGTATGGTCATCCACTTGGAAAGGGGGATCCACATCAGCCAAATGAAGTTACCAACAGTCTTCCAGGCCCTGAATGTCTTTGAGTCAAAGCTGCTTCTGTGGCATCTTCTTATCTAGGCAGACTACCAGTTTGTCATGTGGTATATACACAAACATGAAGGCTAAACATTGTGCCCATTTTAGTATGGTGTTAATGCTCATTGGGTAGTGGGACTTGGACAGGGACATCACTGTCACACCTCTATACAGCCATACATCCATACATCCATATGGGAATGTGAATAAGCTGGCAGACTCTCCCTCTTATTTACTGGACAGTAAACGTCTTATGAATAAGTTAATGTCACGGATCAACTGAGTACCAACAGATGTTGCAAGTTTGTACAGCAGCATATTTATTTATTTATACCTTTGTTAAATGGGTAGGTTCCCAGGTGCAAGGATCCTTTTTTAGGTATGACCCAGGCTGAGAGGCAACATAAAGCAAACATTTACAAAGCGTTAAAAATGCACAGTACTATTAAGTTCTAATTACAGACAAGATAGAACATGGTTGAAAGAAAGAAAAAAACATATGTGCAAGATTGTAACAAGGGCACCATGTAATTAAATCAAAAAATGAGTAATAATGCAAATTAATGCTGCAATTGTAGTAAATAATTTGTGAAGCTAAGGAGGAAGTGAGAAGAGATACAGTAAAGTGGAAAGAGAAGACAAGTGAAATGTATACAAAGTGGTAAAAAGGCAGAGAGAGAGAGAGAGCTGTAGTGAGGCTGGTAAATAAAATCAAGGTATTTCAGAAGTGGGAGTAATGTAGGGGAAGAGAGGGAGTACAGAAAATATATTTTTTGTCAGCATATCACGTGACTTAGGGTTTTTTGCTGTCACTTTTTTTGCAGATAATCTCACATGGCAGACTATGTAAGGGGTGTTAGCAAAATTGTGCTGGACCAGTAAATTTTTCTTCTGTTTGACAGTTACCTTTACAGAACATTCTGGTGTACACTGACCTTTACAGAACATTCTGGTGTGCACTGACCTTTACAGAACATTCTGGTGTACACTGACCTTTTTCTCCTAATTGTCTTCTTCAGGAGCATTTATGTGACATTTATTCTGGTTTCTCTGTTTATGAATTTTTTATTTATATATTTACTAATATATATGGGACAGTAATTCTGCCTGTTTTAGTAAAATGCAGTTACTGGCTAGTAAGTACACTGCCTAGATGCCAGCAAAGAAGAAACTTAGAGTTTGAAAGAAAATCAAACAGAAAAGGTGAATAAAAAACATTTACTAAGAAGAATCCTGCAGCTGTTCAGCAAAAGGCAGTTCAAGCTCCAGCTTTGGTACAATAAATGGCTTCCGGTAATTTATAGGAAAAAATAAGTCAAATGTGCTCAGAGCCAATTAAAATAAACAAAACACTGAGGTATATTAACTCTAAGAAAAGGCTGGAAAAACGGAAGAAGCTTTAAACAGATATTCAGATGAACTGATAAAACTGCAAAATCAGAGGACAAAATGATGAAAAGGCTGGCTAAGTATGAGACTGTTCAAGAAGAGACATTTCAAAAAATGGTAGAATTAAAGGACAGAGCATGTAGGGAAAACCTGAGATTTTCTGCTGCACCATAGAAACTGGGAGGAACAGATTGTAAAAATCTTGTGAAAGCACAAATAAATAACGGGACTGATATTCCACAGCAGGATTGTTTACTGAATTGGTACATCATGTGTATGCACATGACCTGTATTAGTAAAGATGAAATCATACCAGCAGAGTTTATCCTGACAAAATTGTGGCAGAAGGGTGAAGTATTGAAAAATGCTTGCAGGCAGAAGAGAATCAAATTTATTCCAGTGGTCAGGGAATGCTGAGAGGCAGGTGTGAGATTCAAGCTGCTGTGGCCAGCTGTCTTCAGAATATTTTCCTGGAAGATCAAAGTTGTTTTTGATGCAGAATAGGCTAAGGAGGAAATACAAACGTTTGTCCAACAAAATGTGAGACCTCAGACTTAAGGGGACTCTGCTTCTTATTCTTCTGATAATAAAGATTATACAGAGACTTTGTCACTGAAACCTCTTCCAATGTTCCAAAGGAAAATGAGAGTCAGAAAAAGGCATAGAAGTTGCCAATAATAATCGGGAGTACCCTGGACGTGAACCATAGTCTGTGGCTGGGAGATGGAGATTAATAAGAAGAAAACCAGCAACATTGAACTTAGTGAATGAATCTGAGGATATAAAGCATCAGTCACATTTGTGAAATATGGCTTTACAAAAAAAGAGGAGAAAAGTGGAGGGACTGAAATGCACATGCCATACTTCATGTCATTAATGTTTGGAAGGACACTAATAGGAAAAAAAGTAACTGTAAGTAAAACAATGTTTGCTCAACAGTATTTGCATAAAGCATTTCATGATATAAATTGAGTTTATATAGTGAAGCATTTTTAGTGACTGTTGTGTGTGCTGGAGATATTAAAGTAAACAAGTACTTTTTAGTTTTACGAAATGTAGGCATTACAATATAAAAAGAGAAGAAAGACTAGACAAAAGAATGTTTGAGTTAATGGGCTGCAATTTTGGGCTGATGGGGTGGGGTGTGTGTAAAAATTCACTGATTATAATATAATACATGCAGAGTTGAAACATTTTCTTTTAGTTTAGCATAGGTAAATATCTGGATTAATGCAATTGGTTTAATCTAATAACATTTTTGTTTAAGCAACTTTTTTTATGAAAGACCACAATGTTATGGGTAGTATTCGTTTAGCAAACAAATGCTCAGTGTTAGTTGGGAAGTACATTCTGTTCTTAATATTTCCATGGAAACATGCTGACTAATGGTGAAGGCAGCAAACTGAGAGGTCTGGACATTTGTTTACTTAGAGAAATGTAAAATTAAAAGGTACAAGGGCAAGCAGTTCAGTAAAAAAATAATGTTTGCAATTATTGGAAGTAAATAAGAGACATCAACTATTCTGGTAACTATATACTTTAATGCATTTACTAACACAACATATAATTTATTTTTTTAAAGATGGTGCATTTTTTCTTAATGCTAAAAGTTAATGTTTTCTGAAAGCATATAAATTGGGGCTGTTTCATATCTGGGAGGGGCATAAAGATAAAACAATGACAAACAGCAATTAATATGAATAGGACCATAGGTTGTAACCTTAGCTTTAGTATGGATAACCTTACTGTTAGGTTAGTTAATGCATGTTGGTGCAGCTGTTGGTTTGGGACAATTGTTCCAATCAGGAGAGTTAAACTTCATTATTTGAAAATCTACATATTTTTGTGTGTGCCTGCTTTAAGTTAATAAGTTCTGGTGGTGTGCTTTTTTTTGAGAGTTTTCATTAAAACAAAAAAATGTAAAATGTGACATAGGTTCAAATGGAGATGTCAAGCAACAACTGTATAAAGGATCAACCTGCCAAATATTAGTAGATGCACGTAACACAAAAGATGGAAATAGACATTCAAAAATTTGTCATGTTTAATAGGTGGGAATAATAACTTTTTATCATAATGGCTGCACTAAACATATTCTTTTGGAATAGACTCACAGGTATAGACAAAAAGTTAAGTGTACTGAATTATATTAAGAAATGCTTAGTGAATAGCATTGCTACAGAAGGCACATTTGGAAAGAAGTGAGCATGTGAATTTGATAATGAAAGGATTTCATGATGGATATAAAGCAGAGTGTCAAGAAAAAAGGAAAGAAGAGTAATTATTCTAATTGCTAGAGGAGCTCCAATAGTGATAGAAGAGGAAACAGTAGTGGTATATTTGTGGTAGTAAGGGGCTACTGGCAAAGGAGGAGGATTATGCTGGCATGTTTTTATATTCTACCTAAAATTGCCATTATGGAGCTTAAAATTTGGGGGGAATAATAAGCTTTCAGCAGTGAATATCACTTGTACGTGGGATGGGAACTTGATTTGTAACAGTGAGGATTTATCTGGGGTGTTGTAGTTTATAGTAAAGACCAGACCTGTCAGAAAATGGGGGGGGGTGACTAAAGATGCTGAAGAAGAACTTCTCGGGAAAGAACTTGGATCAGAAGGTTATACAAATGGGAAAATTTGAATTCCTTGAGTGTGACAGAAAGCCTACTACAGGTGCTATTCTCTTTGTGAACACTCTTAAAGTTGTGGTAAGACCAAAAGGCAGAACATTAAACTGCAAATGCAAGGAGCCAAAGAAAAACCTGAGAAATTTCCTGCAAGAAGGATGAATGGGAAGTTGTAAGTAAGCTTCCTTTAGATCTAGTGACACTAAGAAAGTCTGTGGAAGTATGAAAGGTAGAAGTGTCTGAGGAAAGAGAGTTTTTAAAGATGATACTTTCAGGAAAGTGTTCAGCTTAGACAGGTCTAGGATAGGTATCCCCTGACTACTTTTCTGTCGACTAGAAAAATCCTGGAATAAAACTCTTTTCCTATAAATACCTTTAGAACTTGCTCAATGGTACCCCTATTCAAGAGGTCTTGAAAAATGGGAGTCAGAAGAGATATTTGGTTTTGAGGAGGTAACTGCAAGCCTCTCAGAGGGTGGATGTTTTCCCAAGATACAGCATAGCTGTCTTTGATGATGGAGATGACCCACTTATCTGTGGTAATTACTTCCCACCTGGGTAGGAACAGTGACAACCTTTGAGAAAGATAGTTTTTTGGGCTGAGGAGAGGGGAATAGATACTGCATGGGTAGTCACAGGTTTTTCCTTCAAAGTGTGGCCTCCCAGCTAGAAGTTACCTTTGGGATTTTTCAAAGTATCTTTCCCCTAGGGGTTTTCCTTTGTTTTTGAACTGTTCTAGGAGCCCATCTAATCAAGGAGGTAGATTTAGATGGGTAGTTCTACGGTATCTAGGGACTGAGGAGAATAACATCTGTCTTCAGTCTTTCATGGTCTTACCTTGTTTTTGGAGAGATTTGAATAAACTGGCTGCCTGATGGCCAAACAGCAAGTTTTTGTCCAGAGGTGAATCTAGAATTTTTTTTTATTTAAAATCCACAGGTATAGGCTGACTGTAAAGCCATGCATATCTGTGAATAACAGATCCAGTGGCAGTTGCCCTAGAAACAGCATCCACAGCATCATAACTGCACTTGTCTGGTAATCTGAGTGGCCAGTGAAAGTAAGCTCTGCATTTGATGCTAACAGTCTGCTGAAGGAAGTTACAAGATATCTCTGTTTGCGGAGTTAAGATCAGAGCTCAAATTCTTTGTTATTTGAGTCTGGTAATTAATAGCCCTGAAGTCAAGGGCAGCAGAGGTATAAATCTTCTTTTCCCATCTATCTATAGCCCTACTATCTTTGTTAGTAGGTAGGGCATTAACACTGGGCAGACGCTTTGCAGGTTTATCTGAAGTAATAGATACTGCAGAAGGGTCTGCCACTAGGTTCCTATATAGATATTTAAGGTCATCAGGGACCTTGTAAAACCTGTCTGGTCTCTTAGCAGCTGGGGGTTGAGAATCAGATGCAGAAGAGGTGGACTGAAAGACATCCTGAAAAGACTCACGGACAGGTGAGATTGGGAAAGGGGCAGGGGTACCTATCTCCAAGAGGGTGTAATACCTCTTCTGAACACCAGACACCTATGTGGATTTCTAGAGTGTTTCATAATGTTCTGTATAGTCTCCAAAAGAAGCTTTGTCAATAAGAGGAATTAGGTGAGAGGGCATCCCCTTCATTTGAAGAAATTTACCCTGGGGAATGCAGCTGAGAGAAATAGACCAGAGAATTGTCAGAGTCATAATCCTGGTCCTCATTTGAAGAAGAGGAAACCAGGGTAGGTTTTAGAGCAGTTGCCTGTGATTGCAGAGACCCAAATGATGGAGGTTTCAGGACATAATAGTTTTGAATAAGCCTTTTGAAAAATCCATTCGCTCCTTCTGTCTAGCTGCTGAGGGGGAGGTTACACTCTTAGTCTTTTGTTTCTATTTTTTAGGTGAGATGTCCACCTGGATGAGATGTGGAGGTTCAGAGACATGTCTGACCTGTGTTATAGAACCTAGGATCGCTTCCCTAACTAAGATCTGTGGGATGCCATGAGCTACTTCTGAAGTGATGAGACTTGGTTTCTTACATGTATTGGCAGTCGGCAAGGTGTCAGGAGCCATACTGGCCTCCGACGGGGTCTCAATAGAGGGCAACTGGAAAGCAGCCTGACAGGGTCTATATTATTTCTTTGACAGCTTAGGTTGTCGAATGCTAAATGATCGACACCTAAGCATCAAAGTTTCAAAATCTTGAACGGCTATATATGTGAATTCTTCCTTCTGGAAAGAAGTTGCTTGGCCGTTAGCGGGGATTTGCCCTTTCCCCAATGTAGACCAATCTCAGAGTTGGTATATCTAGTTGGGGGGGGGGTATGGGGGGGGCAAAGCCCCCTGCTATATTTAGATTGAAAAGTTAATTTTATTTGTGGATGGCCTAACAAATTCTTTCCAGAAGATCATTTAGCATTCGACAACCTAAGCTGTCGAAGAAATAATATAGACCCCGCCTGACATATGTGTTCTGCAGTTTTAGCATATACATCTCAGCTATGGACTACAGATTAATTTCTAGCCTCTTAAGTTTTTTTCTTCAGTGGTAGAGGGACATCTGAGAATGCAGTGTCAGCCATGTTGGACTGGAATTTTATTTGCAACAGTAAGGATGTATCTGGGGGACCTAGAAAGGTAAATATAACAAAAGAGGGTAGATTTATGAAGAAATTTATGAAAATATTTGGTATGGAAGATGTGAATTCAGTAGTAGGAACTTGGAGAGAATTTACATAATATTCCCCAAGGTACAAAACTTGGCTAGACTCTACACAAATTATATTTTACAGGAACGTATGTATTTAATTAAAAAGCTTCAACACACATCCAATAACTATTTTCAGATCATGTACCAATAACAACTAAGATAATATTGTAGAGTAATGAAGTACAAATGAGACACCGGTGCTTCTCTCCTAGCTGTTACAAAGAGAGGGATTTAAGGACTAGGTATGGAAATTATTTGGAGTTATTGGGGAAATAGACATTTATTTTTAAGTTATAACTAGTGAGTGAGATAAAATGAAAGTGGAGTTTAAAAATAGGGTAGGAATAAAAGAAAAAGAGAGATGGTTAAGAAGTATCTTCACCAATGATCTTTACACCTCATGCAAAGAATCCTCCCTTATTCAGTATGCCGACGACTCCACACTTAATATCCATCTCAAATAACATTCCTGAACTACACTCTCTGACCCAACAGGCCCTACTATCCACTGAACAACGGCGCCCTCAAAACCTATTGATCCTAAATCCCAAAAAGACCAAACTCCTACTTTTCCTTCCCCGTTCTCTTTCTCATCACAAAACCTCCTTTTTTATTACATCTTCTAACAATACAAACATCCAACATGACACCCACACAAAACTCCTTGGGTCATTATCGATGACGAACTCAAGTTCTACCTACACATACTTCAATGTATAAAAAAACAAACCAGAAACTAGGTCTGCTATATCGGAACAAAAAATTCCTAATCCCTGAATCTAGACTTACCCTGGGCCAGGCACTCCTCCTCCCCTCCCTCTTATACGCCACCCCAGTTCTTACCAATATCCAGGCCTCCACTTTAAACAAACTCCAACAGACTTACCATAGAATAGCCAGATTCATTACTAACTCCCTCTACAACTCACACCACTGCATTTCTTTAAACTCTCTTCAATGGCTCGAACTTCCCCAGTTTCTGCTATCTTATCAATTTCATATGCTACACTCTATTCTTTATAAACCCTCCTTCTGTCCATCTCTATCTTTCTTAGTCTCCATCTACATCCCATCCTGGACCTTTCATATGTCTAACCAACAATTACTTGATATCTACCACCCAAAAAGGTCAGTAGGCAAACTACTCTACAAACACTCCCTTGCCCATGCTTGGAACAAACTTCCCCTTGACTTAAGTTCAATCTCCCACACCTCACACTTTAAAAATGAACTAAAAGCTTATTTTCTCAATTCCAGAACCTGCCCTTGCCATGACCCTACCTAGTCTTCCTTCCCTTTATGTACCCTCAAAAGGACCATACTTAGTACCTCATTACACCTCTCTCTCCAATGTGTCTACTATGCATTTGCACAATTTTATACAAACAAAAAATGTTTATTGTTGACCTATTGATCTATATCAATGTAAAATTGTTACTTAGCTTCTTTTTAATGCAACTTTAACTTTATGCATGTAACCCAACATATGTGAATCGTTTTGCTATAACTGCTATTATATCAATATTGTTTAAAATTGTACTTGTTTTAAAATGCATTACTGGAGCTTTTCTCCTCGGGTCTCCACTGAAAATGGGCCACAAGCCCAGTTGGACAAACCCGGTTAACAAATGTCAATAAATAAATAAATAAAATAAATAACAAGAATTATTTAGAGAGACTGACAAAGGTTAAAGTATTGCAGAATAGGGGGGATCTCACAGAACAAGAAGAAAAACAATTGCAGAGTGCTAAAGAGAAATGGAGTATCTGGTTAACATGAATGAGTTTAGAAAGATTTCTGTTTAAGCAACTTTTTTTATAATAACTCCAGAATACAAAACTTTTAGTACAAAGACTTAGGCAACAGAAAGTGGAAAGGTTTGTTGCCAAACTTAGGGAGCCTGTAACAAGAAAAATAACTAGAGATCCTGTAGAGGTCTTAGAGATATTTCAGAAATTTTAGGAAAAGGGAGCGAAAAGCAGAAAGCAAGAAAGAGCACAGTGGAAATATTTATGGAAGACTTACCTACGCCAAGGCTAGAGGAAAACGAGGCTCAGCAATTAACAGTTACAGTAGGAGGATATGAGATAAAAATGGTGATATCTGATCAATCTGCAGGAAAGTCTCCAGGAATAGATGGTATTCCTGTGGATGTCTGGAAGGTAGGAGAGAAGAAAGTGGTAAAGATTTGGAAGGTTCTGTTTAACAGCATTATAAATGGAGGGGAGACACCAGCATCCTGGAAAAAAAGCTGTGGTGACTGTAATACCTAAAGACAGTAAAGTCCCATCAGATCCAACTTTATATAGGACCACTTCAATTTTAAATCATGATTATAAACTGCTTATGTCCATAATAGCTAATAGAATGGCAAAGGTCTTGCCAAAATTCATACATATGGAGCAAAGTGGTTTTGTGAATGGAATGCAAGCATTTGAGAACATTAATAAAACAATGATGATCCAGATGAAAGCAGAATGTAAGAACATACCACTGTTGCTGGTGGGTCTTGACGCAGAGAAAACATTCAGTTGAGTAAACTGGGATTTTATGAGTTGGGCAATGGCAGCATTTGTATTCCCCTGATACAATAACAAGGTAAATTAGGAGGATATATGAAGGATCTGAAACAAAAATTAAAGTGGGAGGGTTCCTCTCTGATAAGTTGTGTCCCAACAGAGGAATCAGACAGGGGTTGTCCTCCTCCCCCACTTTGTTATTTGCATTATATTTAGAATCACTGGCAAATAAAATAAGGGATTCAGAAATTCTAGGATGTCACTGGAATTTTGTATCTGATAAAACAAGAAAAGGACATTTCAGTGTTGTGGAACATTCTGCGATAGTTTCAAGTCTTTTTGGAATGTAAAGCTGTAAACTACGCACCCACACATAAATTGTTCATCAATACCCATATTTATGGGGACACAGTATTTAGGAGCATGGGTTAAAAAGGATTCTGTTATGGCAGCTAAAGTTGTGTGGTAAGAAACTAAAGAGATGATACAAAACTGAGAAACTGGAAGTTCTTGTTTATGGATATGGTTAGCAAGATACAAGCAGTAAAAATGTTTTAGTCCCTTTAATTTTTTACATAGGTCAGTCATATTTTTATCTACCAGAGGAGAAGTTGTGGACAGTAACTGCAAGGGGAAGAAGACAAGGGTCAAATGGGATAAGTTGATCCTCCCAACAGAACAAGGAGGTTTAGGATTACTTGATTTGCAGGGATATTTTAGAGCCACACAGTTAAGGCTGATATACATAACACAAACAGAAAGCTATAATTCTAAGTGGAAAGGGATGATGATGAAGCAGGGAGGGGGAGTGGGATTCAATAAATAAGGGAGGTTGGCATAGTGGTTAAGGTGTGTTCACTTTATAGGCACAGATTGTAAAGTTTGATTCTCACATGGGGTATCTGGTTGGGTTTGGAATAGCCCACAAGGGCAATTAGCCTGATGTCCTTCAAGAATGCAACTGCAGTCATAACATATGGGTTGTCCTGCCTCAGGCAGTCCTTGGTCGGCCGGATTCTAAAGTCTGGGTCTGGCGTCGGCTGGTGTTGCCTCCTCTCCGACGTCAGAACGGCTGGAGTATAAAGGCATCGGCCGACGCCATCTTCTTCAGTCTTTCTTGCCGCGTGGTGCCCGAAGCGAAGCAGTTCACAAGTGCCCGGTTGGTCAGCTCCTGTGTTTTCAGTACTTTTCAAGAAGTCATCTAAAGCTAAGTACCCGTTGGGGAACATTTTTCTTGCCTCAGCTGATGTCAGAACAAATTGAGAAAGTTAATAATTGTTTGTCTTGTGGTAAACAAATACCTCATAAGGACTTCCATTCTTATTGCCTACCTTGCTGGGCCCAGACCACGGCGTCTCGGCCTGTGCTGCCTGTGCTTGCTTTAATAAGTGCACTCTCAGGCGCCGGGCAGAATTTGCGAAGACTTTTGGCTAATCTTCGCTTATATCATGCCGTCGGAACAACCGACTCTCAATCTTCAAAAACGAAAGGACCGGGACCGACATCCTCGGCCCGCATCCTCCACCGATACTCCTCCTAAACCCTCCGTGAGTGCTTCGGTCCCTTGAGCGGTAATTCAACCGCTCCAGGCGGCGACACAGCGTTAACTGATCCTTCGGTCTCGGGTCTACACCGGTGCCGGTTGTTGACTTTCCTCCAGAAACCGAAGTTCTGGATCTACCAACACCATTCCTGTGGACAAGGTTACTCCTGCGTGGGGCAGCTAGGCCTCCTATATCCATGTCCATCAAGGCCTTTGCACGTGCTAAGGCCGCCAGCCAAACAAGGCCCATCCTAAACCTACTGCCCAGGCCCCTTCTTCTGATAAACAGATCATGTCTCTTGCTGCAGATCTTATTTCTCTTACCAGGGGGTCTCAGCCTCATCCAGACAGAGGTTCTCAGCCGCCTGCAGAGAAAAGGCCCAGAACTGAGCAGGCCGACAACCTCTCTTCAGATGAAGCCTCTGGGGATTCTGAGCATTCAGATACCCAAGAAGAATCCTTCCAGGCCTATGAGGACTCTGATGCTGAGGAATCAATTCCTCTGCCTCTCCTCCAGAGGATTTTCATTCGGTGAAGTCCTACACTCAATGAGGGAGCATTTTAAATGGCAGGGTCAGGAATTCTGATTCCAGGAAAAGGCTACGTACCTTCCTCAAGCTACCCCAGCACAGACCTTTAGCTATCCCTCCAGTTATGGATGTCCTGGATGATGTTTTCTTTCTCCGACTCCAGTGCTAACCTCATTCTCTCCCTCCTGCTCCTGTCAAGCCAGACAGATATTATAGGGTCTGACACCCACAAACATCTCTTTAAGGCCCATTCTGTGGATCTAGGGAAAAAAACTATTTCACAGGGCCCCCAGGGAGTGGCTACTTCCACAGCCAAGAATCCACTGCCAGCGGATAGGAAGCTAGGTCCCTGGAGAGATGGGGTAAAAAGTTTATACCTCTACCACCCTGGCCATGAGGTCACTTAACTGCCTTTTTCATATGTTTCAGTACCAGGATTTTTTACTGGATGATTTTACAGAAAAAGCTAGCTTCTCCTGAGCCTATTGATAGAAAGGCATTGCAGGATCTAGTACATAACACTCAGCAGGTTAGCAATCATTTTTCTTCAGTGTGGTTATGATGCATTGGAGGCTTCATGTAGGGCAGCTATGACTGGGGCTGTTATCGTGAACATGCTTGGTTAAAAGAACAGCCACTGCCAGGAACCCGTGTTAAAAGTAAAGAAGTTACTTGATGCACCTCTGGAAAAACAGAAGCTTTTTGGTGCTAATGCACAAGATGTGTTGAAGGTTTTCCCCCAATTT